>NC_072433.2:69819924-70122954 GCF_028878055.3 Symphalangus syndactylus
TGTTGTACAGGTTGAAATAGTAGCTGGTTTCTTGTGTTAGGAACTCATATACACAAATATACACACATAATTGGAAAATTCTGCATATAGTTTCAGGCGTTCCTAGTCCCTCTAAAATCCACCTATGGGCCAAACCCTATCCATCTATGGGAATCCTGGCAAATAAATTCCACTCACAATGGCTTTCTTTCATTACTTAAACACACACACACACACAGGCAGGAGGAAGATGAGTATGTTGATAAGGAGAAAAGTATTTAATTATAAACATATAAACATAAGAAAATGTGTAAAATACAGAACAAACAAAATCAACTATTGTATACTATAATTAAGATCCTGGAGAAATACTTGGAACCTATTAGGAACTTGTGGAGGGGAAAAGTGGTCATACTACCTGCAAACACACACGAACAGAGTACCTAAAGTTGTCAAACTGTATAGAAAAAAAAATCTTACTATAAGCTGGATAAATTCATAAAGCTATTGGAGAAAAAAGATATGACAAAATCTATTTAATACCAGTTTCCAAAGCAAGAAATGGACAAGACACGTTTTAAAAAGTAACAGTTCTCTCTACTGTTCTCAGCTGTGAACTGAAAAATTATTTAAAGCATGTCTTACTTTGCCCATTATTGTACAGATTTAAACGTTAGCTGGTTGCTGAAAGACGTAAGCAAGCATTATAATACATCTGTTAGCATATACACTTTGAAATTTGGGTTTGCTCCGTATATCCTACACGTTTAGCACAGCCAAGCAATGTAGCCCCTTGTTCTATTTATTTTTTTCTTTTTCTTTCTTTCTTTTTTTTTTTGGAGAGGGAGTCTCGCTCTGTTACCCAGGCTGGAGTGCAGTGGTGCAATCTCCGCTGACCACACCCTCTGCCTCCTGGGTTCAAGTGATTCTCCCACCTGAGCCTCGCAGGTAGCTGGGACTACAGGTGTGTGCCACCATGCCCAGCTACTTTTTTGTATTTTTAGTAGAGACAGAGTTTCGCCATGTTGGCCAGGCTGGTCTCAAACTCCTGACCTCAGGTGATCTGCCCGCCTCAGCCTCCCAGAGTGCTGGGATTACAGGCGTGAGCCACTGTGCCCAGACTTCTATTTCTAATTAACTATAATAAAAGAGTTTTAGGCCAGGTGCAGTGGCTCACGCCTGTAATCCCAGCACTTTGGGAGGCCAAGGCGGGTAGATCATGAGGTCAGGAGATCGAGACCAGCCTGGCCAACACAGTGAAACCTCGTCTCTACTAAAAATACAAAAAATTAGCCGAGTGTGGTGGCAGGCACCTGTAGTCCCAGCTACTGGGGAGGCTTAGGCAGGAGAATGGTGTGAACCCAGGAGGTGGAGCTTGCAGTGAGCCGAGATTGCGCCACTGCACTCCAGCCTGTGTGACACAGTGAGACTCTGTCTCAAAAAAAAAAAAAGTTTTAGAAGGCTAGATTTAAAAATTTCTCCCACACCGTGACTGGATTACAGAACAGAATTCATGCCAACAATAGCTTATTACCACAAATAAGCAGAGTAAAAGGAGCTGGTACTTCTGTGGCTAGATCTGACTAGTGACCTGGGGACTTTGATTTCCTCCTTACCCTCCTTACCATCAGAATTGCTGTTTGCAAGCTTCAGGTCAGCTGGAAAGCAGAGTGCATTAAGGAAGACATTTGTGATGGTGCTCATTGCACACATCTGAGAGCTGTGTGTGAGTGGTTCCCTTGTTTTTGAAGATACACATCATATATTAGAGGCTTAAGTGACCATCTGAATGAGGTGGCGACTGGGCATGTGCATATTTGAAAATATTAGTTATTTGTCATTCATGGTTCCCTTCAAATGTGTCACTCTAAAAAACTATTTTCTTCTATGAGACAATTTATGCTTTAAAACATTTAATTGTTAAATGTTTTAATGGTTTGCTGTACACCTTCTGTGGTGACATTACTGTGACAATTAATAAGCTATAAAAATCCACTTCTCTTCCTCAGGTACTAACAAACATAACATCACTTTACCAAAGAAAAAGGACAGGATTGTGTTAGAAACGAAGACTGCTCAGTATAACCAGCGAAGACAGTCCCCCAACTACAGTAGCATAAGAATGTGAGTTAATGCTTAAATAATCCACTGACATAGACTTTATAGGTTAAAATAAAGATTACATAAGTTACTGTTAGTGAACATTTTATTGTAATATGGTAATTTATTATTGTAGTCTCTTTTCTTGGCTTTATGCAAAGCCAATAAAGAAAAACGCTAGCTACTTTGACAACCTTCCAACAGATTCCAGGAATATTATCCACAGCGTGACCATTATGACCAATCCTACAACTAGACATTTTCCTGGAATGAAATACAGGAACCCAATGCACATACAGATACACATTCAAATTTTTATAGCTGTCAAATTAGAACTGTGTCTCTCAGTGCTATCAAAAAATAACAGGAAAAAGCCCACATTTATCTGAGGTGTTGTGTGTTTAGACTTTCAAAATTTTTTTTCAGAACATCAGTAACTGGAGTGTTTCAATATTTTCATACAAACACACAAAATTTACTCCTCTTCCCTTCACAAAACAGAAAACAAAAACTCTTACTAAGTACTTAGATAAATTTGTGCCTGAGTTTACTAAGTAGCTACCTGTAAGGCAATGTTTATCGTTTTGCGATAGGGTGTTTCTGACAGGAACAATTCCATTTGGAGAATAAACTATTGTTTTGACTTGAGCTGTGCCAATTACTTGGGCAAATTTATTTATAAAATACTTAACAGCTGCCTTATTTGGGCTTCCGACTTCTAAGATGAGAGCAGTAATTCCCACAAATGGAGAAAACAGGAGGTGGCTACATAAGAACTACCTGACAGATTTCTCATGGATACCCTCAAGATGGTTTCCCAGGGGAATTCTGATGTCACTGGGTTTGGGAACCACAGAACTAAGTGATCTCCTGATTCTTTTTGCTATAACAATTTCTGATTGGTTTGGGCTTTGCTAGGCAAATAAAGAGAACACAGATTAAATAACAGACTAAATTAACTACCCTCTCATAAATTTTATGTATACACATATATGTTAATACATTACTTTTTATTTATAAATAATTTAAGGCACACAAGAAGTTGCAAAAATAGAAGTTTGTGTATACCCTTCATCCAGCTTTCCCAAATGATAATATCTTTCATAACCAGAGTATATTTTCAAAACCAAGAAATTGACATTAGTCCAAAACTATTAACTACAGAATTTACTCGTTCACCAATTTTTACATGTTTTTATTGTGTGTATAGTACTATGAAATTCCACTGCAAGTATTGATTTCCATAAATATCACCAAGATAAAGACACAGAAGTGTTTCATTCCTACAAACTCCCTCATACTATCCTTTTTTTTATCGTCAGACTCTGCCCCCATTCTGAATCCCTAGTGATCACTGATCTCTTCTCCATTGCTATAATTTTGTCATTTCAAGAGTGTTATATAAATGAATCCATACCAGATGCAACTTTGAGATAGGCTTCTGGTACCCAGCATACTACCCTAGAAATACATAGAAGTTGTTTTATGTAACAATCTGGCTGAGTAGTATATCATTTATGGATATACCACAGTGTATATATTGGCCCATTGAAGGATATTTAGGTTGTTTCTATTTCTTGGCTGTCCAAATAAAGTTGTCATGAATATTTATATACAGGTTTTTGTGTGGACACTTACTTTCATTGCTGTATTTCAATCCTGTACCCAGGACTACAATTTCTGGCTCATGTTGTTAAGTATCACTTTTTCAGAGTGACTGTACTATTTTTCCACCAACAATGCATGAGGGATGCAGGTGCCCTCCTTTCTCACCAGTAGTTGGTATTCTCAGCATCTTTAACTTTAGCCAGGTTATAGTGATAACTTGTTTTTGTTTTAATTTGCATTTGCCTGATGGCTAATGATCATCTTTTCATGTGCTTATTTGCCATCTGTTTTGTGAAGAGACGTATATTTGCCCATTTTGTAATGGGATTGTGTTTTCTCACTTTTTGTTTAGAGAATTGTTTTAGATGTAAGTCCTTTATTGGATAAGTGTTTTGCAAATATTTTCTCCCAATCTATGGTTTGTCTTGTCATCCTATTGACAGGATTTTTTATTTTATTTTTATTTTTTAAGAGAGGGTCTCACTGTGTTGCTCAGGCTGAATTGCAGTGGCACAATCATAGGTCACTGCAGCCTCAAACTCTTGGGCTCAAGCGATCCTCTGATCCTCTCAAGTACCTGGGACTACAGGTGCACACCACCATGCCAGGCGAATTTAAAAATTTTTTGTAGAGATAGTGTAGCAGGATGAGCCGCAGACAAAACCTCTCAAGACACTGAGTTGTAGAAGGAAGGGCTTTATTCAGCTGGGAGCATCGGCAAGCTACTGCCTTAAAATTCAAGCTCCTCAAGTGCACAATTTCTGTCCCTTTTAAGGGCTCACAACACTAAAGATTTCACATGAAAGGGTCGTGATTGATTGAGCAATCTAGGGGATATGTGACAGGGGTTTCATGCACTGGTAGTCAGAGTGAAACAGAACAGGGAGTTGCACAATGTTCTTTTATACAATGCCTGGAATCTATGGATAACAACTGGTTCTAAGTCATGAGTTGATTTTTAACTACTAGGTTTAGGCCAGGCAGGCCCAGGGCTGATTTTAGGCCTGGTGCCGGGCTGCCTGTCTTTGATTTCACTTCCTTGTTTTTTTCTTAAAACAAGTACTGAGTATCGAGACCCCGGTGAAATCCCGTCTCTACTAAAAAATACAAAAAATTAGCCGGGCGTGGTGGCGGGCACCTGCAGTCCCAGCTACTCGGAGAGGCTGAGGCAGGAGAATGGCGTGAACCCGGGAGGCGGAGCTTGCAGTGAGCCGAGATTGCGCCACTGCACTCCAGCCTGGGCGACAGAGTGAGACTCCGTCTCAAAAAATAAATAAATAAATAAAACAAGTACTGAGTATAAAACAATATAAAACAGTATGAGAGGGTCTCTGTCTTCCATTTCCCCCCTTTCAGACTCTCACTTTTTATTAGTGGGAGTTCTCACTCTTATTTTTGCTACTTATGCCTTTTTGTGCAATAGATTGATAGTGATTTATATAGTACACTTGTGCTGAAGCATTTTGGTGAACTAAGGTAGTGATGAAGCTATTTATCATTTGAAGAAGTACAGGTAGCAAACCAGGGAGCAGTAAGTAGGTTTCTATTACTATTGTAACTCCTATTGTAAGAGTGTAAATCTTCTTAGTGCTGGGAACTACCCTCCAAACATGGCTTTAGGGTTGAATCCGTGCTACACTTGTACAGGCGTATGTGCCAGTTTTGTCATATTTGTAACTATGCCTTTAACTACTTGCCTTTGATTATCTATGTGTAGACAGTAATTAGTAAGGTTAAATTTCTTATAGACCTTTCTTTCAGCTGCTAACAAGTAGTCGAGAGCTAATTTATTTTGATAGATAGCATTTCTTATCTGAGTTTTTTGCTGGGCCAGAATAGTCAAGGCTTGACCGGTTTTATTAGTGATGATTTTTAAAACAGCTTGCAACTGTATGATTCGGTTGAGCATGTAAATGGGGGTCCAGTATCCCTATGAGCTGTCTTGTGTCTAAGTGGCAGGCCTATAGTATTGTATAATTTTTTTTAGGGGGCCATTTATCATCTTTTTAATTACCTATGGCTATGCTTCATTTTCCACAGGAAGCACAGACAGGGAAGCCTAGGAATTCGCCTGTTTTTATGGGCAGTAGGAAGAAAGATGGTTTAATGGGGCCAATTACACAGCTACCTGTCCACTGATCAGGCAGCTTAGCATGGGCTGTATGTCTACATATCCAGTATAACCTGGTGGGGGCAGTCCAGTCCCGGTGGAATTCTGGGTAGGCCTAGACAGTCTGCAACCTTGGAAATTTACTGAATGGATCTCTTTTTGTGTGGTTTGAACTCCACCGTGTAACTGTTTTTGTAGTACTATTATACAGTTTTTGTCCTAGGCAACTAAGTCATCCTACAGAATGAGTGAATTTTTTCCTTTTTCTAGGTATGCAATATTGTCCAATAATTCAGACTTTCAGAACCTAGAAATGATCAAGGTGATTCTTTGAGGCCGGGAATTCATCAGGAACTGGGTCTGTAGGCACTAATTCTTGGGCTTCTTATGGCCATTGATCTCTTATTACAGTTTTTCTACAAACATAACATGAAGTGACATCTAGAGACTGGGCTACATGCTCGGCTAATTGCAAAAACAGATTTTTAGTTTTTCCTGGTATCTCAGGTACTGGCACATTTAGTTCATCATAGAAAGTCTGAAATACTGGTTCTGGAGAGCGTTCTTGAACCTCTCCTTTTATTAGGATGCTTACACTAGGTTCCTTTTCCATCAATGCCTAATGTTACATATTTTCCTTTACTCCACTTTGGGTCTGAGGGGTTTGTGATTATCAATTCTAAAAGGTTGCAGCTCCCACTCATGCAGGAAGGGGTGACTTTTCCTTTTTGGAGCCAAACAGGATCTTTTTTATCTTCTTTCTAAGTAGCCTAAATGACACAAGACCAGTATTGACATATCTCACATAAATATGATTCTTGAGAGATGTGCTTATTTTCTGCTGTGTAACTTTTTCCCTAATCTAGAGAACTGCATCCTATCCTATGCTGTTTACTATTAATAGCGGCACAAGCGTCAAATTTTAAGGTTACATTTTTGGGGACCTTTCTTTCTTCTGTTCTAGCTATTACTTTACTTGGGTCCCTTAGAGAACAACCAGTTCTTAGTCTTACTTCAAAGACTGTGATCATGGGAGGTTCAAAGGGGTCATAGCACACATCGGGCTGGTCACTTCCTGGATTACATACTTTGTACTGGGTGTTATTATACAAATAGGTTCCTTTTGGAGTTCCTAGGCATGCATAATAACTATAAAATAATAGGACTGTAGCAATCTTTTGTCCTACCTCAGTGACTTGATGTATATACTGGGAACAGCCTTCAGTCTGAGAAAGGTCAGTTAAAGTCCTTACTGTACAAGTCTAAATTTTAAGGAACATGAGTCCCACGATGCGTTTCCTCATGCTTCGGCCGTGTGTGGACCAGTTAGCTTCCGGGTGTGACTGGAGCAGGGCTTGTGGTCTTCTTCAGAGTCACTTCGCAGGGGTTGGCGAAGCTGCTCCCATCCACATACAGCTCCCAGTCTACTGATGTTTAAGGGTGGTCTTGGAGGTTGGGCCTACTAGAATAAACTAAGTCCAATACCTCTACACAGTTTATGTTTAACTGGGCTCTCTGATACCAGGAGTAAGGTGGTGGGGTTAGGGTGTTGCAAACTTCACTGGTTATGCGGGGATTTTCACAGAGCAAGCTTTGGTATCTAGTTAGTCTAGCATTCATTAGCTGATAGTGTCCTTTGGTATTTATTAAAATCACCACAGCATGGGGGGACTTTATGTTTAGGTTTTGTCTAAGAGTTAGCTTATCTCCTTCTTGTGCTAACAGGGCCGTTGCTACCAGGGCCCTTGAACATGAGGGCCAGCCTTTGGAAACCCCGTCTAGTTGTTTTGAGAGATAGGCCACTGGCTTTGACCAGGGCCCCACAGTTTGGGTTAAAACTTCAACTGCCATTTTTTTTTTCTTTCTGACACATAGAGTGTAAAGAGTTTTGTCAGGTCAGGTAGCCTCAGGGCTGGGACCGACATGAGTTTTTCTTTTTAACTCATGAAAAGCTCGTTGCTGTTGGTTGTAATAGATGTAGTTTATCTAATCTACATTTTTATTGATTGTCATCTACCAAAATATTGACTTAAATCCTGTAACTATTTGATTTCAAGCTTTAAATTGATCTGGTATTCCTTGCGGGGCTCTAATTGCATCTAAATAGATGTGAGAGTTGAAAGACCTATAAGGGGCTTCTCTCGCTTTATGATGTCTTATTTTTTGTTTTCCTCTGGTTGATGAAATGCCAGGGTGAAAGGGATAGCCAGATGGACTAAAGCACAAATGCCACTCTAGTTATTAGGCAGAGTGCCTAGTAAAGGTCCACCACAATACTACCACACATCATCCGCTCGGGGATGAACAAGGGCTGACTGATTGATAAGCTCTTGAAAATTCTTAAGCTCACTACATCCCTTCAGGTCTCTAAGGAATGCTAAGTCTCTTCCTTGCCGTGAGAGATACGAAGTGAACTTAGTGTTGGGAGACAGAAGCTGGATGGCCCTCGGGGGCTGACCCGCAGGGACTTCGGGATATAGCAGAGAGAGCTTGGCATGACTTTTAACTCCAGGCTATAGAATCCTGGAAAAGAGCTACCATGCAGCCTACACCTGGTCGACTAGAGGACCACCTTAGTGGAAGGGGGACAATCACAGTCTCTGGCCTGCCATGTGCACAAGCATAACAATTGCTTTTGTTTAATGTGCAGATGGAATATTTGATCTATTTCAACCAGGCATTTGCATCTTGGTATGCTGTCTTAATTGCCAAAATTTGTTTTAAGTCTTTAACTAACTGCTATGATCCTCTAGTAAAATGAATGTTTCCTTTAGCACCTATTTTTATTAGTTTTTAGACCAAAGAAAGCTAAACATCATTTTGTATTTAATAATGCTTCTTGTATGATTTTTACACCAGATAAGTTAAATTTTACCTTTGTATTAGTGTTATTAAGGTTAAACTTAATTTTAATAAAACCTTGTAGACATATTTATCCAATTTTTTATGTTTGACCATGTAAGATTTTACGGACTCTTTTTGACTTTTTATAATTTTTGTTAAAGAGCAGGTTGATCCTTTAAGAAAAACCTGTTGCATTTTTACTTTAATGTCCAGTTCACAGAAAAACTGGATGACACCTTTTTAACTTTAGCTAATATGTTTACACACAGAATTTTCTTTATAATTAACGTTTTAAAACTTGCTTAAACTTTTAAAACAATAATTTTTTTAACTTTTTAATGTAGGTAAAAATCCACATTTTTATGCCCTTTTATAATCTTTTTACCAAAGGTATATTTTACTTTTCTTATACACCTTGCACATAAACTGTTTTTTTTAAATAGTACTCAGGAGGCCTTATTACTTTTAAATTATACAACATTTTTTGCATAAATTTTTTTATAACTTTTTTCTTTCATGACTTTTGCAGACAATTTTTCAACATGTCTTAACTTTCTGACTTATTACAAACATTTTTTTTTTAAACAACCAGTTAATTTATTTCAGGATAAGAATGTACCATATAACACTCTTTTTACATAAATTCTGCCTCTCCCCTTTTTTTTTCCTTTTTTTTTTTTTTTTTTTTTTGAAGATAACCATTCCTTTTTTTTTAAAAGCGAACTTTATGTCTTTGGACTAGACTGTCTAAGACCACAAGATTAGAAGTTACCATAATACATGTTACACTGTTAACTTTTAGCAAACTTCACTTTTGTTGAAAACCGTGTCAGTTTGGGATTTCAATTATCCTTTGCTATTAATAAGACTTTGTTTAGTCTAAATTAACTTAGAATTGGTATAGATGGTCTCTTTTTCTCTCTGCTGGTCTTTCCTTGCCTCTGCCAGCCGGTTATGCTGCTGTTCTCTTAACTACTGTGGCGGGAAAGGGGGTTTAAAACCAGCTGTAACTGTCCATGTACAGAAACTGGTCTGGGTGCCTTGGCTTACCAGTTACCTTGTGTCATACCTTTGAAACAAGAGACCTGTCCAGGCTTCCTTCTGATGGCCAACCTACTTCTAATGCTGGCCAGTCTATTTCACACAAAGTTCTAAGTTTTCCTGGTGTCACAGTAACACCGTAATCTCCCTTAAATCCTTTCTTGAAGTTTTTCAACATAGTTCCTAGTGGGGTGGGCTTACTTTGCACCTGACCTATGTTTTTTTCTTTTTTTTCCTGAGACAAAATACCATGCTCACACCACACACACTCACCACAAGACCAATAACGGGTAAAGAAGGTACACACACACTTCTACCGTTTATACCAAACCAAAATCACGAAATTCAAAATCCAAGTACCAAAAAATTCAAGCCAAGTCAAAACCAAAACCAAAGTATCCAGCAATTCAAGTCAAGTCAAAACCAGAACAAAAGTGCCAATGCAGGCACACCGTGGGTGATCACACCGTGGGTGATCTTCCACTCAGAGGGAGTGGGGCAAGTTCCAAAGACTAGTCTTACCAAGTTTCAGATGTCCGGACTTCAAGTGCCAGTTCCTTCCTGGTGTTCAGCCACTGTGTTAATCCTCCGCGGGGGCCTGCTACGTGCTGCTCTGGCGAGGCGTTCCACCGGGGAAATCGCCTACCTGAGAGCGCTCTTTTGATTGCATCATTCAGGCTGGCCAGAGTCCCCCGCAGGGATGCTCCACAGGCAGGCCTAAGTCGCCTAAGGGGCTGCCTCGGCCGTCGTCAGTCACCTCGTTTCCCGGTCAGGGAACCAAAATATGTAGCAGGACGAGCCGCAGACAAAACCTCTCAGACACCGAGTTGTAGAAGGAAGGGCTTTATTCAGCTGGGAGCATCGGCAAGCTACTGCCTTAAAATCTGAGCTCCTCCAGTGCACAATTTCTGTCCCTTTTAAGGGCTCACGACATTAAAGATTTCACATGAAAGGGTCGTGATTGATTGAGCAATCTAGGGGATATGTGACAGGGGTTTCATGCACTGGTACAGAACACAACAGGGAGTTTCACAATGTTTTTTTATACAATGCCTGGAATCTGTGGATAACACCAGGTTCTAAGTCATAAGTTGATTTTTAACTACTAGGTTTAGGCCAGGCAGGCCCAGGGCTGGTTTTAGGCCTGGTGCTGGGCTGCCTTTGATTTCACTTCCTTGTTTTTTTCTTAAAACAGCTACTGAGTATAAAACAATATAAAACATTATGAGGTCTCTCTCTTCCCTGAAGAGTGTATGGCTTTGCTGCCCAGGATGATCTCGAACTCCTGGCCTCAAACTATTAATATCTTCCCGACTCAACCTCCCAAAGTGCTGGGATTACAGGCATGAACCACAGCGCCCAGCTTAACAGGATTTTTCAGAGAGAGAGTGAGTTTTTTAATTTTGATGAAATCCACCAATTTATCTATCTATTTTTTCTTTTATGGCATGTGCTTTTGGTGTAATGTATAAAAACTATACCTAAGCCTAGGTTGTAAAGATAGTCTATGTTTTAAGTTTTATAGCTTTCCATTTTACATTTAGATGTATGATCCATTTTAAGTTTGTATTACATGTAAGGTTGGGGTTCCTTTGTTTCGGTCTTTGACAAATGGAAGTCCACATCATTTATTGAAACTCTTCTTCCTCCATTGGTTTTGTTTAAGATAAATCCGTTGGCCATACTTCTAAATGTCTGTTTATGGATTCTCTATCTTATTTTGTTGATCTGTATTTCTTTCTCTCCTCCATGGACACATGAAGGAAAGGGCCTCGGACACAAGGTGGTGGGGAAAGAGGCTGGGGGGCCACACAGAGAAAAAGGGCATCCTGAGTGCAGCCAACAGGGTACAGCTGCGAGCCATTGTTGAAGGTGTCTTGACGTGTCACAAAAGGCAAGGGAACCAGGCCACATCCCTGGGGCCGGCGCTGTCCCACTCCCTTCCTGGTGCGCCCCGCCCCGCGGTCACAAGGACCCCACAGCCGGGTGAGAGCTGCCCACCCCGCGCCTGACGCCCGGGGCCTGGAACCGCGCTGCAACCGCGGCCTCTTTCCCTGGTTCTGGCCCGGTGAGCAAGGCCTAGCAATCTCTCCCGCATCACAAAAGGTTGGGTCAATTAAGGCTCATCCGAAAGCATCTGTTGAGCCCCGGGCAACAGCTTAGCCAAATAAACTGCAGCTACACGTTAGGAAACACTGGTACAAACCAACAGGCAGCCTTTCCGCCCTTGTGGAGAGACTAGCAGCATCAAGATAAGCCCAAGTGTGCTGGAAAACACATGAGCTCTTTAGTAAGAGCAGGCGACATGCAAGACACCATAGTAACAAGAACAGAGGTCCTGAGGCTGGATGTGGAACACAAGTTTGAGGATGACCAACTGAGACCAGTGTTGCTGGAGCACAAAGAGCCAAGGAGAGAAATGGCAGGCTAAGGCTGGAATATGCAGGTATGAAGCGCAACCTGGGTTCTTCGGCGCCATGGCAAAGGTTTTGCTCTTGATCCTACGGAAAATGGGCAACCAAGGCAATTGTTTTCCAAAGATCCTAAACAGTGTAAAGCTAGGCTTTGATCAAAGGGCTAATTAACCCATACTTACTATTTGTTAACAGGAGTTTCTTATACCAGATTTAAAGCGGAAGGCTCACAACTTCAACCATGCCACTATATCCATGAAAACTCTGAAGCAAGTATTTGTGGACAGCAAAATCTACATGTACTCAATACCTAGCTTAAATTATGAAAACACAACCAATCTTGTCTCTACACTAAACCACTTCATTTGCTGACTGGTCTTTGAAGACATGAAGGTCTCTGACAACCTCATGAGAAGATACTGAAAACATCAGTCTTGTCGTGTACCTTATCTCCCTTGCCTGGCATATACTTCCATCAACTAAATGATTCAATGCTTGCATTCTCCTAAACACCTTTAAATAATAAACAGAGTGGGGAGCAATTTTGAGCTTACTATTTATCATCTTCAGTCCCTGAAAGATGGACACCAGAATGTGCATTTCCAAGGGTACCTAAGATAATCTATGTGCAATGAAATTTGGTAACTGCTTGAAGTGTTGCACCAGATATGGAAAATACCAAGAATAAAAAAAGTATCTCACTAGAATTTCAGTGAATTTTTGAAGTTCCCTTAAAGTTCTTAAAGTAATACTACAACACTGCACATTTATTCCAGATCTATCTCATTTTCTTATTCCACAGGATGAGGGAAACTGTGCCAGGTTACAAATGTTATTATCTCTAGAGAATCCTGAAACAACCCTGTCTTATCGTCTCCTAAAATTGGTACAGGTCCTGCGTTTGCTGGTTTAGAATTAAAAAAAAAGGCGGGGGGGTGGTGGTGGCAAAGAACACAATCTTTGTGGTGAGAACAGGGGACAATAAGATACATTTTTTGGCATATGAAAATTTATTACTACAGTGTTTTCACCATTAAAATTTATGATCTTGGTCTTTCCTTCTTGCCTTTGTATAGGGCCAAAAGAGACACATTGGCTACTTTGACAACCTTAAAGCGGACTCCAGGAATATCACCAACAGCATGACCTTTGCGACCAAATCCAGCAACCAGAACTTCATCGTTTTCCTGGAATAAAATAAAAAGTTTATTTTTGCTGTCAGTGGCGATCACAAAAATACTTTCATGTGAGGAAACTCCCTTGCATCAGATAAAAATGTGAGGGAGGCCACCCCAAGAACAAAAGGTACGATAGAGTTGAAATACTCACCTCAATAAAGTTCAAGCAACCGTCGTTGGGTACAAAGGCTGTGATTTTCTTGCCATTCTTGATCAGCTGGACCCTGACACACTTCCTAATGGCAGAATTTGGCTGTTTGGCTTCAACTCCTCTGAAATACAAAAGGCATAGCACTGTGAGCTGGCTTTCTGAAAAAGATAATTTTTTCACATTAACTAGAGAACTAATGAGAAATTGTTTCTATCTTTTCAATCTAACCTCAAATGGCTGAACTGAAGTCCTGTGATGTCAACCTAGTTTTCTGCCAATCTTATTTTCATTAGCACAATGGGGGAAATTTCTAGACCTTTTAGTTATAAAAGTAGACTGGAGTGGCAGCGTGGACCTGTAGTCCCAACTACTTGCGAGGCTGACGTGGGAGGATCTATGCCTAGAAGATCAAGACGGCCAGCCTGTGTGACAAGGGACCCTATCTCATAAAAAAAAAAAAAAAAAAAAAAAGAAAAAGAAAAAAGTTATCTAAGAATTAGAAAGTCTGGGCCGGGCACAGTGGCTCACACCTGTAATTCCAGCACTTTCGGAGGCAGAGGCAGGCATCTCACCTGAGGTCAGGAGTTTGAGACTAGCCTGGTCAACATGGTAAAACCCCATCTCTACTAAAAATACAAAATATTAGGTGGTGTGGTAGTGGGCGCCTGTAATCCCAGCTACCTGGGAGGCTGAGGCAGGAGAACTGCTTGAACCTGGGAGGCTAAGGTTGCAGGGAGCCTTGCGCTACTGCACACCAGCCTGGGTGACAGAGCTAGACTCTATCTCAAAAAAGTCTGGGTTCAAATGGCTCTACCATCAAATATGATATAACTATATGAAATTATTATTTTAAAAAGTCAAAACCAGTCAAATACTGGCAGTTTCATGTCTCAATCTTAGGTGTATGACCTCAGTTAATTCTGACGCAAGTCACTTCTCTTCACCTTAGCTTTATCAAGTCGAAAAATCATTTGACTGCAGATTCAATAGCTGACACGTGCCATTTACTTATAACAACTCCCACAGCAAAAGTGTTTGTGTCCTTTACTTCATCATTGCTAGTATCTTCTCTAATTCCTCCCAGGCCAACGTTAAATAAAAACCTTAACTACGTAATTCCCAAAAACTAATTTTACCAACTGTTAAATAGAACAAACGCTTTGCAATTTTACCCCACAACGCCCAAATGACTACTACTACACAAAAACCTGCAATTACTTTCAAAACAAGAATTCGTAAGTTTATGTCTCGAATTCCTATAATAAACTAAAACTTGACGGGAGCAATGGGCTTACACTTTCTCCAGCACGATTCCTTTTGCATGAGAAGCACCTCCAAAAGGGTTGGCCTTCAGGGCTGTGCCCAAATGAGCTTTCTTATACTGTTTATCATGCCACTTCTGGTCTCGTCGGTGACTACGGAGCTTCCTAGCAGTACGAAGTCCACGACACTTGCCTAAAAATTAAATATTTTAGTTCTTCCGCAAAAACATGCCATCTGTTTCCCATCTTCTAAGACACTCGCCTCACCTGGAATAAACCCTTAAGCCGACTGGCTCTCGTACTATTTATTGGCTTGTGGGCCAAACATTTGGCCTTCAAGTTCCCCTGAACCGACTAATAAAAGTTCGAAGAGGGCTCCCAAAGGACGAGGCCCCGCTCGAATGCTCGGGAGGACGCGCTGGTCTCCCTGCGTCCCTCGGTCCCGCGACCTCGGCGGCCTCCGCGCCTCATGGGCCCCTTCCGCGCCGGACCATGTGCCTCCTGGAGCGGCGCTTCCCCGGCCCTCCCCCATGGAACCTCTCCATGGCATCCCCCGCCCTACTCTATTTGCATCCGCCCGCCCGTCCCCAAGACCCCAAGTCCCGCTTGCGGCGCCCGTAAACGGGCCACAACAGCTCACCCATCCTGTCGGCGCCACAGGTCTGAGCGAAAGAGAGAAGCAGCGCAGGAAGGAGCCACAAGCCACCGCGAGCAAGCCCCGCCCAACCCAAGGACCCCGCGCCGCTGTCTGCGCCGCGCCTGACCCGAGGCTGGGGTCTCTCCTTTGAAAACGACGCGTTTGCATCACTTTCCTGAGCCAGAATCTGCGTCTTATTTAATTTTCAAGAAATTCAGAGATATCTAATTTGCATGGTTTTTTTTCCCCCTTTTTCTTGTGAATGCTGGAGACCGGAGGAACATGGACTACCAATCCCAGATGTGTTGCATGGGACCCGCTCACCGCGCAGGCGCCCTTGCCCAAGCCACTGCGAGCGGGACGCGGGGCTGGGCTGGGCGGAGCTAGGTCCGAGTAGGAAGGAGTCGCTGAGCTGAATCTTTGTGGTGTGGAGCTGAGTGGGGCGGGAGTCCTCCGAGTAGTCTGGAAAATTAGACTTCTGAGCCTTAATTTATACTCGTAAGCAGCATAGTAAATTGTAAAATATAGTGAAGCAATGTAGTGTAGTAACTAAAACCCCAAGCTTTGGAGCCAGATTGCGCCTTTAACCCTAAAGTTGCCGTTTATTTTGACTGGCGAGTCATTTACTTATTTATTTATTTATTTTTATTTTTATTTTTCCTGAGACAGGGTCTCACTCTGTCTTTCAGGCTGGAGTGCAGTGGTGCAATCTCGGCTCACTACAACCTCCGCCTCCCGGGTTCAAGCGATTGTCCCACCTCAGCCTGCTGAGTAGCTGGGATTACAGGCGTCCACTACCACGCCCGGCTAATTTTTGTATTTTCAGTAGAGACAGGGTTTCACCATGTTGGCCAGGCTGGTCTCGATCTCCTGACCTCGAGTGATCCGCCAGCCTCGGCCTCCCAATGTGCTGGGATTACAGGCGTGAGACACCGTGCCCGGCCATTTAATTAAGTCTTTAATACTGTTTCTCCTGTAAGATGAACTAGCTGTGAGAGGTTTCTGGGATATTGGTTCACTCAGCAAGGATGTTTAAAAATGCCTTCTATGTGCCAGACGCTGTTTTAGGTACCGGAGTTGGCGGTTAAATTAAGAGAGTGAAGGTTTCTGCTCTGATAGTGTTTATATTCTAAGTGTGAGGGGACAGACTAGATAGATAGATAGATAGATAGGTACCGGAGTTGGCGGTTAAATTAAGAGAGTGAAGGTTTCTGCTCTGATAGTGTTTATATTCTAAGTGTGAGGGGACAGACTAGATAGATAGATAGATAGATGGATAGATAGATAGATAGATGTAAATTAAATAAATAGATGATTTTTACATACTGTAGAGCTATAGAGAAAATATAGCTGGATGGGTGATAGTGACTTGGGGATGGGGGTGGCTACTCTGAATAGGGTAGTTTAAGGAGACATCTCTGTGCAGATGTAGAATGGGCTAGTGCTTTTTAAGAACTGAAAGATCAGTGAAGAAGGGGAGCCTAGTGACTGAGGAGTAGTGTGGCATTAGATGGGGTCTGAGAGTTACACAGGAACATGTGGAGCCTGTAGGCCATGGTAAAGCCTTTTTCTACTCTTCTGGTGATTTAAGGCCATTGTAAAGTTTTGAGCATGGGAGTAGGTAGCAAAATAAGATTTATATTTTTATGGGATTACTCTGGCTGTTGAGAGGAGAAAAAGACATGAATCTGGGAGGCCACTTGGGAAGGCATTGCAGTAGTTCAGATGAGAGATGGTGATAGCTTGGACCCTCAGTGGAGATGGTAAAAAGTGGTTGGGTCAGATACACTGGTGGTAGAATGAACAGAATTTGCTCAGGACTGTAGGATGTGAGAGAGGAGTTAATTACAGCACTATGATTTTTGACTTCAGCACTTGGGTGAGTTGTAGAGTTGTGAGTTGTGAGTTGGGTGAGTTCTAAAGTGGGAAATAAGAGGAGAGGAGCAAATTTCAAAGGAGGAAATGAAGAGTTCTGGTTTGGATGTGTTAAGTTTGAACTGTCTAACATACAGGGATGTGAAGTGGACAGTTGGATATATGATAAGAAGCTCAGGAGTAATCAATGAATAAATAGTATTAAAACTATGGCTCTGGTTGAGATAGCTTAGGTGATGACTGTAGGTAGAACAGAAAGATTAGAGTCCTGAGCACACCAAAGTTTAGTGGTACAGAAGAGAAGGCAGGTGAAGCAAAACAGATGAAGAAAGAGTGGCCAATGTTGGCCGGGCGCGGTGGCTCACGCTTGTAATCGCAGCACTTTGGGAGGCCGAGGCGGGCGGATCACGAGGTCAGGAGATAGAGACCACGGTGAAACCCCGTCTCTACTAAAAATACAAAAAAAAATTAGCCGGGCGTGGTGGCGGGCGCCTGTAGTCCCAGCTACTCGGAGAGGCTGAGGCAGGAGAATGGCGTGAACCCGGGAGGCGGAGCTTGCAGTGAGCCGAGATTGCGCCACTGCACTCCAGCCTGGGCGACAGAGCGAGACTCCGTCTCAAAAAAAAAAAAAAAAAAAAGAGTGGCCAATGTTACACTCTGTTCAAAGCCAAGTGAAGAAGGGAGTGAGAAAGTGTGAAAAGAGATGAGGACTGAGAATTGTCTTTTGGACTTGAAAATGTGGAGGTTACTG
Organism: Symphalangus syndactylus; assembly: GCF_028878055.3. Classification (NCBI taxonomy): domain Eukaryota; kingdom Metazoa; phylum Chordata; class Mammalia; order Primates; family Hylobatidae; genus Symphalangus; species Symphalangus syndactylus. Next base: position 69,837,875 of record NC_072433.2, read on the forward strand.
GTCACTTTGTCAAATGGGGTTTCCACGGAGTACTGAAAGTAAAGGCTGATGGGATCGGAGTGAAGAGAATATGGGAGGGAAGGAAGTCTAGACAGCAACTATAGACAATTTTTGAAAGACATTTTTTATGTGCAGAGAAATGGCACCCTATTTGGAGGGGAATCTGGAGTTGGAGGGTTTTATTTTTAAGATGACAACTTTTATGACATTTTTATATGCTGATCAGATTGAGAAAATTAAAAATGGGTTATTCAGCAGAGAAAGGGGATAATTGCAGGAGCAACTCCTTAAGTAGACTAGAAGGGTACCCAAGTGGAGGAGTTAACTGTAGGAACAATAACAGTTTATGTACGGTAGTAGAGTGACGGGTACAGCTGCAAGTAAATTGGAAGATTTGATGATAGGAAGTTGTGAAACTTCACTTTTGACTTATTTTTTCAATTTTTTCAATGAAATAAAAAGCAAGGCCATCAGTGAAGAGAAAGAGTGGGAGAAAAAGGTTTGAGGAGAGAAGGTAAGATGTGAAATCATCATCAATGATAACAATACAAGCATTAGATAGTATTTACTATGTGCCAGATTCTATTTTTGGCTTATATTTATTAACTCATTTTATTCTCATAAGGAATTTTACTGAGGGACAGATAAAAATAATTTTACTGAGGGACAGATATGCAAAAACTGAGGCTTTGGTAAGTTTAACTTCCCCAAGATCACATATTTAGTAAGTGGTAGAAGTAAGATTTTAACCCAGGTAATCTGGTTTTAAAATCTTATATTTGACCCCTATGTTATACTGCCTTCTAATCTAGAATGGTAGGAAAATGCATTGACAAGAAAATAGGTTTGTTGAGCAGTTCTGAGAGCCCATCTGAAATCTATGTTTATGAAGTGACATCAGTGAGTTGTGTGTATTTCTTCACATTCATTCAGTGAAATAACTGAATAGGTGAGGAGGTGGATTTAAATGGCTGGGGTTGAGGTCTAGTCAGATAAGTATGATGGAGGGAGGGCAAGGGATTATTTGCAACAACATAGATGAACCTGGAGGACATTACGGTAAGTGAAAGAAGCCAGGCACAAAAAGACAGATACTGTATGTTTTCACTTATATGTGGAATCTAAAAATTTTGAACAGATAGAAGCAGTGAGTAGAATGGTGGGCATGGGAGTGTGTGGGATTTGGGGAGCTGTTGGTCAAAGGATACAAAGGTTTAGTTTGACAGGAGGAGAACATTTTCAAGAGACTTGTTGAATTACATGGTGACTCCAGTTGACCTGCAAACAATACGGGTTTGAATTGTGTAGGTCCACATACAGGCGGATTTTCTTCTGCCTCTGACACCCCGAGAAAGCAAAAACTTCTCTTCCTCTTCCTCCTCCTCAGCCTACTCTATGTGAAGACTGTGAGGATGAAGACCTTTATGATGATCCATTTCCATTTAATGAGTAGTAAGTAAATTTTCTCTTCTTTATAATTTTGTTATTAACATTCATTTCTGTGGCTTAATTTACTGTAAGAATATGGTATGTAATACACGTAACATGAAATATGTGTTAATAGGCTGTATATGTTATCAGTAAGAGTTCCAGTCAACAGTAGGCTATTAGTAGTTAAGTTTTTGGAAAGTCGGAAGTTATACACAGATTTTCTACTGTGTGGGGAGATCAGCATCCCTAACCCCCATGTTGTTCAAGGGTCAACTGTATAAATAACAAAGCTTATATTGAAAATTGCTAAAAGAATAGATTTTAAGTGTTCTCACCACAGAAAAATGATACAAAAGTATTTGAGGTAATGCATATGTTAGCTCTATTTAACCATTGTACAATGTATATATATTTTAAAATATGTTGTACACCATAAATATACACAGATTTTGTTAAAGAGTAAATAATTTAAAAATAAATTAATATTTAAAAAAGATGGAGCCGCACAAAAAGTGATTACTCAATGAAATTGGAAGCAAAAATCAACTCCGGATAAATTAAGGGCTCAAATATCAATAAGAAAACTTTGAAAGTCTTAATAGAGAACAAAGGTGAATATCTTTTTGAACTTAGGAAAGGAAGATGTATCTACACATGACAAGAATGATAAATTTGATCATATTAAAATTAAGACCCTCTATTCATCAAAAACATCTGAAAGAAAATGAAAAGACTAGTTCCATACTGAGAATTGCTATTCATAGCCACAAAACTTACAAAGGATTAATATTTTTAAAAATTTCTGGCCGGGCTCAGTGGCTCCCGCCTCTAATCCCAGCACTTTGGGAGGCCGAGGCAGGGGGATCATGTGAGGTCAGGAATTCGAGACCAGCCTGGCCAACATGGTGAAACCCCCTCTCTACTGAAAATACAAAAATTAGCCAGGCGTGGTGGCACGTGCCTGTAATCCCAGTTACTCAGGAGGCTGAGGCAGGAAAATCGCTTGAACTCAGGAGGCAGAGGTTGCAGTGAGCCGAGATGGCTCCATTGCACTCCAGCCTGGGCAACAAAGTGAGACTCTGTCTCAAAAGAAACGAACAAAAAAATCCCTTCTACAGAATAATAAGAAAAGAACAAATAATACAATGAGAAAACATTACAAAGGACATGAATAGACCAGCCATGGTGGCTCACACCTGTAATCCTAGCATTTTGGGAAGCTGAGGCAGGTGGATCACTTGAGGTCAGGAGTTCGAGACCAGCCTGGCCAACATAGTGAAATCCCATCTGTTACTAAAAATACAAAGAAAAAAAAATTAGCTGGGCATGGTCGCGTCTGCCTGTAGTCCCAACTACTTGGGAGGCTGAGGCAGGAGAATCGCCTGAACCCGGGTGGCAGAGGTTGCAGTGAACCAAGATCACACTACTGCACTCTAGCCTGGGCAACAGAGCAAGACTCCGTCTCCAAAAAAAAAAAAAAAAAAAAGACATGAATAGGCATATCATAAAGAAGGAAAACATGTATGACCCATAAATATTTGAAGAGGTATTCATCATGTCTGATTATGATATAAATATTAAACTTACTTGAAATTAGTTGGGGGAATTCTTCCTCTTTTTTTGTTGTCTCTAAGTGTTCGTATAAAATTGGGATGATTTGTTCCTTGAAGGTTTAGTCAAACATCCTGTAAAACCATTGGGGCCTGGTGTTTTCTTTATGGGAAGATTATTAACCACAGCTTAAATCTCTTTAATAGTTAAAGAAATATTTGTAAAACTGTAGGTTTTTTTTTTTTAGTCAGATCTGGTAAGTCATTTTTCTAGGAATGTATCCATTTCATCTAAGTTTTCAAAATTATTTCATAAAGCTGTTATGACATTCTATTATGGGTATGTATATATACATATGTGTATATATTATATATTTGTGTTGGAAGGTTCCAAACTATGACTTCAGTTTCTTTAGTAGATGTAGTGCTATTCAGGTTATTTTTTCTTGAGTGAGCTTTGATGGTATGTGCCTTTCTCGGAATTTGTCCATTTCATCTAATTTGTCTAACTTATGGCATGAAGCTATTTGTAATATTCTCCTATTATCTTTTTAATATCCATAGATTTATAGTGATTTCTCATCTTTCATTCCTGATTTTGGTGATTTGTGTCTTCTCTCTTTCTCTCTTGTTTCTTGGTCAGTGTATTAGTCAAGGTTCTTCAGAAAAACAGAACCAATAGAATGTATATGCATGCACATGCATGCACACACACAAGGAGGATTTATTATGAGAAACTGGCTCATGCAGTTGTGGAGGCTAAGAAGTCCCACAATCTGCTGTCTGCAAGCTGGAGACCAAAGATATCAGTTGTTTAATTCAGTCTGAGTTTGAAGGCCTAAGAACTGGGGCTGCTAACTGTGTAAATCTTAGTGCAAGGGCTAGAAAAGATGAGATGAGATGAGATGTCAGGGAGAAATAAGGGGCAAATTCCTTCTTCTGCCTTTTGTTCTATTTCAAGCCCTCAATGGATTGGATGATGTCTGCATTGGAGAGGGCAGTCTGCTTTACTGAGTCCCCTGACTCAAATGCCAATCTTATCCAGAAACATCTTCACAGATACACTCAGAAATAATGTTGAATCTGGCCATCCCTAGGGCCAGTCAAGTTGATACATAGAACTAACCATCACAGTCAGCTAGAAGTCTAACAATCTTATTGATCTGTTCAAAGAACCAGCTTTTTGTTTCACTAATTTTCTGTTATTTTTATTTATTTATTTATTTTACTTTTTTTCTTTTCTTTCTTTTTTTTTTCAGCATGAACTATCAAGTAATCTATTGGTTTTTTGTTTGTTTGTTTTCAATGTCATTTGGCCTTTATTATTTACTTTCTTCTGCTTGTTTTGGACTTAAATTAGCTCTTTTCTTTTTTTTTTTTTTTTTTGGTTTATTAAAGTGGAAGTTTAGATATATATATTTTTGATTCTTTCTAATTTGGTCTTGAGGTCTCTCTCTGGAGAGTGGCTATAAAATACATCCTTGCTGTGATGGGACTCCCTGATGGTTACAGATGCTTACAATGTACATTTCATGGGACACTTCTTTATCCTGGGGGATGGATGGCCTAATGCTTAAATGTCTGACCCATGCCCAGGTGTCCCTTTCACAGTACACTTGTTTTACTGGCAGACACCCTGTGGTTCCTTGTTGACCTGTGTCTAGTTTATTCCTACCAAGATAGCCTTTCTCTAGGAGAGCCCTGACGAGGAAAGAAATCTGGGTTTGTCAGCAGATGAAACACAGAGGAGGTAGCACAACAAAACACATCATATAACAGAAGCAGTTTGATTCCTTGACAGAACCCAGAAAGAACAGGGCAGCACACCTTGCAGGGCTGTTTGGGACACACATGCTCAACCAGTGGGTGGGGGCAAGAGAGAGGCAGAGACAGAGGACTTGTGGGATTAAAGCATTTATTGGGGTCCAAAGTATTATCCAAGCAGGTTTCCCATGGGGAGTTTTCATTGGTGGGTTTAAAGCAAGCAGGCATGAGTTCTGTGGGGCCACGCTGTGACTGAGAGATGGTTATTGTGACATTTCCATGCAGTCTGTGTGGGGTGTGAGGGTCAGTGGGGCATGTCCATGGGGCTGTATCTAGCTTCCCCATAGGGAGGTTATCAACCGGAGGCAATTGTGTCGGGGGCTATCTAGATCGACCCCATTGAGGAACTGGGAAGAGGTAGAGAAATGGAAAGTGTGTCAAGTGTGACTAAGCCCTGCTTTGGTATATGAGAAAGTTCAGCTTACATTCAGAATTGATGCTGAGGAACATAACATTATAGAATTCACTACAGTCATTGATTTGAAACCTTCAATCTTTTCTAATATATTTCATGCTCTACATATCCCTCTAAGCACTGCTTGAGCTGCACGCCTCAGGTTTTGGTATGTTTTAGTTTTAATTCAATTCAAAATGTTTATTAATATCTCTTTTGACTTCCTTTTTGAACCATGGAATTAGAAGTATGTTACTTATTTTCAAATATTTGGGAATTTCCAAATATATGTGAATTTTCTATGCACATTTGAAAAGAGAGTATATTCTGCTGATGTTGGGTGGAGCATTCTATAAATATTAACTAGCCCAAGGTGGTTGATAGAGCTATTCAGGTCTTCTGCATCCTGTATTCAGGATGACAGCGACATTAAGTGGAGGGAGGTGAGGATCATACTTGCATGTTGGATCATATTTGGATGTTGGATTATGGCTTTCAGTAATGAGCTTAATTATTACATTTTTGTACATTTTAAAAATCCCACAAATAAGGCATGAACCAATGGTCAAAGTGTTATGAGCCAAGGATTATGATTACTATTTCTCAGAAAAGAAAAAAAAGGGATTTAATTTTTGTTTCTTGGTGCTTTAAATTTTGAATTTTTCACTTTTTGATGAACTTATTACTTAATTTGGAGCCAGAAAGTAGAAGGGACTATCCTTTGATATTGGACTCTAAAGTTCCCTAAAAGAGTACCCTGAAAGAATCTGCTTGGAGTTAAAGGAAAAAAAAAACAAGACCCTGGGGCTGCAGACTGGTGAGCCGGCAGGAAAGTAGAGGAAGGTAAAGTCAGAGAGGTGGGCAGGGCCAACTTGTGTCCAAACTGTAGGCCGGGATAAGAGATTGGGGTTTTATTCCATCTGTAATGAGAAGCACTGGAGGGGTTAAAGTAAGAGAGTGACAAGATCAAATCTACATTTTAAAATGCTCACCGTGCCTGCTATAGAAGAACCATGACAGAGGGGCAAGGCCTCAGGTTATTTAAGGAGGGGGCTGCTACAATAGTCCAGGTGAGAGGGAGTAGGTAGTAACTTTGGAGGTAGAGAGATGTCATACTCTTCAGGATATATTTTGGAGTTAGGTCATGAACGAAAGAGCAAAAGAACTGACATCATCACTGTCACCATCACCACCATCACCGTTTCTAATATGAACTGAGTGTTGTTTTGGTGCCAGACATAGGACTACTAAGCATTTCACATGCATAATATCTTTTAATCCTCAAAACAATCCCTATGTCATAGGTGCTATTAGCCCCATTTTACAAAGAGAAAATGGAAACTTAAAGAAGTTAACTTGCTTAACTTCTTTGTTTGTTGGTTTTCAGATTAGTAATAAGGCAGAAGTTTGATTTTTAAGTTTAGAAAAAATTTTAATGAATGTGAACTAAATAAGGCACAAAATGGAAACAGAATAGACAAACATCGGGAAAACTAGAGAGTTATTGTTAAGATAAAAGTATTTTTATTGTAAGTTTCAACCTGCTATCTTTGGGTTACTATAGAGTATATGAAAACCAAGAGACACCATCACGAAAGAATCCTATTTGGTAGCTCTTGCAATGTGGGGGGAGTGGGAGCAGGAAGGAGAACAATTTTCCCTCTTTTCTGTTATCTTCCAAGTAGAAGGAGTTTAATTAGTAAACTGGTTTCCGTCTGTCACTTTACTCATCCCATGCCACGTAAGGATGTGTGACATCTGTAACACATTTAGAAAGAGTAGTCTGGGCATGTTCAGCTTTTCCTTTTCTGAGACCAGCCTGACCACAGAGCATGCATTTCCCCTGTTTTTTTCCTAGGCAGGTCTTTTTCTCCCACCAAGAGCCCAATGCTGCCAGGATAGGCTGCCGTGTCTGTCTTCTGGTGGGAGGGCTCAGTTACAATCCATTTTGCTCCTACTCTAAGCTTTCCGCCATTCTCTGTCCTGGCCTTGCACACCGGTAAAGGTGGCATTTGGGCCTCTGCTTGTCTTACCCCTTGTGCTATTTCTCATTTGGTTTAACATTTAGTTGGGGTAGAAAGGCATTTCTATTTGATTTCTCTCAGGGACACCCCACTCTCTCCAACCAAGAAGAAAGGTAGGTATTCATGTATTAGATCAGCTGATGAGGAGATTTAGGTCAAAAGTGATCATGATTCTTGATAGCACCCTGGGCAGAGCTAGCCATTTTGGGAGAAGAGCCAAAGGTTTTTACAATGTTGACGATTAATACTGGAACATTTAGGGGGGTTGGAAATGATTCCTAGTACTTTAACTAGAAAAATGGAGGCAGCAGTTGCTATGGAAATGTGACAAATTAAAATAACAGCTTTAAGTGAGCATGAAGAAGCAGTGAGGGTAAGACCGATTATTACGTGCTCTGTGTAACTACTCATGATGAATGTTGAGTGCTTCATTTTCCTGATTAAATTATTAAACACAATTTTTTCTTTATCCAAAATGAATGATATTTCTTTTCTTTTTTTTTTTGAGACGAAGTCTCGCTCTGTCACCCAGGCTGGAGTGCAATGGTGCGATCTTGGCTCACTGCAACCTCCGCCTCCCAGGTTCATGCCATTCTCCTGCCTCAGCCTCCTGGGTAGCTGGGATTACAGGTGCCGCCACCATGCCCGGCTAATTTTTTGTATTTTTAGTAGAGATCGGGTTTCACTATGTTGGCCAGGTTGGTCTCGAACTCCTGACCTCGTGATCTGCCCACCTCGGCCTCCCAAAGTGGTGGGATTACAGGCGTGAGCCACTGCACCCGGCCTGAATGAGATTTCTTATCCTCTCATTCTAGCTACTGCTTGGTGCAGTGATTATTTCTTCTCACATCTATTCCAAGGTAGAACTAAGGAAATAAGTCTGTGTTGCCATATGATCTTACTAATATTCAGAGCTGATCTTTAAAATCTGGTTATTATAATTAAACCTCTGTGTAGGATCTAAGGGGAGTTGACAAAGCTGTTCTTTGATGCTCTTTGTAAAATTCCTGGAAGGGAGGTATAATTTTAAGATGCATATTAAAAGTTATTCTCCAGGTGTTCTTGAGCTTGGCTGAGAACCAAGCAAAGGGAAATAAACTTCTATTTCAGTAAGGATCTTTGAGTTCTAAGAAAAGAAAGATAATTTTTCTTACTAGGAAAAGAAAGATAATTTTTCTCACTACAATGTGAGAAATGTGTTAGAATCTCCTTCCCTGGAGAGATTTCAGAACTGGGTAGATGGACCAGATCTGTGTTGTGGATGAGTTCAGTGGGGAAACAGTTGATCTTTGGTGATGGAGCATGGCAGAAGTGACTCTTGCAGCCCTTGTATTCCACAGTAAAATGAAAAATCATCAGAATTCTTTCAAGATTATTCAAATATAATATGTAAATGAGTATAATGTATAAATATAAAAATTCCTACCAAAATAAGCATGCAAAATGTCAGACACTTTATATTATTAAGACTTTATCGCTTAAAGGGCTTTACTGTAAAACAATTTTTTCCTTTAAAAAAAAGAACAAGAGAGAAAAGGAAGGAAATAGAGGAAGAAAAAAAGAAAAGAAGAAGAGAGGGGGTTCTGGGTTTGTATTGCTGTACAAAAGAACAGAAGCAATTTTTCTATTGATTTAAAAATTGCTTTTTGATCTCGTTGGTTCTAGCAATCATTACTAATTGTGAGGATAGCCAAAATGAATGACTCTGTAGCCAGTTCATAGATACAGCCATTTCACATACTATGGAATAGTGTGCTCATATATGTGTGAATTTTAAAATTACTTAGATGGGTTTTAAGTTAGAATTCACAAATGTATTTAATTATTTAGAAAATAATATCTTGGAGTTGTTACCAAGTAGTTGTATATAATACTCCCTTTGAAACTAAGTGTGCATGGCCGGGCATGGTGGCTCATACCTGTAATCCCAGCACTTTGGGAGGCCGAGGCAGGTAGATCACCTGAGGTCAGGAGTTTGAAACCAGCCTGGCCAACATGTAGTGAAACCTCGTCTCTACTAAAATTACAAAAATGATCCAGGTGCAGTGGCTCACGCATGTAGAGTCCCAAGCTACTCGGGAGGCTGAGGCGTGAGAATCACTTGAACCAGGGAGGTAGAGATTGCAGTGAGCTGAGATCATGCCATTGCACTCCGGTCTGTGCAACAGAGTGAGACTCCGTCTCAAAAAAAAAAAAAAAAGGAAACTAAGTGTGCTGGCTAATTTATATCCAAATAATTCATTTTGCCCTTATTATAAATGTGACTTCAAGGATAAGCCAACATCACATGACACATATTCTCAACCTGAGTTTCATCTCAGTGTCTCTGTCAAGGTGGACATCACAGGTGCCCGGTGATAGCATGTTTTGAGGGTAGCGGAGGCTTTTTCCTTCCCTGGGACCCAGGTCTGTGAGGCTCAAGCCTCTCTTCCTAGTCTTGCCTTGATTACCACACTAAAAGTGTCATTTAGCAAATCCTTCTAATCAAGGCTCTTTTGTACTTTAGGTAAAGAAACCCATATCAGAGTGTCTTGTCTATTATATACCTGCCACTTTGTCTCCTTCATTTAATCAGCCATTGCCTGGGGAAGAGGTGGGGCTGACCTCAAGAAAAGTCACTGGTTTGCTGGGTGAATATTCCAAAGGTGTTTACATTTCTGCATGTTACTGGGCTGGGAGGATTTTGGGGACAAGGACTGTATTTTTCACTTTGTATTCCTGGTAAATAATCTAGCACGGTGACAGTCAGTATTTGTTGAATGCACAAATTTGTTTCAAGAGCAGGCCTCCTGTCTTAGTTTAGCTCGAGCAGCCCAGAACACAATTAAGGGCCATTAATCTGGCACATCATCTGTGTTCCAAGAACTCAAAGGGAAACCTAAAGTGAGAAACATGAACATTTAAATTAAAAGCACTTACAACTATTTAATGTACCATCCTGATTCTAATTAATGCAGAAGTTAATTTGATGAAAATTGGTAGAAAACATGGCAGCAATTTTGCTCTGAACTTGATAAAGAGTTATACAGTACCTCCTGCTCCTTGGGGAATGGAGGGTGCTATGAACTGATGTAACCTGGATTTTGTCTGTTCCCATTTTCAAGTGGCAGAATTCTATGGAATACTTGAATTAATTGATTTTCCATTATAGTTGCCTAAAGACTCAGGCCTTGGGAGTCATAACCATGTGGCACAAAGTGGGAATTAATTATGTGGCATTTTTTGATAGGACCATTCATTCATTCTGTATATTTTACTGAGCACCAACTTGGGCTCCAGGTATATATCAGTCAAATAGACATAGTATCTGCCCTCATGGAGCGTGCCGTGTGATGAAGAAACAGCATCAATAAGTACACAAGAAAATAAATGTCTCAGTGCAAATTGTGATATATGTTATGATGAAAGTGAATAGAATACAGGGAGAGCTAGAGAGGTGTGAGGTGACTTCACAGAACAGTATGTGAAAGGTCACTTGGGTGCAATGGAACTCGGCATGTTGAGGGTGCTGAGAAGCTGAGTGTGAGCCAGTGTGCCTGGAACATGTTCAGGAGGAGGAGCTGGTGTTCAATGAGGCAAGAGAGACCAGCAGGGGCCACGCCATGCCGGGCTTTGTAGGAGGTACATGGATTTGGATTTTGAATCAGTATGCAAAGACCATTATAATTGATTTAAACATTTATGCAACTTTTGATCTGAGAGCATTGAATGAATAGAGACTGTGCGCCTGTTAGTCTTCTTAAGGTAAATATTAGAATTCTTAAGTTAGATCCATTTTTGTTCCTGTGGGAACACAATTCTATATGGTCATATGTGATTATGGGAAGATAGATTTTTGATATTCAAATATTCAGGTAACATTCATTTAGTTACATACAGTAAATCAAAAAATAAAGCAAACCCAAGTTGTGTCCAGTTGTAAAGAAGGCAGCGTGGCTGTACAACTTCCTGTTCTCCTGTGGAGACAGTAGAGGGGAAATTTTCCATGTGCCTCTGCATTTTCTGCCTGTATTGTGAGCTAGTCCCTAACTGCTCTTTGTTCTGAATACCTTTTCTAGGATGTTTGTATAGGGAGAAGCCTTGAACGGTAGAAATCATGTCCCCTTTGTAGCAAAGGACAGGCTCGCTTATAGCATTGGAAAGTAGAGGTAGTGTTTCCCCTCAGAGCAAAGGGCAGATAGGTTTACTACTCACTACAAAAAAATTGGGGCTCCTTAAGCTCAGGGTTTCTCTCCTGAAATGAAGCCCACTGTGTGTGCAAGTATCCATCTGGGCCCACCTACATTACTCCAAGGAGAAGGGGAACTGACCAAATACACTGATGCTGGTGTCACTTGCTGTGTGGTGAGTAATAAATTCCTTTACTCTGACCCAGGAGTCTGTGTCTTCTGTCAGCATCCATAAAACTGTCAGGCTAACTAGTTAGCTTCTAAGTGAATAAAATCTCAGACCCTTCACAGTTCTTCACAGAGGCTCCTCAGCAGTCCGAGCGGGAAGGTACAATGCCGGGCAGGTGACACCCTAGTGCTTTGCAGCCTCTAAGATGTCCAATTAGCATTTCTTGTCACTGTTTTTCCTCCAAAGTCACAGGATGAGCTGTTCTCAGACAGTCATATCTTAAGTGTGACTTCTAGTCTAAAATACATGTGTGAAACCTACTAGCTACTAATTATTATGCCTTGAATATTCTTAACCAAGTGGGAGAATGTTTCAACAACAGAAAGAATACTATGTTAAAATTTTAGGATCAGGACATAAAATCTATTAAAATGATACTTTATGTAAATTAAAAATATTCTGTGTGTGTCTGAAAATGTAACCCAAGCATATTTCCATGAAAGATTCTTTTTTTTTTTTTTTTTTTTGAGATGGAGTCTTGCTCTGTTGTCCAGGCTGGAGTGCAGTGGCGTGGTCTTGGCTCACTGCAACCTCCGCCTCCTGGGTTCAAGCGATTCTCCTGCCCCAGCCTCCCAAATAGCTGGGATTACAGGCATCTGCCACCATGCCCGGCTACTTTTTTGTATTTTTAGTAGAGACAGGGTTTCACCATGTTGGCCAGGCTGGTCTCGAGCTCCTGTCCTCGTGATCTGCCTGCCTCGGCCTCCTAAATGCTGGGATTACAGGCGTGAGCCACCGTGCCCAGCCGAAAGATTCTTATGTAATAACTACTAAGGGACTAACACTGTCCTTTCTCAGGGTTCACAGAACCATTATTGTCACAATGCAGGATCGTCATTGGCTTGGGCTCTCACTTTCTCCTGACCAGGGCCTTGAGGAGTAGGCACTGCCACTGCTCCCGTAAGAGAATACCAAGTACTGGCCGGGCGCGGTGGCTCACGCCTGTAATCCCAGCACTTTGGGAGGCTGAGGCGGGTGGATCACGAGGTCAGGAGATCGAGACCATCCTGGCTAGCACGGTGAAACCCCGTCTCTACTAAAAATACAAAAAATTAGCCGGGCGTGGTGGCGGGCGCCTGTAATCCCAGCCACTCGGGAGGCTGAGGCAGCAGAATGGGGTGAACCTGGGAGGTGGAGCTTGCAGTGAGCCGAGATTGAGCCACTGCACTCCAGCCTGGGTGACAGAGCGAGATTCTGTCTCAAAAAAAAAAAAAAAAAAAAAAAAAAAAAAGATAATACCAAGTACTGCTGTGGCAGCTGCAGGAGATGTTCTGTATCTTGCCTGTCCAATACAGGGGGCACTAGCCACAAGTGTCCACTGAACGCTTCAAATTTGGCTTGTTTGAATTGAGATATAAGTAACATGGTGGCTCACGCCTGTAATTCCAGCACTTTTGGAGGCTGAGGCGGGAGGACTGCTTGAGCCCAGGAATTCAAGACCGGCCTGGGTAACATAACAAGACCCCCATCTCTACAAAATATAGAAATAAATAAATTTTTAAAATTATACACTAGAGTTCAGATTTAGGGCAGAAAAAGAATGTAAAATGTTTCACTAATAATCCTTAAAATTGAGTATGTTTTACATGATATTATTTTAGACAGGTTAAATAGAAATACTGTTAAAATTAGTTTCACCCGTTTATTTTTACTTCTTTTTAATGTGACTAGAAAATTTTAAATTCCATATGTAGCTCTCGTTCTATTTCTATTGTCTAGATCCTTGCTACTCAAAGGGCGATTCTCAGGCAAGCAGCATCACCATCATCATCATCTGGGAGCTGGTTAGGAATGTGGAATCCTACACCCCACTCCAGACCTACTGCGTCAAAATTTGCACTTTAACAGAATCTCATGTGATTTGTATGCACTTTACACTTTGAGTAGCTGAGCTTCCCTAAGACTAGGACTGGCTGGTTTAGGAAACTAAAAATAAAAGGTGCCCAGTTAAACTTAATTTTCAAATAAACAATAAATTTTAAATATAGTATGTCCCAAATATTGCATGGAACATACTTATATTAAAATCATTTGTTGTGTTTCTGACATTCCACTTTAACAGGTTATCCTATAGGTTATCTGTCAACATTACCTAAAACTAAACTTCTCTTATCCAGACCTGCTTGTTACTTGAAATTCCACAGAATCAGGAAAAGAACAGAAAGAGAAAAGGAGAGGTGAAGAGTAGAAACTGGGTGAAATGAAAACAGAGAAGAAGAGGGAGTATGAGGAGGCAGTAGGAATTAGATGGGGCACAGAAAGGCCACATTTAAGGCCAGTGCCCCTTTTTATTTTACAATTTTTGTTAGCAACTTTCTTCCTTACTCCTGCATTCTCCCACTTCCTCTAGTCATTCTGCTTTATTCTCCTCTTCTTATTTTCTGTTGGGGTCCCGTGAACTATGTTGGAAGAAAGTGGTGTGTGAGAGGAATAGGAATGTCTGTTCAGCGCCAAGACCCCAGCTTTCCTATAGTCCATCATCTCTGAAATTTCACTTACAAATAGCCCTTTTCCGCTACCCGTACTTTGTCTTTAAGCCATCAAGGTTCCTAAGTGCCCCAAATGGTGACACTTGACACTTTCGTTTTGGAGGATTTTCTTTATTGTGGCATTTTAATTGTATTTTTAAAAAATGTAAAATAACTCTTAGGAATTTTGTCATTTGTTTTGTTTTTCAGGCTTTTTAGGGAAGTGAGGTGAAAGGAGAGGCCAGCAGGGAAGGAATAACAATAGGCACTCTATTTAGCTAAGCATTGAGTTAAGAAGAGGCTTTCATGGCCTGGCGCGGTTGTGGCTCACGCCTGTAATCCCAGCACTGTCGGAGGGCCGAGGCGGGCAGATCACCTGAGGTCAGTAGTACGTGACCAGCCTGGCCAACATGGTGAAACCCCATCTCAACTAAAAATACAAAAATTAGCTGGGCGTGGTGGTGCATGCCTGTAATCCCAGCTACTCGGGAGGTTGAGACAAGAGAATCACTTGAACTCAGGAGGTTGAGGTTGCGATGAGCCGAGATCGCGCCACTGCACTCCAGCCTGACAGAGTGAGACTGGCTTAAAACAAACAAACAAACAAAAAAAAGAGCCTTTCATCCATGATCCCATTTAATCTTCACAACAATTAAGTGTGTCTGTCCCCACTCTGCAGATGAGGAAACAAGGCTCCAGAGGGAAAATAACCTTCCTGGTATCAGCTTGCTCACTGGTAAGGAGCTGGCCAGGCACTTCAGCTTCTGACTCCAAATCCTGTGCTCCTCACCATTGCTGTCCACACCTCTTGGCAAATAGAGGCTCATGAATTCAACAGGAGACTGTGAACTAGGACATATATGTAACTTTAGGGAAGTTCCCGAGATTTTTATTTATTCACCTGAAAAATACATATAAAAATATATACTTCATAGATTTTTGGGAGAAATTAATAGCTTCCTGAAGTGTAGTATGAAATAGATAATAGTATGACATATATGGAGTATGAAGTATATAAAATAAAGAGTCTTAAGAGTTATATGAGAGTATCAAAACACTGCAAATTTCTAAAATGAGCTTAAGTGGCAAATATATTTTTTTTAAAAATTGGCTCCTTAATAATCTTTCCATGAGATGAATAATTAAAAACCTAAATATTTGTTTCACTCTATACTCTAAGCATTATCAGACTCCTCCCTTCCTCCCCTCACCATGGAATACATTCTGAGAAAGCTGCCCTGTTATTGGTTAAATATGCCGTCAGTTACATGGTGTGAAAAGTACTGCCTCTGCTCTGTTTGCATTTATGAATTAACAGATGTGCTTGCTTTGAAGAAACGGATTCTTTTCTTGATGGGAAAAAAAATTTTGTTTAGTTTTTCACTGATTTTTTTATGTATAGGATTTTCACTAACCTTGGACCATATATTTGCCAGGAAGAATGTAAGGTGAGTAACTGCACATCTTTTAAAGCAATGTATTTGTGAACTTAAATGCAAGTATGAAATTAGGTGGCTCTGTAATTTCTTTATGTTGTTTCATATCTACATTTGCTTGTGATTCAAAATGGATAGGCTAGATCATACAGGTAGCTACAAAAATTATTGACCAGAGTTTATGCTTGAGGTAAAAATATAAGCTTTTTTATAAGAGACATGTGTTATTTGTTCAAAATATCCAAGAAACTTTTGTAGTATGTATCAAAGTATTTATCTGTGAGAAAATGACTCCTGAAATCAGTTTTCAGATTTCTTTTATATTTACAAGTAAATGTTAATTCCACAGTATCCCCTGCCATTATTATGTGAGAAAAGAGTAAGAAAAAAATTGAAAACCTCAGAAATATATATCCTGTCCTTCAAAGAAAAGGTGTTAAATTCTTTTAACTGTTAAGAGATGGCAATTAAATTCCTGTTTCTATTTCTGTTGTCCCTTTGGCTTCTTTATACATCATATAAGGAACACTCAGAGCTTTTTCTATAAAAAAGAATATTGAAAATGTGAATAGCAATTAAGGTATGTCATGTCTCCCACTCACTCATTGTGTGCCATCTCAACAAATGCTTCAGGGAATTTAGTGTGAACACGGGACAGCAGCAAGCAGGAGAATCTGGCAAAACTCGGGTTAAAGAGTCCTTAGTCCACAACTGGTAAAATCTATACATATAGACATTAACAATTTTTTCTTCCATTGTTTCTGAGTCAATTGGTGCTTTCCTGCAGGTTCACTTTTGAATAGTAAGTGGCTTATATTCTTTAGGTGGTTAAAGCCTAGTTCTGTTTCCCCACCTGGGTTACACAGAAATGCCTGATTTGTGTATTACACTAGTAAAATGTACACCAAGAATTAGAAAAATCCCAGTTCTGTTTTTAAGACAAAGTTAATGGGCTTAATTTTAGCTTCAGAATCTTTAGATCTTAGAAATCACATAAGTCAATGATCATTTGAATCTAATATTATGGCTCATTAATTCATTATGAAGGAAACAACAGTTGTTGTTTTGTGTGTTCTTTCCAATAATGGATCTGAAATTTAAAATATCTTTCAACTCCCTGGGGCTATTCAATATTCTGTCTGTAGGAAGGAGGATTGTATTTTAAGCTCGATACGCGGTTTCTAAACATAGAGTGAGTAGGGATCATTATTCTCACTTTGCACATTTCTTCCTCAAGTTGGGTTTATTCTTGATCCAAAAAGAAATCCTGTGTGACCTCCCATTTTCCACTTTGATTTCAGAGTATTTTCATCAATTTCTTAGTTCATTTGTGCATGCAACACATTTTAAAAATAACTGGTGCTTTTAAGTAGCAAGGCCCCATGCTAGGTGCTAGGTCTACAATGGTGAGCACAACAGGGATAGTCCCTGCCCTCATGGACTAAGTCTAATAGGGAAGCCTTTGTTAATCAAATGATATATATTATTCCAAATAAACTTTGAAATGTGTCGTGAAAGAAAAGTATAGGAAGCAATGAGCACATACAATAGGGGGATTAGAACTCGCACAAGTTAGGGATTGTGTTCTTGAGGAAGTGATACTTACGCCATCATCTGGAGGAGATGTAGAAAATAACTAGGAGGATGGAGAACATTCCAGGTGGAGGGAACAGCAGGTGCTAAGGGAAAAATGGACCATGAAGTGTTCAAGGAACTGAATAATGCTAGAGTAGCTGGAGCAGAGAGAGAAGGGAAGAGGTGAAATAAGGCAAGCACAGCTGGCAGGCCGAAGTCTGCCTGGGTAATGTCTGGGTATTTGTGCCTCTTTCATATGTTGTATTCAGTTACGTTTCAACCTGTACTACAAAGTCTGGAGTTTAGGTAGGTTAGATGATTTGGCTAAAGCATATCTTTATTATACTTTCATTATTACTTGGATGGGAACCTCACTTTTGTTGCTCAGGAAATTAAACTTGTACTCACAAAAGACTTAATATAAACCGTAATGCTAATTTGTAAATTTCTAAAGGAAGATATCTTTTTAAAAAATTAAAATAGAAAAATTTATCAAAGTAATACATGTACGTGGTTTCAAAAAATCAAAAGGTGACAAGACAAGACACACATTAAAGGAAAAACTGTCTTCTAGTTACTTCTATAGGCAAACATTTTCAAATTTTTAGTTGTTTCTTCTGTTGGCCACTGCTTGTATTAGTCACCTTTTTTCTAGAAACAAAACAACCCCTACATTGCAGAAGTTTGCAGCCTCAAACATTTCTTCATTGCTCCTGTTACTTCTGACAGCTACAGGTGGGCTGCTGTGACCCTGCTTTAGCTCTGTTTCCACTTCTCATTCCAAGTCCCAGACTGAAAGAGCAGCCCTTATTTGGGCATGCCATTCTTATGACAGAGGGAATGGGGCAAGAGATGGCAGGCACATGCAGACACTCGCAACTTCTGCAGAGCTGCCACACTGTTGCTTCTGCTCATATTCCATTGGTCTAATTAAGATGTATAGCTGAAACTGGAGAGTTCCGTGACCCCCCTTGCAGGACATGCAACAGGGGTGTGGTGCATCTGTTTGGCCGCTGCCACATGTGCTCAAACCTTTTACAAGAAGGGGAGCATGCAGATGGGCAGGTGCAGGAACCAGGGCAAGTGCTTTTGGGTTCTGGCCTCATGGTAGCATCTAGGGTTGGGTGCCTGTGACTCTCAAAGCCCCAGTGGGTGTGCTACAGTGCTCTTTTAGCTCTGCCATCTTCAGACGGCTTAAGTGTTAACCAGCTTAGTGCCCTCTTGGACCCCGGGTTTTTGTTTGGCATCCAGAAAGAATCAGGTCACACAGGGCTGGAAGGATGGTGAATGTGGAGGTTATATTGAGTGGTGGAGGTGGCTCTCAGCAGGATGGATGGGGAGCTGGAAGGGTGATGGATTGGGGGATGATCTTCCCCTGGAGTTTGGCTGTCCAGCAGCTGATCTCCTCTCTGACTGTCCGCAGCAGTTCAGATGCTGCTTCTCGTCTCTCCTTCTCTGTCATGCTGTTCTGCTGCTCTTCTGTTCACCTGTTCATCTGCTCATCTGCTTGTGGAGCCTGGGGTTTGGGGTTTGTATGGGTACTGGATAGGGGGCCCTGGTGAGCCAAAAGGCAACATTTGGGCGCAGAAACAGGAATGCGTGTTCCCATTTAGGGCCATGGGTTTCCAGGCTTAAGGGTGGGGCCTTTGCCAGGTGGGGCAGGAAGTATTTTCCACCCACAGGGGGGAACTGCAAGTCATATGGCCTAGGGGGATGCAAAATCCTCTCCCAGAGAAGGAAACAAAGACTGGGTAACAATCATACAATTCACCATACTGCCATAATATCAAAATAATGTGCATAGATGATTTCTCCATTTATACGTGTTAGATTTTATAACAAGTTCCTTTATTATTGACAAAGTTCCTGTCTCCAATGTCCTCATCTTTCTTTCCTCCACCCCCCATCCCTCCAATATAGTTACATTACTACTTTCAGTTCATCAGTGCTTGCATCAATATGACTATGTATATTGTTCACAGACAAGCTAGTTAGTAGAGTATAATTTTGTTTGTTTGTTTCTTTTTTTTTTTTTTTTAGACAACGTTTCTTTTTCCCTTGAGTTAAAAATGGCCTTTTTGTAGTTGCAATTTCAAAACATGCATAGTCTTAATTCTTTTCACATATTCTTTCCTCTAATATGCAGTGGTCTCTCAAATTCTCCTTTCACTTAGAGATCTCTCTGTAGGGCTTCCTTTTATTGTCCTCTTGCTCCAGTCTGGATTGATTCTATGCCTGATGTACACCCCTCTTCTAGTGAGATGTGCTGTTTCTGAGAGCCTGCGCTTTCTCTTTGTTGGCTTGTGCCCTTACACTGTGGGAGCATGTCCTCCATTTGCTTCTGTGAAGGGGTGAGAGAGGTGCACTGGCTGAATCCTTGCATGATTCGTGTTTTTTACTTCTGCAAGCTTAATAGGACATTTTCTTTATCCTTAGCTCCAAAATGATACAGGTACCTTAGCTCACAAAAATCAACTCAAAATGGATCACAGACCTAAGTGTAAAAGTTAAAATTTAAAAACTAGGAGAAACACAAGAGAAAATCTTGGTGACCTTATTGGGCAAATATTTCTTTTAGACACAAAAACAGGCCATAACAGAGAAAGAGAATGCATTGGACTTTATGAAAATTAGAACTATTGATCTTTGAAAAAACACCATTAAGAAAATGAAAAAGGAAGACAGAATGCAATAAAATATTTCCAGTGTGTATATCTGACACAGGACTTGCATCCAGAACATATAAAGAGCACTTATGGAGGTCAATGAATTTAATTTTTAAAATGAGCTAAAGATTTAAGCACACTTCACAAAAGAAACTATATAAATGCTCTATAGGCATAAGAAAAGATGCTCAGCATCATTAATCACCAGGGAAATGGATATTAAAATTAAACTGAGCTAACAACCCACACCCATTGGAATGGTTAAAATTAAATAGATTGATGTTACCAAATGTTAGCAAGAATGTTGAACAACAGGGAAGCCAAAATTGATTGACAGCTTTTCTAAAAAAGTTACTTCTATTATGTGACTTGATCATTCTATTCCTGTTTATTTATTCAAGAGAAACAAAAACATATTCACACAAACTCCTATACATTAATGTTCTTAAATCTTTATTTGTAGTAGCTCCAAACCAGAATCACCCCAAATATTCATGATGTGTGCACAAAGTATGGCATATCCATACAATGAAATATTTCTTAACACTAAAACAGAATGAACTACTGACATATGCAACAACATGCATGAATTTCAAAGTCATTACGATAAGACGGAAAGAAGCCAAATGCTAAGGAATATGTATGATTCTATTTACACGCAATTGTAGAAAATGCTAACTAGGCTGGGCGCGGTGGCTCACGCCTGTAATCCCAGCCTTTTGGGAGGCCAAAGCGGGCGGATCACCTGAGGTCGGGAGTTTGAGACTAGCTTGATCAACATGGAGAAACCCTGTCTCTACTAAAAATACAAAATTAGCCGGGTGTGGTGGTGCATGCCTTTAATCCCGGCTACTTGGGAGGCTGAGGCAGGAGAATCGCTTGAAACCAGGAGGTGGAGGTTGTGGTGAGCCAAGATCGTGCCATTGCACTCTAGCCTGGGCAACAAGAGCAAAACTCCATCTCAAAAAAGAAAAAAGAAAATGCTAACTAATCTAAAGTGACAGAAGCAAGTCTGTAGTTGCCTGGGGTTGAGGGTGGAGGGAACAACTGTTAGCTGCAAAAATGCAAGCAGAAACTTTTTTGGGTGTTTTAAGTATTCTGTATTGTTATTGTGGCAGTGGTGTCATGGGTATGTGCCTGTGCCAAAACTCATATAATTGTTTAATTTGCATGAATTCAATTTACTGTACATTATATACCTCAATAAAGTTGATGAAAATTAATGAATTGCATGCATGCATAAATTTATTAATAGCAACTAGTAGACATGGTCACCAATTTGTCATCTTCAGAAATTCTCATTAGATAATAGGGATCATATTACAGAGAGAATGGTGCATTTAATTTGTAATTGGTTCCATATAATTAATTCTAAAGCACTTTACTATGATATAGATTTAGTAACTCTTCAACTACAATTATGTTTTGTATACATATCATGTAATATATATCTTTCTCTAATTATAAAAATGTTGAGTTTATATGATAGTAACATAGAGAGACCTTATATCACAGGAATTGTTAGGTATAGAGTTTGATTTGCATTCTCATATACTGTAGGTAAAACTTATGGAAAACTTAAAATATGCAATAAACTTAAATTTTTAGGACGTTTATGACAAAACTGGAGATTTAAACACTAATTTTATGTTAAATAATTATTAGTGTTTTCTAGATGTAATTGTGCTGTTATTTTTAAAAGTTCTTATCTTTTAGAGATATATACTGAAATGATATAATTTTTGATATTTTATTCAAACTAATATCACACGGGGGAAGAGGGTGAGCTTGTAGGTGAAACAAGATTGATTGTAACCTGATAATTACTAAAGCTGAATGATGGGTCCAGGTACATGGGGGCTTATTATATTTTTCTATTTATATTTGTGTATGTCCTGTAATAAAAAATGTGTATATCTTCTAACTTAGAAATTTCACTTCAAGGAATTTATCTTAAGGAACTTCTCATAGGTGTGAACAAACAATCCACAGTAATGTTCAATGCAGTATTGTTATGATGCTAATAAAATTGAAAACAAATTAAATACTTAAGAGTAGAAATTTGGTTAAATACATTATGATACATTTTTGTCATATAATACCACATGACATTAAAATGTGTCAAAAGTATATAATTACATGGAAAATATTTGTGACATAGTTTTAATAAAAAAATTGCAAAATCTAAAACAGTATGTCCACAAAAATCCATTTTTAAACTGTAAAAAGTAAATTATATACATATGTGGTGTGTGTGTGTGTGTTTGTGTTTGTATGCATATAGAGAGGATATATACACACACAAACACAAGGATATATATCATAATTTATATGCTCATAAGTTTCCAATATAACTTTTTGGTAATTGAGTCAGTCTTTTTTTTGAAAGGCTGGATGTTTTGGCTTTGATATGTTAACAATGCAATGTAGTATAAAATTTCACTGTAAAATGTTTTATATGTTTTATTACTTTGTTATTTTATATTTGTTATTGGTTAAACCTTAGCGTGTAGCACACTGCTTGGCACATAGTAGGCCCCCCCATAATATTATTCAATGAATAAGAATCAGGTTTGATTTAAAATAATTTTTCTGGCTGGTCATGATGGCTCACACCTGTAATTGCAGCACTTGGGGAGGCTGAGGTGGGTGGATCACCTGAGGTCAGGACTTCAAGAGCAGCCTGGCCAACATGGTGAAACCCCATCTCTACCGAAAATACAAGAATTAATAGGGTGTGGTGGTGCATGCCTGTAATCCTGGCTACTCAGGAGGTTGAGGTGGGAGAATCACTTGAACCCAAGAGGCAGAGGTTGCAAGGAGCCGAGATCACACCACTGGACTCCAGCTTGGGTGACAGAGTGAGACTCCATCTCATAAAATAAAATAAAAATAAATAAATAAATTTTTCTTTCTAAAATTTTTCTTTATTTTTCATATTTTTTTGAAGAACATGTTACTTTCTCTCTCTGTTAAATGCAGAGACAACGGGGGAGAGACATATTAGTTTTTAAATGGGAAATTCACTATTAAGAAATGAACAGTTTTGGCAGGCTGTTTCTGCTCATCTATTCTGAGATATAATAAAGTGAAATATACTTCTTAAAATTTCGTATAACATCTGAATTATAGATATTTATTCAGCATCTTTTAATTTTTTTGTTTTTTTCTAATTTCAGTTCTCCAACATCTTCAAATAAAGAAGTGGTTATGAAGAATGGTAAGACTCCAGTTGCCCACATGATTCCTTGTGGGGTAGAGAAGGGCTTTTTCTGTGATAGAATTCCCTGACCAATGGTGTCTGTACCAGGAGTCACTCATGTGAAATCTTTTATACTAGTGCATTCTAAATTATGAGCGAAAAGGGGCTCAAGCTTGATATATGTGACAGTGCTTAGCATTGCCACTCAATTACGTTAATAAATGACATTTAGCATTTGGTAACCACATCATTATTTATCTGACAGATCAGAATAATGGAGATATGAAACCAGTCCAGAATTTCACAACAGTGCCAATCACACAGGTATGGCTACATCAGGAAACCAGATTGTAATCTAGCTCTAAAAAACTTAAAAACACATTTCAATCATGTCTGTGCTCTGTGAAAATATAAATTATAATTGTATTAATAAGTAACATTTTTGCTTCAAATTTGGGTGCGGAAACGTATTATGGAATCTCTTCTTTTTAAAAGTCAACTTTTATTTTGGGTACAGAGGGTCCATGTGCAGATTTGTTATGTGGGAATAGTGCATGATGCTGGGGTTTGCGGTATGAATCCCATCACCCTGCTAGTGAGTATGGTATCAGATAGGTGGTTTTTTAACCCACTCCACTCCCTCCACCCTCCAATCATCCACAGTTTTGATGGTTTGCATATTTATGTCCATGTATACTCAATGCGTAGCTCCCACTTATAAGTGAGAACATGTGGTATTTGGTTTTCTGTTTATTATGGAATCTTATAGTTGAGAAAAACCTAAAATACTTAATTTTACTTGCTCTCTTATATTTTCATTACAATATTCAGCTTCACTTTTGTTGCTATAATAATAATAATCTTTAGTTACTGATAAGCTGAAGTTGCTGCTCTATTAACTAATTTTTCTTTTATCTGTATTTACACTAGAGTAATTGGTGTAAATTTCTTTCTTTGTGTTGTACATTTTATGGGTTTTAATAAATGTATAATGGCATGTATTTACCATTACGGGATGTGAATTAGCTCTTTCATTTCTAGGAAGTCTTTTGTACCATAGACACAAATTCGTCTCTTATGTTCTTTTTATTTGGTTAATTAGGCTCTCAACTACAATCTGAGCAAAGAAGGGCATTTAGAAAAAGAACCTTGGAATGCATTCAGCCATCATGGCCCAGTTAATGTCTCCATCGACAGAATTCCTTGCATTCTCTTCTGGGCCAAAAGAATAATGATTAAATTTAAGAACCAAACCTGGCTGGACCTTACAGATGAGACATTTGGTCAGAAGGTAACAGTGGACCCTGACAACCCAAATTGCAGTGAAGAAAGTGCTAGGTAAGTTGATCTCTCAGTTTGAGGAAGCCCCTAGGGCTATTGCGTTCTGTTAACTCTGCATTCAATTTGTTTTGTCATTTCAGAAAAAAAAGAGTAGGCTCCTTTGTATAGGACCCTGACACACATCTTTGAGGAAGTATTTACTGTCTAAAATAAAGGAACAAGTCAGAAGTTAACTTCAAAAATTGTTGGCTGGGTGCGGTGGCTCACGCCTGTAATCCCAGCACTTTGGGAGGCCGAGGGGTGGATCACCTGAGGTCAGGAGTTGGAGACCAGCCTGGCCAACATGGTGAAACCTCGTCTCTACTAAAAATACAAAAATTAGCCTGGCGTGGTGGCGGGTGCCTGTAATCCCAGCTACTCAGGAGGCTGAGGCAGGAGAATTGCTTGAACCTGGGAGGTGGAGGTTGCGGTGAGCTGAGATCACGCCATTGCACTCCAGCCTGGGTGACAGAGTGAGACTCCATCTGGAAAAAAAAAAAAAAAAATTGTTATATTTTCCCGGCAGTTTTCTTCTGAACCTTTTTGCTAATTGTCAGAATAACTTGTAGAAAATGAGACTTTGGAAAGCGAGGGTTCTCAAACTCATTTTGAAAATAGCAAAGGATTCCAGGCTTGGTCTCAATTCCAAATGTTAGGTGTCAAACTACTTTTATTCTATCAGGGAAGAGATCACATATCCCAGCAGGGTCATACACATTCTAGTGGGTGACACACTAGCCAGGGCAAATGCTTGACTCTGCGGAGGTGGGGGGCAGGGGGGTGTCAGTGTGCTGAAATAGTGGAATATTGCCTGTTTGCAAATATGCAAGGGTACTTTTTAATGGCTAAATTCCAGATAATTCTTCAGGACATTTCAAAATGATTGGAATAATTAGTTTTGATCTGAGATAAGCAGATTAAACAAATAACATGTTTGAAGGGCAAATCAATTTCCAATGCCTTTCTCTGCTTTTCAGTCATCCAAGCAAAAATTTTTGCTTTTATTTATTTTGGTCCAGGGAGAGGAAATCTGGCATGTCCTGCTTGCTTTCTATAAACCTTCTTTCAACATTTGTTGGTAAAATAGATCCTTTTGGAAGATTCTCTGCATTTGTTCTGGTTTGGTTTAGATGGGTAGGATGCTTTATATAAAGCATAACAGTGTGTGTGTGTGTGTGTGTGTGTGTGTGTGTGTGTGTGTATTCTTTTTCTACTTTATGTACTTTAGCTGGAAAGATCCTTTTATTCCTGAACTTTACTTCTCACTTAAAAATTCTTGACGATGGGTAAAAATGGATTCTATTAATATACAATTAAAAGTCATATTACAAATCTTAGTATCTTGCTGTTCAGAATGACAATCTTTTATTAGCGATTTAGGGAAATGTAAGCGGAAGCATTTAGAGTCCTCTCAGATTTGTTTATCCTGTTATAGCTCAACTATCCAAGGCTATCAAAGAGACTACGGGAGGCTGAGAGCTCAGAACCCTTTCCTGGGGTGCTAATTAATTCCCCACAGGGCTCTTTATTTGTGGTCAGTTGCAAGGAGAGAGGCTGCCTGCTTGGGGATAATCTTGCCTGTCTATGGCTGACTGGCTCTCCTTGATTCCATTTATCCTGATCCTAGGGCATTTGTGGGAGAAAATCAGGGTCCTACAGTTGTTTGTTTGTTTATTTACTTTTTTATTTTATTTTATTTTATTTTTTTTATTTTATTTTTGACAGAGTTTCGCTCTTGTTGCCCAAGCTGGAGTGCAATGGCGTGATCTCAGCTCACTGCAACCTCTGCCTCCCAGGTTCAAGCGATTCTCCTGCCTCAGCCTCCTGAGTAGCTGGGATTACAGGCACGTGCCACCACGCCTGACTAGATTTTTGTATTTTTAGTAGAGACGGGGTTTCATCATGTTGGCCAGGCTGGTCTCGAACTCCTGACCTCAGGTGATCTGCCCACCTCATTCTCTCAAAGTGCTGGGATTACAGGCTTGAGCCGCCGTGCCCGGGCGCCTACAGCTTTTTTTTTTTCTTTTTTTTGCTGGGTTTTAGAGATCTTGTGATTACTGGGAACCTAGAGAAGGAAAGAATGAAAACATGGCTTCTAGGCCCAGTTCTACCAGTGAGCTTTGTGATTTTACAGGCAAGACCTGTAGGATCATCATCTGTCAAATGGAGATGATGGCATCTATTCATTATAGCTATGAGGCCTTGAGAATTTACTGTGGGCCAGGCACGGTGAGGTCTTCATAGGCCGATGTCTGTTATTCCTCACAGTAACTCTCAGAGTCACAGGCATTTGTCACAGAAGTTAGAAAACTTGCTAAAGTCATGGAGCGTGTATGTTCATAGAGCTGGGGTTTAAAACATCTTTAAAAATGACCATTTATCTTCTTCCTCTTGACCCTATCTGACAAGGTTGTGAAAAACACATGAGGAAATACATGCATAAGCACTTGCTATTCAAAGTATTAATAGTAGTAGCATTCTTTTCCTACCTGACATCCCAGTGATAACTAGAGTGAAATAGTGTCTAATTTCTCCAGTAAGCTTCGGGTCTCACAGGACACAAATTAAAGATTAGGCAGAACCTGACTGACTTTTTGGTCACTGCTTAGAATTCTATTCAGGTGTGAGCCCTGAGTATGCAGCGTCCACCTGCTGGAGTCCTGCACACGGAGTGTGCAGGCATCCTGGACAGCCTGCCCAAAGAGGAGCAACAGGAGGCTTCCAGGAAGGGAGGTGTCAAGGACCAGCTGCTGAGACCTAGTGGCTGATTCCTGTGAATTGCATGGATGAGCCAGATGCCCTTGTGGTGCTGGCAAGGAAATCTTAAGATCTTAAGAAGCAGAATGGGAGTTGCTGAAATAACAAACTGAAACAAAGACATAACCATGTAAGGTCAAAAGCACAGATTAAAAAAAGATGACCACGTTTTAGCTCTTGGAAACAAAATGTTCAGAGAGAGGCAAATTGTTGGCAGACGGATTTGCTACGGAAGTCTTTTTAAATAGTGAAAGCCCTGCAAATAGAGCATAATCCCAGCATCTGTGTGTATTTGGAATTTAGGCAATTATAGCCTCAAGAATTCAGAATCCATTTTACATGTGTGAGAGTAGAACACTTGAAAGAGTAAAAAGAGCTCCTTTTTGAGCAGCTTTTGTTCCAGGTTGTATTTCTCCTTTGTGTTCCCAATTGATGGCACAGTGCCTGATACTTAAAGATCCTCATGGCTGAGCACGGTGGCTCACACCTGTAATCCCAGTACTTTGGGAGGTCAAGATGGGCAGATCACCAGAGGTCAGGAGTTAGGGACCAGCCTGGCCAACATGACGAAACCCTGTCTTTAGTAAAAATACAAAAATTAGCCAGGTGTGGTGGTGCATGCCTGTAGTCCCAGCTACACAGGAGGCTGAGGTGGGAGGATTGCTTGAGCCCGGGAGGTGGAAGTTACAGTGAGTGGAGATTATGCCACTGCCCCTGAGCATGTGCAACAGAACAAGACCCTGTCTCAAAAAAAAAAAAAAAAAAAAAAGGCAACAAACATTTTCATCATGCCCCAAAGTTTCTGTGTGTTTCTTTGTAATGCGTCTTTCCAACCACTGTCACATCTCCAGATAACCACTGATCTGCTATCATTATCAATTAGTTTGCATGTTCTAGAATTTTATGTAATGACGTGTGTACTCTTTTTTAGTGTAGCCACTGTCACTTAGCTTAATGATTTTGATAATCTTCCGTGTTACTGCATGTGTTAATGGTATTTCCCTTTTCATTGCTGAGTAGTAGTCCATATTATAGATGTTCCACAACTTATTTATCCATTCACCTGTTGATAGAAATTTGTTTTTTCGCTCACTTTTTGCATAACTTTCCAAGTAAAGTCACTATGAACATTCATGTACAAGTCTTTGTGGCAGCAGGTATCTTCATTTCTCTTAACTGTCATTCCAACTAGGAGTAGAATGCCTGGATCATATGGTATGTGTATGTTTACCTTTTTAGAAAACAGCCAAACTGTTTTTTAAAGTGGCTGCATCATTTTTCCTTTTCTCCAGCATCGTATGAGAGTTCCAGTTGCTTCACATTCTCACTAACAGTTCGTATGGTCAGAGTGAGACTAGAGAAAGCATTTTTATATTTCTGCATGTTTAGGAATTTCTGAACAAATTTTTACTGGGAGCTGGGTTAAAAGATAAGTGTTAGAGTTAATGAGAGATTTACCTCTTGAAAGGAATGTGTTCATGTATCAAGGGGTAATGAAATTCAAGGCCATAGAGACATTCCAGGGGTTAGAAACTCAGAGAAGCTTATCTTATCCTCCCCTTGGAGATCTTTATTTACATACCATGGGTGTGAGACCTGCAGCCATTTGTCTCCTTATGATGAGTGATTTGCTTCCATCCAAAGGCTAATTAAACTCTTTCATCCAAAGACTAATCATCCCTCTTCTCTTTCTAAGGAGAATTTATTGACACTAGAGGAGCAAATGTTTCTCTCCCTCTCTTGGGAGGTGAGAAGGAAACCACGGTTTCTCTCCTATATAAGCTCCCAGATTCATAATTTGGTGTTGCTCATCTGTATTACAAATCCCAATATGTGTAGGATGACATCTGGCTCTTCGCATGCTGCCTGGGTTGGGGAGAATTGGATTAGAAGAGGGAACCAATACGATTGTTCCCATGAGTAAGTCAATTCATCTGTCTTCGCTCTGGGAAATCTTATGTTTACTCTTTGGAAAATAGGAATAAATGTAGGTATTAAAAGCTTAAGAGTTAGTTTAAAAAATGTTTTAGCCATTCTGATTCCTGTACTGTGTTATCTTTATTGTGGTTTTATTTTACATTTTCCGAATGTCTAATGGTCCTGAGCATCTTTTCATGTACTTATTGACCATTTGTATATCTTTCTTTAAAACATGCTCGAGTCTTCTGACAATTTTTACGATTTTTACATTGGGCTGTCTTTTGTTGAGTTGTTAGTGTTATTTATTGTATTCTGGATAGAGTTCTTTATGTATACATGTTGTGCGTATTTTCTCCTGTTGCGTGGCTTGCCTTGTTTTCTTAAACAGTGTCTTTTGAAGAGTAAAAGTTTTGGATTTTAGTAAAATGCAATTTATCAGTTGTTTCTTTTATGGCTCATGCCTTTGTACTTTTTTCAGGAAACCATTGCCTACCTCAAGATTAAAAAAATGTTCTATACATTTTGTGTGTTAGGTGTTACGTGATCCACCTTGAGATAACTTTTGAGTAGATATGAAGTTAGGGTCATTCCTATTTTCATATACTGCGTTGTTTCCTTTTCTTAGGTTGTCTTTGAAGCTTGGTGATGCTGGAAACCCTAGAAGTCTTGCTATAAGGTAGGTAGGACACCGCTTTGGAGTATCACAGTTTCAGCACTTCAGATTAGCTCTATAGAATTTATTCATTCCACATGTGCGAAGCGAGGGCTTGCTATATGCCCAAACACTGTGACACATCGCATGCCACATCAACCTAATTACACTGAAAAGTTGGTGCTGTGATATGATGGGATCCTGTACTAATGCTTTCTTTCTAAAAGTTTCTACCAAAATACCCATAGTTCTTCTCTCTCCCCTACCCCCATGCCGCCTGCATTAGGGACTTAGAAAACTCCCAATCCTGAGAATGTAATATCGTTTTCCTCTGAGAAAGAAGACAATAGAAATAAAGCTCTAAGGGCTGGGGCTCTGGTTTGAAATTATTTTCTATAGCTTCTTATAATGAATCACACTTACCATTTAACTACAATGAAAAAGCCTCATTACATTATTCCCCCAGCAGACACAGAGGCCTACAGTTTTTTGGTGTTTAGGTATGAAAGGATGCATCTGTCAACAAAGACTTTAGCCAAGCAGTTAGGAACTGCTCCTGAGGTGGGGGGAGCAATTTGAAGGCATTTTTTTTTCTTATAAAAATACAGTGCGTCCCTTCCTATAAGACAAACTTGTTAGTGGAGATAAGTAGTTGTGTCTTTAACATTATTTGGAAAACCAGCAGGATTGTGCTAGGGCAGTCTTTCTTAAGCTTTGCTCTATGGGACACTTCTGCTCTGTAAAAATATTTATAAGATTTTACGAAAAGGGGATTCTGTGGTCAAATGTGTCTGGGAACGACTCTAAACCGTGTCTTCCTCTTGGCAATTCACAGTGTAAATTTGTATGTTAAAGTTTCTGAGAAAAAATAATCTTAAGGAAGACTATTGCACTTTGTAACTTTGACTAACTCAGTGTTTCCTGTGTTTAATTTTGGAGAGCCTTCTTCCTCAGAACACTTGTCTACGTATCGTGGGAGACTAGTGTTTCACTGATAATTTAGAAAATATATGTCATCATCTTTCAGAGCAACTTTACAAGTAAATAGAATCCCACAAGGTGACCAAATACACATGTCTGTTTGATCTAGAAATGATTATTATTATTTATTCTGATGATACAGGTATGTAGCAGAAACTGTCAGTATCCCATGAATATCTACATGGTCCTTTCCATCTGAGAGCACTGTAGCCTACCTGCTGAACTTTCAACTCCCTGCCTCTCTTTGCCTAAAAGCTTTCTCTGGCCCACTGCCCCCAGTCCCTGGCCCAGCAGCCTTCAACCAATGACTGGAGGAAACATACACACACCTCAGCTCCCTCCCCGTCAGGTGAGATAACTCAGCAGCATGTGCTGTACTCTGGCTCCCAGGTTCCATCATGGCCATGAAGCCCTGCTTGTCCACATTGGAAACTTGCTTAATAATATGCCTCTTTTAGCTGCCTTCCCTTCCTCTGTCATTTCTTTTCTCTCCATTTTACATATTTTGAATGACTAAACTCCTCTGAATATTTCTTATATTCACACCCTTGTCTTAGGGTCTGCTTGCAGATAAGCCAAACAGAAACAAGAAAAACTAATGAAAACAGAAAAATCAGAAAATATTGAGCTACAGAAAGAAGAAAATGAAAATCATCAATAATCTAAACGCCATTTGCAATCACTACTAATGTTTTAATCTCTATCCTTCCAGACATTTTTTTAATGCAGTCACATATTTTTTTAAAAATGGAAATAAAATGATAATGACAAGTAAATTATGACTTTTTTCATGGCTGGAAAACAGTCCATTCCAAAAGAGTTAAGATTGGATTTGAAGCCCAGCTCTGACACTTACTCTCCAAGTGAGCTTATTCAAGCCCTTTGTGTCTTAGATACCTCGGCTGTGAAGTTAGAATAAGGACATTATCTATCACATGGTGTTGAAGTGAAGATTAAACACAATACACATACATAACACAGAAGTTATTAAGAGAGCTGTTACTATTATTTTAAACCACAATTTAGCAAATTCTTCATTGATGTCCATTTTTTTCTCAAATTTTTTGAATAATAAACACATAATCAAGTGTTGATTCTAAAAAAGGAAAAACAAAACAAAACAAACCCAAACTTTGTGTGTTTTTTCTTTTGTAGGAATTTCCACTGTCCACTTTGGGGGCTGCCCTGTCATTTGCTCTTTTTCCATCCATCCAGGGAAGGCTCTGCAGCAAAAGTGAAGCCTCTCCCCAAGCCCGTTCTGCCGCCTGACAAAAGAGGGCGCCATTGTACTGTTCATAGACGATGCCTTGCGTCAGTAAATGTGGGAAAAGTTCTTTAGGAGTAATGCTGTTTTTATAACCATTTTCAGATTCATCCTTACCAATTACAACAAGTTGTCCATGCAGAGTTGGTTTAGTTTGCGCCAAGTCGAGATCATTTCCAACAATTCAATCCAAGCAGTCTTTAACCCAACTGGCGTATATGCTCCCTCTGGTTACTCCTACCGCTGCCAACGTGTGGGCAGCCTGCAGCAGGACCAGGCCCTCTTGCTGCGCAGCGACACAGATGATGGGTCGAGCCTATGGGAGGTCACTTTTATTGATTTCCAGGTAATAAACTAAAACCTATGCTCAATGCACCTGCGTTTTTGTTACCAAAAGAGCTCAGTGTTTGTTTAAAAACACCGGAAACAAACCTAGATGCTTAAGGAAAAGAGAAGTAGATGCCTTTAAAAGAATATTGGTGGTTTTTTTCCTTTGTCTTTTAAGGTATGAAGTGGAATAGGATAGAGAATTTTATCTCCCTGTGCCCCCCACCTCCTACCCAGGGCTTGCTTTTGCATTCAGCTTTATCCAGCATGAATAATTATCAGTGAGGAATGCCAGCCATCTAAGCCCTAGTGAAGCTGTGGGTGAAGCCAGGGACTGACACTTCCTGGACTGAGAGGCCCTTCTGGGGAGAGGCATTGGTGGACAATTATTTTATTTCCTCCAGGGAGTGGCGCAGTGATCTTATCAGGGAAGATAAGAAGTACATCGGCAGTGTGAGTGACAGCTTTGGCAGTTAGTAGGAAGGGACTCAGCGGGGAGTCAAAAATATCCCAAAGATCTTGAAAGTATTTGGAGAAAGGAATGGGGTGTGAGAGATTCCTTTTCACCACCAGAATCTTAGGCTGAGAGACATTCTGTCAAGTTCCTCTATCCTGTTTACCTGTGAATGAAGCTTAGCTTGTTCCTACCACTCCCTGAAATAGTAGGCAGGGCTTTGCATGTACCTCTTATGGGCACATTCCAACCTTTTCCAAATATATATGGGCATTGGCATATATGCATATTCTTCCCTTCCATCCTTCCCAAGCTTAGAGAAGTGTGGTGTGGATGAAAGGCAGTTTGGGGCAGGGAAGGAGCTCGCATTTTGGAGTCAGACAGACCTGGTTTCAAATTACTGCTCAGCCACCAGGGCAAGTTACTTAACCTCTCTCAATTTCTCACCTATCTTTATTAATGTAAAGAATACGTGGCCTAAGATACGTGGAAACACTCAGGAGCGTGCCAGGCATGGACTAACAATAATTGCTACCTGTGAGTGTCCCGTGTGTGTTGGTGCTGTGGTCGTTATTTTATGTACTTTGTCTTCAGAACTTACCATAATGCTGCAAGGTTGTTTTATGAATGAGGTGACTGAATCTCTGATAATCACATAATTTTTCTAAAGAGTATAACTGGTAAATGGTAGAGGCAGAACTCAAATTCTGGACAGTTTGGTTCCAAGGATTCTTTTGTGTGTGTGTGTGTGTGTGTGTGTGTATAAAATGTTTATGAATATTATTTATATTATGTATGTGTATGTCTATACATGTGTGTATGTGTGTGTGTATATATACATATAGAGAAATGGCAATGAGGATATAATGACAACAAGGAATATTTTACAAATAATTTCGCCTAATTAGACCAGGGGAATTGATTGATTTATACCTCTACCTTGTTCCAGGAATGACTTAGTTGACTTACAGAAATACCACTTATGAAAAATTACTTTCAAAAATAGGCAAATCACTTCACATCCATTAGGATGGCTATTATAAATAACAACAAACAAACAAAAGAAAATAAAAAGTGTTGGCAAGGACAGGGAGAAGTTGGAACTCTTGTGCATTGCTGTTGGGAATGTAGAACGGTGTGGATGCTGTGGCAAATAGTATGCAGTTTCCTCAAGAAGTTAAACATACAATTACCAAGGGATCCAGCAACTCTGCTTCTGGCTGTATACCCCAAATAGTTGAAAACAGGGACTTGAACAGCTTTCACCTGTGTTTATACCTACGTTCATGGCAGCATTATTCACAATAACTAAAAGGTGCAAGCAACCCAAATGTCTATCAATGGATGAATGGATCAACAAATCTAGTGTATATGTACAATAGAGTATTATTCAGCATTAAAAATGAAGAAAATTTAGGGGTTGGGCATGGTGGCTCATGCCTTTAAACCCAGCACTTAGGGAGGCTGAGACAGGAGGATCACTCTTGAGCCCAGGAGTTTGAGACCAGCCTAGGCAACATAGTAAGACCCCCATCGCTACAAACAATTTTTAAAAAAGAAATTAGCTGGGGGCATAGTGGTGTCACCTGTAGTCCCAGCTACTTGGGAGGCTGAGGTGGGAGGATTGCTTTAGCCCAGGAGGTCGAGGCTTCAGTGAGCCAAGACTGTACCACTGCACTCCAGCCTGAGTGACAGATGCCTCAAAAAAAATTAAATTTAAAAAGGGGAAGGAAATTTGGATACATGCTACAACATGAATGAATGTTGAAGACATAATGCTAAGTGGAATAAGCCAGCCACAACAGGACAAATATTGCATCATTTCATTTATATGAGGTACTTACAGTTGTCAAACCCCAAGATGGAAAGTAGAATAGTAGTTGCCAGGGACTGAAGGGAGGAGGGAATGGGCAGTTAGTGTTTAATGGGAGTAATGTTTCAGTATTGCAAGATGTGAAAGCATTCTGGAGATGGATGGCGGCAATGGTTGCACAACAATGTGAATGTACTTAATATCCCTGAACTGTATACACTTAAAATGGTTAGATGATAAATTTTATATCATATATATTTTATAATAAAAAATTAAAACAAAAAATTTAGCAAAGACTTGGGGGTAGAGAAACACAAAGGAAGAAAATGTCAGAGCCACCAGTGAGGTTAATATACAAAACCACGAGACCATCTGTCTGCACTGGCTGGAGGCGGCACAGGAATTTGGCTCTGAAGTTCTGGAGCAGCCAGTATGAGAAACACTCAGTTACATGTTCACAGGCTCCCTAAGACTACTGCCAATGTGCTTGGGATAAGCACATTCATCCCTGGTGGTGTGAGATGTATACATCCTCATCAGCATTCTTATTATAAACACAGCTTTCAGAGGGATAGGTTGGCCTTGTTGAAACCCCCTTCATGTGAAGAGATGGCAGAACACAAGCTCAGTCCAGGGGAGAGGAGGTGATGGTGATGGTGGTGAGGTATGTGTACAAAAGGCTGCTGTCCACATGCACAGCTCTTCTGGCCTGGCTTATGGTGGGAATAGAGTATACAGCGATGTGGCTGGTGCGGCAAACTCAAGTACCTTGGGTAACTGGTGAGTTGGGCTGGGACCGTGGCAAAGGGTAGGCTTCATCACAATGAGCATTTTACAAATTCAACTGCAGCTGATTTTTGCTTTGTAGGAATGCAGGGCTGGTGTTGCTGGGTCTTTTCAATAGAAGCTAGAATGGTAGATTCTCACAGGAAATTTTCAGGATATTCCGAGTACTGGGTCAAACAAAACTCACCTGTGAGCTAGAAACAGTGTGTCTGTATAACCTCTAGTCCAGGAAATGGGTGGACAATGTATCCTTCAGGCATTCTCCACACTTACTGTTCTCAACCAAGTCTTGTTAAGAATTAAGTGGCAGTTGGCCGGGCGTGGTGGCTCAAGCCTGTAATCCCAGCACTTTAGGAGGCCAAGATGGGTGGATCACCTGAGGTCAGGAGTTCGAGACTAGCCCGGCCAACATGGTGAAACCCTGTCTCTACTAAAAATACAAAAATTAGCTGGGCATGGTGGCAAGCACCTGTAATCCCAGCTACTTGGGAGGCTGAGGCAGGAGAATCGCTTGAACCCTGGAGGTGGAGGTTGCAGTG
Organism: Symphalangus syndactylus; assembly: GCF_028878055.3. Lineage (NCBI taxonomy): Eukaryota > Metazoa > Chordata > Mammalia > Primates > Hylobatidae > Symphalangus > Symphalangus syndactylus. The sequence continues at coordinate 69,873,656 of NC_072433.2, forward strand.
AGCCGAAATCCTGTCATTGCACTCCAGCCTGGGCGACAAGAGCAAAACTCCATCTCAAGAAAGAAAAAAAAAAAAGAATTAAGTGGCAGTCAACCTGAGGACGTTCTCCTTGGCTGGAGTTGCAGAATCAAGAGAGGTCCTTTTTTGTCATGGAGGAGCTTGACTCTTCAGGCACCAGTCTGAAGAGAAGGTCACTTTGTCTCTTTACAGGAGGTGCGGGGCAGGGATCCCCGAAGCCAGGACAAGAGTTTCCTTCAGGATCTGCTTTGGGTTCATTCGAGAGCACAGACAGTTGGGCGAGCAAGGCCCCTTGTGTCTGTGGAGTGACGGGCGGCCTCAATAATTTTAGCATGAGACAATGCCAAAGTGCTCACTGAAGCCATCAAAGTGAATTTTCAGTAAAGCACTCAGGGATAGTTCAGTTGTCTGATGTACTCTTTAAAAATCGAGTAGGTGTCTGAATGAGGAAATGCTGTGTAGGGTCATACTTTTAAAGTCAGCTAGACAGGAAGCTGTCTTCCACAAGCGATGGCTCTTGTTTTAAAGTAATTGCTCTGTAGTCCTGTTTCATTTTGACAGTATTAGATATCAGTGCCAGTTCTCAATTTGAACCTCTCTTCCTTTCAAGTAATTATACCATTTCATCTGCACACAATGGAAGCTTTTCTTACTATTTGGTTGGTGCAAAAGTGATTGCGGTTTTTGCCATTAAACCTAATGGGTAGGATGCAAGGAGGGGCTGGTATCCACCTCTTCCAAAAATGGGACAAAGCCTGTATGATAAAACCAATAGAGAGAGAGAGAGAGAGGGTAGGGAGGAGGAAGAGACAGAACCCACCAGGAGCTATGGAGTATGAGTCTGTCGCCCACTGCCCAGGTTTCAATTACACCATCACACCATTTACTGTTATGTGACTCTGGGCAAGTTACTTAATTTTTCTGTGCCTCAGTTTCCTCATCCATAAAGTAGGAATAAAATAGTAAGTTACTCATAGGCTCTTTGCCTACTAAACAAATTAAGGCAGTATATGGTGCACAAAAACCTTCAATATGTGTTAGCTTTTATGATTATTATTTATGTTTTACCTCACTAAGGATCATGACATTCCCCTTCAAAGACTCTTCCTCATTCCTGTCAATAGAATCAAAGGCAGAGGAACGGAGACTTAAAATCTTTGTGAAACTTATACTACCCTTATAAAATTTTGAGTGTGCTTTGAATTTTAGAGACACCACAGCAGTTGTGGTTTTTACATGAACTGGAATATTTCTAAGGATCAGATTAAAAGAGGTTTTATTTCAGAGCCTTGAAATCAAGGTTTTATTTCAGAGTCTTGAATTTCATGAGCCTCCTAGTTATGACATCCATACATCCCAGAATTTCTGGGTCAGTCCTGTTTTAAGATTGAGTTGCATTATCCCCATAAGCACAATCACATTTGTCAAGTTGTGTGGTTAAATTATTCAGCAAATATAGTGACAGTATGTTAAATTTGGCTACCTAGGGGCCAGAACTGCCAGCCCAACTGGGAAGTAGATCCTAGGAGAGAAGGGATGTATCACTTCAGCTCCTTCCTTTCTCCTGCAGATCCAAGGTTTTGCCATCAAGGGGGGATGATTTACCAAGGCCCAAGACTGCACCTCCTCCTTCTCACCAGCTCTTCTGATCGGCCTGGCAATGTCCCTGATCCTGCTGCTGGTGTTGGCCTACGCCCCGCACATGCTCATCTACCTGCGATATCTGGACCGACAATACGATCTCATCGCCTCTCCTGCCCACTTCTCGCAGCTGAAACCTCGAGACACAGCCGAAGAGAAGGAGCTGCTGAGGAGCCAGGGGGCTGAATGGTATGAACTGAGAAGCCAACAGATCAGCAAAATCTATGTTTAGCAGCACAGGCTGGCCCCCACCACGTCCACAGTGGGCTCCGAAAGTTGTTTCTGTTCTGTGCTATTTGACTTGTGAATTACATATTTTCACCAAATGGCTTGATTACAAAAAAAAAAATGAAAAAACAAAAAAAGGGAATAGATAATGAATTCTTTTTGAACCATCTACTGGCCTACTTAGGTAGACTTGGGGCAATCAAAAAAGGCATCTCAGGGATCCCACAGAGACAAATATGACTGTTAGTTGCCTCAAAGTACGCTGAAAGCAAAGGGATATTTCAAGTAGGGAAAAAGAAAGAGAGAGAGAGAGAGAGAAGAAGAAGAAGGAGGAGGAGGAGGAGGAAAAGGAGGTGGAGGAGGAGGAGAAGGAGGAGGAGGAGGAGCAGGAGGAAGAGGAGGAGGAGGAGAGGGAGGGAGGGAGGGAGAGGGAGAGAGAGAGAGAGAAAGATTGGCAACCCAGAGAAGGGAAAACACACTTGGTCTTCCTTGCCTGTGCCAGTTTGGATGTGATAATTATAGAAGTAATAAACCAAGATTATCTGGAAGTTCATAATTTAAACTATTTTGTAACATAATTTGCATTTCTAGATATTATGTCCCAATTTTGTTTTAAAAATAGTCATTTTCTCTTTCATAGAAATGTTGAGGGAGGACTCCAGTCCATGTGGCAGAGCACTTTATTTAAGGACCTTCTTGTCCTTTGCTGTTCAGAAGCAGTACAGCTCCATCTGTGAAGTAGGGGTTATAGTCGTGGCCATATTTTACCTTTCCATCTGGTCAAGGGGCCGGGATTGTCTCACTTGTCTGATTTAGACCTCCATGAGCTCTCAGGTCCACTTGGAATAAACAATAGAGCTAAGCAATAACAGTGTGCTTGCTATGCAAACACAGCTTTGAGACATATCCCCTGATCTTCCTTCCAATGAGATAGTGCCCTCTAAATGCTTCCTTAATAGAAATTCTGGAGCCACCACTGATGTTCTTACCGTTGCTGTCTTTCATATGCATTCCTCATCATCCTTTTCAGCTCTTGGCAGATACTGAAGATTGATTCAACCTTCATCCTCACCAAAGCGTCTCTAATAATATACCTTCTGTCTTAAAGAGATCTTAAATATAAAGATGACATTGCATTTTCCCAGGTAGGGTTCGGTACAGGAGCTAGGTTCTACTAAGAAGATACTACTCCTACACAAAACTTAGAATGCAGACGGGAACCATGTGCAGTGGAGGGTCACACACAGAGCAAGAAAATCTTCTGGGCAGCTGTCATGATGGGTCTTCTGTCTAGTCCCATCCTAGGTAGTAAGCAGTAGATGATAATGACAGCGAGTTTTCTGGTGGGACAGTCTCATGTTGAGCATTTATTTTGGCTGCAATTTTCTTGGCTGTGAATGTAGGTTTGGTTCTGGCCCTCTCAGAATTCTGTAAGATCCCATACTTTATAGTAAATTTCTTTCTGTTTTAATAACAGTTGATTCTGTACTGTGCAATGAAGAATCCTGATTTATGTAGTTGTTAGTACCAAGAGGATTGCAGGGAACAGACTCTCAAGAAAATGCAAATCTATGACTGATTATCCAACTCCATTTGGCTTTAAACCAGTGGAAACTGTCAGCCTTAGAGAATGGTATTCAGTAATAAAACAAATTTTTATTGTGGTTCCCTTGAGCATCCACTGGTGTTATAAGTAGTTGTTTGCTAGGTTACAGCTACGTGAAGGGTAAACATAATGTATTGCTCAAACTAGGACACTTTTGAAAGAGAAAACGAGTGTAGTTAACAATTCTCAGATAGCAGACATAAATAGGATGGTGCCAAGCAAACTGGGATAGTCACCATGGGTATGGATGATATGCTGCAGGTTAGACTGGCTCTTTTTAACTGTGCCCAATGGCTTACAGTCTGGGAAGTTTCTATGACTCATCTAAAGAGATCCCTTATATCTTGTCAAAGGGCCGGTATGGTGGAAAATCAGACACAGGTCAGATCCTGCAAACTGCTTACCTGCATTGCAGGTGAAATTCATAGCTTTGCTGGATCTCTTATATGAACACAAGCATAATGATCACAAAACAGAAGAACCCTGACAGGCTAAGAGCAGTGGCTCATGCCTGTATCCTCAGCACTTTGGGAAGCCAAGGCAGGAGGATCACTTGATGCCAGGAGTTCAAGACCAGATTGAGCAACATAGTGAGACCCTGTCTATTCAAAAAAATTCTACAATATTAGATAAGGGTGCTGGCATGCACCTATAGTTCTAGTTACTTAGGAGGCTAAAGCAAGAGCATTGCTTGAGCCCAGGAGTTTGAGGTTACTGTGGGCTATGATCATGTCACTGCATTCCAGTCTGAGTGACAGAGTGAGACCTTGTCTCTAGAAATAATACAATAAAATAGGCCAGACACAGTGGCTTATGCCTGTAATCCCAGTATTTTGGGAGGCTGAGGCAGGAGGATCACTTTTGCCCAGGGGTTCGAGATCAGCCTGGGCAACACAGCAAGATCCTGTGTCTACAAACAACAACAAAAAAATTAGCTGGGTGTGGTGGCATGAGCGGTAGTCCTAGCTACTCAGGAGACTGAGGCTGGAGGATCACTTGAGTTCAGAAATTTGAGGCTGTGGTAAGCTACGATTGTGCCACTGCATTCTAGCCTGAGTGACAGAGTAAGACCCTGTCTCAAAAATAAAATAAAATTAAAAATAAAAAAAGAGGGGAACGTTGAGAATAGAATAGTGACTTTTGGGAGGATTTAACTTTTTAAAAATATTGAACTCACAAATTCCACTAAGTTTTTTCTTGTTAGCAGAAGCAACCCCTGTGAGACAATGCTATTCCTGCCTTGCTTGAAGACACTGTGATGACCTCACCAGAAATAGTTGTCTTGCCTGGGAGTGTCAATTTTTCTCATTGCCTTTAGGCAATTAGAGTCATATTCTGGCATATACCAGGGAACCAATTGTAAAGTCAAATCTGTGATAATCAAATTGCAAAAATAGTTTTGCTAACTTATGCCACAAAAGATTTGGGAGATTATGTATGGTAATGGATTTTGGAGGTGCCAGCCCAGGGAATGAGCTGTGTAATTTTACACTGGATGAATTTTTTGGATATGGGTTCTCTCACCAGAGATTTTGGATTAAATATGCTGGTTTGAGCGGCTGGAAGTGTTCCTAACAGTTTGCTCAGTTTGTTGTTTAAAACCTAGATTCAACAGTGGCACACACTAAATGAAGTAGAGGGATCAGTCATTTCTTAGTATTAGAGAAAGAAGAGAAATGCAGTAACTTAAATGATTGGGATGTAGGAATGGATTTATCATGCATGAACAGCTCTCCCTCCCCGTAACTATTTTTCTCTGTAAAGGCCCGGAGGACACTCCCTTTGTCATAGCACTGAGGAACACATTGGGAACGTGGCATCAGCACTTTTGAAAAGTACCCTGGTGGCTGTCCTCTGTAGGCTATGGGTGGAGGTTGATGTTACCTTTGAAACAGAATGCTTAGTTTCCATAGGGATGTTGAGACACTGGAGTGGCAGAGGGTGAGTAGCAGCCCAGTAACCCTAAAAGGCTGATGGGCAGGAGTGTTAATCAGATTAGATTATCTTTGTTGTAATGGTAAATTGGTCTTTGACATCTGTGGCTGGACAATCCACTGATGTACCCTTTGATCCGCATAATAACAATGTTGATGATAGAATCTAGATCTGGTATAAAAAGCCTTACTCGAACCATCATGGTAGATTCCCAGAGCCAAGTCTGCTCATAACTTGAATCTCTTCAGCGAAAAAGAGACATCTTAAGACATCTTTATGTCTGATGTTGAGCATTATTATGAACAATTGTATGCTTATCCATTAGGTCTTCATCTTTTTGGATCACTTCTGGCATGTTCCAATCTTCAAGTAAAGAACCTACACTATTCATATGAATACCTTTACTATAAACCCATTAGATATGTGATTATTGCTCAGTAATTGTTAGTGCTGCAGAAACATAGCCTAAGAGCTGTCTCCTTGGAGATCTGGAACAAAATGGCAAAAAAGTGATGTTTGACACAAGTTGGAGTTGAAGGCAAGATGAAAGCATGGCAGAAGGAAACACATATGCAAAGTCTAGGCTCTGTCATGTGTGGAGAACTATGAACACATGTGTGTGGGTAGGTAGATAGAATATGTTTAGAGGAGTTAAGAAGGAGAAGCTGGAGATGAAGAGAGAGGCCAGATCGTTGTGTTCACCTCAAGACTTAGAATCTTGACTTGAGGTAATTGAGAGGCTCTTAAGAAGATTTTGGAGGATTTCAAGCAAGACAATTACATGGTGTGGAAGTGTGGATAGAGTAGAGAGAGAAGTGGTGATTAGGAGATTGTTGCAATAGCTTAGGCAAAAAATATTAGGACCTGAACGAACAGTGGGATGGAAGGTAGAATCTAAAAGAGGTGTTAGGAGGTTGGCAACCAATTAGCAAATCACAAATGAATGGTAGGTATCTGATTTGGGGTTGTGAGGATGGTGGTGTCAGGCTCTGCAATCAGTGAGAAAACAGGTGAGGGTGAGAGTGGGAGGCCCCTGGAGTCTGACAATAGAGGTCCAAGTAGGCAGTTGGTTGTGTGGATCGGGGGAAAATAGAGAGATCTGGACCAGAAACAGAAATTTAGAAATGTAGTAGATGCTGTCAGTGTTCCACCCATCTTGCTTTGACACTTACCATTTTGGTGTATTCAGGCAAATCTTTCCCTTGCCAACAACTGTCCTCAGGGGCTTCTCTACCTATGGTCACAACAGGCTGGAAGGGGTAAGGAATTAATGCTTTCTGGGAGTAGCCCTCAACCAATGACTCTCAGGGATTGTGTACAAATGCCGCAGTTCGTTTGCCCTTTGCTTGGGATAACTCTGGAGTATGTTTTATGCTGTTCCCTGGAGCTTCCCAGCAGGACTAAGCCATTGTGGAATCTTGCTTAATAATGTTTACTTTATGGGCTCCTTTCTCTTCCCTGTCTCCCTTCCCCACTCCCCTAATGGTGTTTCCAGGCATCACTGCCAAAACAAACGATTTGCATCTACATCCCTGTTTCAGGATCTACTTCTGGGGAAACCCAAACTAAGACAGGAAGTAATGGGCATATGGGGAAAGTTGAAAACTTGGTGGTAGTGGTGAAGAAATAAATGAGATCACCCGAGAAGAAAGGATAGGTTGATAACAGGCCCCTGGGGAACACTATCATTTATGGAGTAGGATGAGAAAGACGTATCTGTAGATTTAGAGTAGGAGAAATCAGAGAGGAAGAGAGCAAACCAAGAAAGAGTAGTGTCCCAGAAATCAGAGGAAAACAGGCTTTCAAGATGAAGGAAGTGTAGTCAGCCATGTCAAATGCTGGAGAGAGATCAAGTGAGAAAAGAACTAAGGAGTGTTTATTTCCTGCATTTGCCCAATAGGAAGTCCTTGGTGAACATCACACTCCATGGAAAAGAGGGAGTAGAGGGAGCTCAGGATATTTATCCCTTGGGGCTCTCCCAGAGGGAATGCTTTAGACTGGGTTTCATCCCTTCTCTGACGTTCACTGTTCCTTTCAAGACAGCCTCCTCCACATTCTGTCCTTCTGCATTTCAGTAACTTCTTCCCTTGTTGCTTTCAACTCAGGGATGGTTACTCCATTGCTGCTAGCCCCAGGTCACTACACGATCCCTTGTGGTTCTCCTATTCCCTACTGGGACGCTTATAAAAGGTTCTTGTTTAACTAAACCCCACTTAAGTTATCCTAATTTGAGGGTGCCATCTGTTTCCTATTGGAAACAGACTTACAGAGGGGTTTAGACAAACTAAAATTTATTTGTTGCTTTGTTTTATATCTAGCAGTTTTAGAGTTTTTCGGAAAGGATTTAAGGCAACCATTTTAATAAGATTTTAATAAGATGGAAGAAACTTGAGCATATTGTAGGGTAAGGCATTAGTGATGAGGTGTTTGTTTTGCCTGCTGCAACATTATGAATAATGCGGTTCACATGTGTAATACACTCCCACAGAAATGCCCACACGTTTTTACCCTGTATCCCAATTTTCGGGCTTCACAGCATTCTGTTCCTTTGAGATCCCTGGTGCATAAATGTCCATGGGTAGCTGAGATAGGCTGTGGGCTATGGACAATTCCCAGATAGCAAACTAGAGCTTTCTCACTCAAAAAAGCATTGCGGAATATGAGAGTGATATTACAGAGCAGCTCTGGAATACTCTCTAATTTATATAAACAGCCTAAGAAATCAGTGCTAACAAGCCACACAGTGTTGCACCCCACCAGGCTGACTGCCTTTGCAGTTGGGAGCCCCTGCGTTGTTTGGAGGAACTGGGGAATAGGGAAAGGTTAAACAAATATATACTAGAGAGGGAAGAAAATTGGTGGAGCTAGGTCCTCAGAGGAGCCAGAGTGTTACAGGATCCCCTTCTTGGGGGCGGGTGAGGAACAGCCACTTGCCCTTCCTCAGAGGAGACACAGAAGGGACACAATCTTCCAGCAGAATACTGAGCAGCTGTCCTTCTGCCTGTGTCCCTGCCTGTCCCTGCTCTTCCATGCCCTCACACCTCAAGGTCGTGATTAATGAAATTAATCGACCCAACATTTCTGTGTAACTCATTGAGACGACCTGCCTTTATTTCAGATTTCTTTCAGTGTGATAGAACTTGCAATGTTTCCATGTGATGCTGTTAGCTCCTGAGATCAACAACATTTTGTAAGAACCAAATGGTCCAGAGCAAAACCTCTAGTTCCAAAGAACTGGAATTTAAAATGCAGTTTGAATCTTCTGAAGTTTTTATTAAGGAAAAATAGGGCAAATGTAGGTGATCAAATTAGTTGTTATATTTGCAACATATGTGACTCTGATGCTGGCTACCCAGATGTCCCCAAATCCTCTGACCTTCTGCGTCAACCTTTAGTTTACTCTCCTATAAAGTGGCTTGAGCCCCTTTCGTGTGAGAAGTCAGTCTGCTCCCCATCGTAGCTGGGTATCGGCAGGAGGGTGGGCCGGGTGTGCGTGGCGGTGACTCACATTCTCACTGTGCCTTCTGGTTCTGATTTCCTTCCTCTGGTGGTTCTCAGTTACTTCTCTGGTGGCTTCACCTTCTCCCCTGGCTCTCAGTTATAAGAGCAGCTGCCTGACGTTGGCATGAGTATCACAGATTTTCCTAAAAGTTGGGGAATTAATAGGATAATTACAGCCTAAGGCAGGAAATCATTCCCAATTCTCTTTTCGTGGACATTTAATGCTAATCCCTCTGACAGAGAATTTCTCACTGGCCATGCTCGTCTCTTAGCCCTGAACTTTCACCCCCTTAAGGATCTCTCTTTTTCTTCCCCCAAATTCTTTTTTTTTTTTTTTTGAGGTGGAGTCTCACTCTGTCACCCAGGCCGGAGTGCAGTGGCGCGGTCTCGGCTCACTGCAAGCTCCGCCTCCTGGGTTCACGCCATTCTCCTGCCTCAGCCTCCCGAGTAGCTGGGACTACAGGCGCCCGCCACCACGCCTGGCTAATTTTTTTGTGTTTTTAGTAGAGATGGGGTTTCACCGTGTTAGCCAGGATGGTCTCGATCTGCTGACCTCGTGATCCGCCCGCCTCGGCCTCCCAAAGTGCTGGGATTACAGGCACAAGCCACTGCGCCCGGCCTCTTCCCCAAATTCTTTGTGCATCCCCCAGTCTCAGAAGCCTAAAAGCCTTCTCTTCCCAGCCCACCATCAGAGGCTTCCAAATTTTCTTTCTTTATCATGTTGAACGCTTTGATTCTTCTTTATTGGAACTCTGTTATGTAGGTTGAATTCTAGGAATCTCACCTTTCACAACCAACATGCTTGGTATGCCATTATTCTTAAAGAGAAGAGCCTTTCTCTGTCATAAGAAGTGTTTTTTTTTTTTTTTTTTTTGCCACCTAGCTCGAGCTGTAGCATAACAACTCTTCACCTATCAACCCCTGTCCCTTCTCTCCATCCATCCATCCATCCATCTATACATCCATCCATCCATCCATCCATCCACCCATCCATCCTGTTTTAGATCTGAGATAAAAATGGTTTTACAATGTTAAAAAATAAAATATGTCTAAAGTATCTATACATTTAGGTCATGAAAGATACATATAATTTCTTCAGTGTAAAAGTTGTCACAGAAAAACTTAGAAATGTGAAGAATTTTTTTTTTTTTTTGTAAAATACTTGGCTGTAGAATGCATATTATTGCAGTTTTTGGTTAAGGAGCTAAATTTTATTTGCAAGTATTTTAAAGTGATAAAGTGTTTCCCAAATTGTTCATCTTTAGCCAGCAATGACATCAATTCTGAGCAAAACCCATCTCTGGCCTTAAAATTTTGTTGTCACATTTATGTGTGACATTGAACTTAGAAACCTACTCAATGTCTCAATGCTCTCCTCAAACAAGGCACTTTCCATTTCCACTTCAGTGAATCATTCCAATAAGATCTGAGGCTCTCTTTACACGTTAGTAATTTCCCTGCTCTTTGGAAAGGTTTAGGGCCCAGAAAAATGCACTGATGAAGATTTTGATGTTCTGGCCTCTTTCTTGAGCTGCTTGTACCCTCAGCTGCATCCCTCTTCTTGTTGAGGATGTGCACATTCTGACACTGAACCTGATTTTCCAGGACAGCCCTTCTTCTTAGAGTGGTATTTTCTTAATGCAAACTACAATGAAGACTAAATTGGTGGAATTCACTACATGCCTGAGGTCAGAACTCAGGACTTGCTGACTTTCTTCATTCCTCTGCAGTTTGCATCTATTTCATCCTACGGTTGCAAAAGGGTCATTTGATTTGTTTTCTGGGGTATCAGCTCTGAACCGACCTCAAGTGCAGCTAGAGCTCTGCAGGGCCAGATGCAGATTTTGAAGCATAGACTATTTTCCTTCCTATAGAAGGCCCTCTCTAGGAGAATGAATATGAAATTACGAGTATAAACTAGGTATGAAGGTGATTCTCTGTTAAGAAAGAGAAAACAAATCACAACTAGTTACAAATTTTGAAAGTTGACTGTGTTCAAATGTTCAAAATAATTTTGAAAGTTGACTGATTGTGTTCAAAATAGCTTATTTTTAAGACTTTTCCAAAAAGACCATAATGCTAGGGACCCTTCCAGGGCCATGGAAGGAGCCTGTATAAATATGTGTGTGTGTGTGTGTGCATTATTTTTTATATCAACTTTTATTTTAGATTCAGGGAGTACATGTGCAGGTTTGTTACATGGGTAAATTGCGTGTTGTGGGGTTTGATGTAGGAATGATCCCGCCACCCAGGTAGTGAGCATAATGTACCTGATAGTCTTCGAACCCTCACTCCCCTCCAGTAGTCCCCGCAGTAGTCACCACTGTCTATTGTTCTCATCTTTGTGTCCCTGTTTAGCTCCCACTTATAAGTGAGAACATGTGGTATTTGGTTTTCGGTTCCTGCATGAATTCCGTTAGGATAATGGTGTCCAGCTGCATCCATGTTGCTGCAAAGGATGTGGCTTCATTCTTTTGTATGGCGTGTAGTATCCCATAGTGTATATGTACCACATTTTCTTTATTCAGTTCACCATTGATAGACACCTAGGTTGATTCCATGCTTTTGCTATTGTGATAGTGCTGTGATGAATATACAAGTGCAGGTGTCTTTTTGGTAGAACAATTTATTTTCCTTTGGGTATATGCCCATTTGCTGGGTCAAGTGATAGTTCAACTCTTAGTTCTTTGAGAAATCTCCAAATTGCTTTCCATAATGGCTGAACTGTTTATATTAATTTTTGAATACAGATTTTACATTATACACAATTGTAGTACCTGGTTAAATAGTTTCTGTGAACCTGTCTTCATGTCTTACACTAGAATTGGATGTCTGCAGGGCAGGCCTTTTGGAAGGGAGGGAGGGGATGTAAAGTGGGGGAGGGCAAGGACATCCTGTGCATAGTAGGATATTTAGCAGCATCCTTGACCTCTACCACTAGATACATAATACCTAGGAGCATCCCCTCCTCCAGTTGTGATGACCAAAAATGTTTTCAGGCACTGCAAATGTCCTCTGGGAGACAAAAACCACTCCCAGTTGGGAACCACTGATATAACTCCTTTGCCTGTGGATTCACTGGTGTGAGGACCCTAAAGTGGCTATGTGGCAGTCTCAACTTCCAGTTGAATGGAATTGTTGTTTTGTCTCTTGGTGGAAGCATTCCTCTTTCTTTGTAACTAAGAAATCAAAACCAGCCAAGCCGAAAGTTGCAAGTATGGGAAGCAAAACCTTTGCTAGTGAATCATCAGGGGTTCTAGTGAGAGGGTTACTCCTATTTCCATCCCTTAATTCTCAGATTCATGAAGCCTGGTTATGGGAGTCAGGTTGCTATAACTTTTGGCCAGTTCTACTTATAACCTCATTTCTTCTCCTGCTAAATATTATAGATAACTTACAAACTTACAATTTAGCAAGGATATTTGTTTGTAAAATTAAGACACCCCCTCCCCCACCTCTTCCAGCTCACTTATATAAAGAAAAATTAGTCTCAGGCTATCTCATGGATCTCAAGGGCTGTTTCATGTCTTTCTGGTGCTCCTGGTGTCCCAAGATGCAGGAATTATACCCTCTCCTTACAGAGCTGGTTCCAACAATGACCATGACATTCTGTTTCACAGCTGGGTCTATCATCCTTTTTATTTGGCAGGGGCGGGGGGAGGGGAGGGCATTGTTTCATTTTACCACATTCAAAATCTAGAAGTCTGCTGGTTAAGATGCCCTTTAGTGGCAATATATATTTATGACTATTCTTCTGGATTTTATGGACAAAACAACTTTCAAAACCAAATCTAGATACTGATATATGGTTACCAGCTCTATATTTTGCCACATAAGGCCATTAGAATCTCCCATATCCAATTATCATCATTTAATGTTAGGTTGAACGCTAGCAAACTGTTGTTTTTGTAGGTCAAAAGCAGTTAAATATTGACAATTTCCTTTGATTCAATCTACTGTAATAAAGCATATTCTAACTTGAGAAATATAGAAAGGATATACCTTACAATAAAAGACTAGCTCTTAATACAAATTTGTTTAATTTTATGAAAAATGTGCTATCCTTTCCTTAATTTTCTGATTTCATCATGGACCATGACAACTTCATCCCGCTATGGTACTTGTTTTTGGTGTATCTTTTTTTGAAATTCTGGTCTAGTGAAACACACATGGGCAACCCTCTCAAGATCCTTCTCATTTCTTGTAACTCTTTTTTCCTAATCTGAGACAGGGTGCTGGCCTTCCCTTTGTCCAAAGCCATGTTTAAAGAGGAGTCATGTTCTCTGAGATCCTCTGAGGCTGTTGTTGGGTGAATTCCTCACTTGCGCCAAACTTAGTTATTTAAGAGACATGTTTGCCAGCACACAATTTATTTTTACACTCTCCCCATAAAGAACATGATCACATTGACAAAAGGAGCCCCAGTCACCTCCTACGGTTCCTCAATGAACTATGCAGGAGTTCTACCACCACGAATTAAGCTGATTACCTTTAGAATCATCTTTTATCATCATCTTTGTGTATTTTGTACTACTTTTCTGTCATCTCAGGCAACTCCCCCATCACCCTCTATTTTCTACCCAAGGGATCTTCATCTCTCTTACAAGCTAAATCCAGACAGATTGTATAACAAACTGGCTTTGGTTATTAAAAACATCTTTTTAGCTCTTGGCATAACAAGCAAAACTACTCCTGATGAAAAGAAAGCCTGTCCCATATGGTTCTCGAAAGAAGTACAATTTTTTGAATTTACTGTACATGTGAAAATAATAAACAATTTGCATTTCTTTCTTTTTCTAGTAATTCAGACTCTAACCTGAGGGTCTTTAAAGAATGGATTTAGTAATTTCTACATTGTACCACTTTCTGAAATATTACTGATTTTCAATGAAGTAACTAAGCCCTAGCCAAATGTTTTAGTTTATTTCTTTCTCTCTCTCTCTTTTTGTCAATCTGTAAATGCGTCAGAAAAAGGTTTACTGTAATGTTAGACTGTGCATGTGTTGGCATTAAAAGTGTGGTTTTGTCCTTACAGGGAATCAAATAGAAGCAAAATTATAGTTAATTCTTGGTCTCTGTTGTAATGGGGAACAGACTGAGTTTGTACCAATAACACTTGAAAAATTTATTTCAGAAATCAGGTTGAACCTTGTCCTTCACTAAACTTTTACCAGAAAATCCACACGCAGTCAAGTTGTTCTTCTTTCTCTTCTGCCTGGCTCTGCCCCATGCTGGTGTAGGGAAATAGCCAGCAGGAAAGAAGGGTGGAATCAAGAGACCTATGCCCAAATGTCATGGTCCTGAGGTGGTTCTCAGCATGTTGACTAGAGTTATTTGTGGGAAAAGGAAACCACTCTGTAATAAACCAGGATGGCATTTTCCTACTCTTTCAGTAGGTGTCTTGCCTTTCCTTGTGGTTTAAGAGAGATCCCCCAAAACTCCGGTTATCTCCTTTCTAAATTCAGTTTCTAGTTAGCAATTAAAAGAAAGCAGTAGAAGGACTTCAGAGAACTCTGAGGCCTCTTTAAAGATATTCTTTCAAAAAATGATTTGAAGTATAGCTGAGTGGGAAAGATGCCACCACAGAGCCATCTACTTCTAGCCAGTAGCCTGCAAGAGAAAGGGCTTATTCAATGTAGTTTAGTCTCTAACCTTTTGGGGGGAAGGTAAGCTCTTTATGGTCTCACGGCTCCCCTGGGGGTTTCCTGTAGACCTGAAGGGGCGGGGCAGTGCTTATTCTGGATCAGTAATGTGTCCTATTGCAAACAACTCACATGCTGACAGAGACACTAGTGCACTGCAGTCATGGTCTACAGATGTGATGCTCCAATGGTGTAAGCCACTAATTTGTCCTGGAGCTATTATTGTTACCTGTTGAAGAAAACTTAGAAAATGACTTTCAGTTAAAAAAAAATTGCTGGAAAACTTTCTAACTTTTTGCTACTAATAGGAGTAATCCTGACACAATGCTTCAAAAGCTTTGGAATATATATATATATATGCCTCCAAATATATATATGTATATATCTCCCATAATATAATAATATATATGGGATTATAGTAGGGTTGGGAGAAACCTTAATTAGCTACATTAGAGGAACTCGAAATACAGAATGAAATGACGGTTTTAAATAAGGCTATATATCATAATTAGTCTCAGATTGTTCCTTTGTAGTCAGGAGAGTTTTACCAAACAGCCACATTTGTTTTTTTTGAGTGTCGAAATAGAAAACGAATTAGGCTCCTGCACTGTTTCTTAATATAGCTTCTCTGGGGCTTCGCTTTGTAGGCCTTGTGAGATGCCCATTGAGACAAAAAGATTGTGTTCTCCGTGATATATTCTTCACAAGGCAGCAGATGTTCTCAGAACCAATGTCTATGTCCTTGGAACCAAGAGTTTCTCTTTCCTCCTGGCTTTCTGCATTTGCTTTTGGTTATGGAGAACATCTTCTCTTTGTCTGGTTCATCTGTTTAGGAAGCTCACTGCCCTTGGGCAGTGGGTCTCGTAGGTCTCAGGATATCATCCCCACTTGGGAGAAAGCAAACTCATCACCAGACAGGGAGCTCTGACTCCCGTGGAAAACAGCCAGGCAGATCAGAGACAGGCATCTTCAAGTAAATCCTGTTTGCCATGGAAAACAGGGAAAATCAGACCAAAGAAAACCTACAACTGATTGCCAAAGAGGGTGTTGTCTTCAGTTTTTTCCAAGAGACATCAGTTGTTCCTTAATATTTCCAATAGAAAACCTGACAGAAAAAATAATTTGTTTCCAGTTCTATCCTACTAACAAGTTTTGCCGATTATGTTACCTAATTGATTGCAGTCATCAGTAGGGAAAATGTAGACACACCCATTTTTTTTTTTTAGATAAATGACTCTCCCAAATCTGCATTTATTTGTTGGGATCCAGAGTTCCTTTTTAAAATCTTCAAAATATTTCCATTTTAAGTAGATGGATTAGCACACACAATCTGTTTCTTCCTCACTCAAAGAAAACTAGTGATTCATTGCTTTTCCATAAGCTGGTACTTGATTTAGAACAGGACGAAGCCAGCCTTATCTCCCATCATGTGGATGTTTAATTTCTCAAAGTCCATGTGATAGTTACCATGAGTAGAATAGGCATTTTGTATCTAGTCAGATTCGTTTGTATTTAGAGTGAAAGAT
The DNA here is from genome assembly GCF_028878055.3 of Symphalangus syndactylus. NCBI lineage: Eukaryota > Metazoa > Chordata > Mammalia > Primates > Hylobatidae > Symphalangus > Symphalangus syndactylus. The sequence goes on from NC_072433.2 coordinate 69,889,753, forward strand.
ATATGTTTATTATTTAATATTTTGGTGAATAAACAATGCTTTTTCTTCTGTCTCTCTAGATCAACATATTTATTTTATATAGTCTATTTTCAATGAGTAATATAATAAAATATAACCCATTTTATAATAAATGTTCTCCATAGCTGACCAGTGAATCACAATAAAACTAAGTTTTCCCATGGAACAAAAATTACTCATTACATGTAACTACCAAATTTTTAGAAGAAAATGGGCTTTGCGCAGATCATGTGGAACATGCCAGCCCTTAGTTTTGTATGAAATTTCTGGTGGAATAAGCAAAAATATCTTTCCCCTTTTGAAATATCTGGATAATTGCTAAAATTCCCCTCTTTTTTCTTTAGTGAACATGAAGTCAAAACCTGGATTTTGAAATAGAGATATATATTTCACTTGTAGATATAAAAACGCCCAATTTCTGTTTTTAATCACCTCATAATTCTTATTTTTCCTATAGGTCATCTTTGCTTTTATAACAAATTTAAAGAAATGAATAGTACATAAACATCGACCAACTCGCAATTTTTTATAAGCTTAACATTCTTTTATTAATGTCAAGGTGCTATCAATTATGTTGTCAGGAATTATCAAATGCCTGTATAGCATAATAGCATCTAAATATTAGTGCACATATTAAATTAATCATAATATGTATTGTATTAATATTCATACATTTGGTTAACATATCACGCATACTCTTGACTTCAGGCTTTGTGCCTATAAATTCATACAGATTCCCATGGCTCTGTTGTTATATTATTTTTTAATAACTTCTTGCTGGAGCTGATTTCACAATCTCAGCATTTTTGGGGATTTAGGAACACTAAAAATTTGATGTTAGAAGTGTGAGAAAATAGGCAAACCATTTAAATTAGTTTTATGGTATCTAAGACCTCAAATGCTGTGAGACAGAGCAAGCATGCAGCGTCTGTTATTAATGCTCTAGAGCATTTGTCATCCTTAAAACAGACATCTGGAAGAAGTACTGTTAAATTAATTTATCTACTCATTTATTTGTCATGTATTTAACAAATACACCTTGAGCACCTACTATGTGCCATATACTCTGGTAGGTGCTGAGACACATTGGTGAGGAAATTCAAATGCAGGTCTTGCTTAGGGTCTGGTGGGATAATCACTCACTCTTATTGGACATCACATCTCCAATTGCCTTTGGAATTCTGACATTCCATGAATCTATGAGCCATTCAGTTGTATTACAGCATCTGTAATCCTGGTTTACAACTTGTCAATTAGGCAGTTTACCTACATATTTTCCTGCCTTCAGTTGCCAACTGAGCTCTAAGGTTATCTCCTGCTTCTTAAAGTCTCTCCCTCTGGTTTTCTGATTTGATTTATTTATCTGTGACTTCTAAGACACTGGAGTAGGCCATGCACTGATGCCGTGCCAGTATTGAGTGCCAGGAATTATGGTAAACTGCTTCTGGAGATGTTTAGGGTATGTTTCAGGAGTTCAGTGACTTTTGTTGCACCTAAGAATCTTGTCTTTCATTAGTGGATAAGATAGTAAATGCAACCAACCGACATGGTAGTTAGGGTCATGCTGACTGCAAGTTTGCCTTACCTTTTGTAAGTAAGCACAGAGCCATGGATGAATTATGCTGAGGAACTGGGTTGCAGGAACTTCTATTTACCCACAAGATAGTTTAAGACATTCAAACTGAAGTTACAATCCCCATGCTCTCCTCCTCAACGAACAGACATTCTTCCAGTGGAGACGCCAACCTGATTCCATCCAAAGCCAGTCTCATTCCTAGAATAGCTAACAACCACAGCTAAATATTTCCCAAGTAAACCCAGCTAAGAATAGTTCCTTATTTCGAGAGCTCTGACACAAGAAACTCAACACCATGTTGGAGTCAGATAAGCTGAACTTTTTTCAAGAGCTTTGTCAAAGTGAGACTGAGGAGGATGGAGCCTGAGAAAAATCCAGACTGAGCCTTGTTAGACTTTCCACATCACCTATAACGTGGTATTGAGTGAGGCTGCTTTAGACTCAAAGTGCCTTTAGGCATGACTAGATGTTGAACTGACCGTCAGTGCCTTGGGCACCAAAAAGATTGACGTTAACTCTGACCAACACTCAAATTAAACATTCATTCTTAATATTTTGCAGTTCTTAAATGTTAGTACTCTCTGACATCTCTCCCACTTGTTCTACTAATAGTTGCTGGAAAGCCGAAGCTCTATTTTGCTTCTTTAAGCCAGAAAGACATGTTTACTTCTCAAGAGGTTCAATTTATGAGGGCTTATTATTAGTCCCAAAATATTACTGGTTTGCCATTGATATGGTACTGGATCTCCTTTTCTTTCTTTTTTCTTTTTTTTTTTTTTGAGACAGCGTCTTGTCCTGTCGCCCAGGCTGGAGTGCAGTGGCAGGATCTCGGCTCACTGGAACCTCCGTCTCCCGCATTCAAGTGATTCTCCTGCCACAGCCTCTCAAGTAGCTGGGATTATAGGCATGATCCACCATGCCCGGCTAATTTTTGTATTTTTAGTAGAGACAAGGTTTCCCTGTGTTGGCCAGGCTGGTCTTAAACTCCTGACCTCAGGTGATCCATCCGTCTCAGCCCCCTAAAGTGCTGGGATTACAGGCGTGAGCCACCACACCTGGCCTAGAACCCCTTTCTTAAGGACCCTGAGTGGGCAAGCATAAAAATCATCCCATTCTTATTAATGAGAAATAGAAGCTTAGATGAGTACTGACTCATGGTTCATATTTAGCAAATGACAGATCTGGGACAAGACCCCGGGTCTTTGGACTTCCTTTTGTCATGTTCCCATGACTCATACCAGGCCCACATGCCTAAATGTCCAAGGCCTGCTCACCCCAGCTATTCTTGTTCATGTGTCTTAGATTGGCAAGGAAAAAAAGCTTTCTAACTTTTTTAGGAATGGGTCTCAACCCACAGCATAATATTTGAGGCAAATATCCTAATTTTCCCCAGTACCAAAAAAGGTCATTTTTATATTTCTTATACAAGTCTCCATATCCATAAACATGTCACAATATTCTTTGACTAAGGCACTAACTCTATTGTTTCAGCATGGTTGCATTTGTTTAACATAAATGGTTTGCATTTAGACTGCCTTGCGCTTTCTTCTCTGGCCTAAAGTATTTCTTCCAAGTTAGAATGCTTTTTCTTCTTTGGCATCCATTAAAAATCATTGGCAACATGGCCATGTTCCAGAAACACTTCTGTAATGCCAACCACAGGAATTGATGTCTAAAAATAAGAATTGAAAAATAGATTTAAGTTAATGCCCAGAAAGAAATATTGCCATGTGTCTTTACTGAAATTTGGTAAAATCCATACTAGAGAAAAGTGTGAAATACATGAAACCCTTATTGCTGCTTCCTGTAAAAACCTTGGCTGAGTAGTTAGTGAGAGCTCATCCTTTTTCATCTGTCTCTCTCCTATTAGCCACTTTTCATTCTTGACTTAAGGTTGCGTAAGTTCAGGAGAGATTCTTATTCTGTCTGGAACCCATAGCTGAGCAGGCTTCCTGGGAAGAAGCTGGGCTCCTCACTAACTAATGATGCCCCAGCTCTTGAAGTTTCTGTTTTCATTTGGCCATTATTTGTTGCTTCCTTTATGGAAATGATTAAACTCAGCAAATGATGAAACATGAAATCAAATAGTTTGGGAATAGTGTGGGCAGTTTAAAACTGGTTTGAAATACAGTGTGGAAACTAAAAAAAAAAAATTAATATTAACTATCTGGAATCTACCCACTCCTTCCATCTAAAATTCCATTTCAGTTCATTCCATGAGAATAATTATACCCTGAAATAAACTATTCTTATTTGTCTTTTATAAGTCTTTACTCAGCTTTCCCCTATATTTTTCATCTTACTTCTGATTTTCAAACACACAGTCCAGTGGTAAAGCCCTACACGCAGTCCAATCACTTATAACTCATGAAATGCATCATATGTTGTCAGTCCTTTATTTCTTCCTCTTTCCCTCCCTCCCCTCCTTTCCTTTTTCCTTTCCTTTGGGCACACAAACTATAAGAAATTCACAGGGCAGGCTGCTAGGAATTAGCAATAATTACAATGACTTTTCCTAGAAGATGTAAAAATAAAAATCAGGCTGGACCCAAAGATGAGACAGTAAACACATTTATTTTGTAATAATGACTGACTTTTCTTTCTTATTGCATTTTCAAAGCTTTTTATGTGGTTGGAGAAGTGTCATGGACAGTAAGTCCAGAGAATAATAGGACAATTTCAAAGCTATTCTTCCTCCTCAATAGTCTATAAACCTCATGGCACTGAATTTCACACCCTAGCCCAGATTTACATTTAGATAACAGATTCAATAACTCCTCCGGGTTTGGAATGTGTCAGCCTTATTGGTACTTACTAAAAGGAACTTTAGTTTCCTTACTTTCTAATGTCATGACTGTGTTGTCTACTGTGGATTACTGTTGATTTATACAAACATAAAACTTATTTTTCTACAGAATAATTTTGCTCTGAGTCTTTTGGACTCATGTTTTTGGTAGACCTTCTCTTGTGTGCACAAATTATGATGTCATAAAGTTATGGATTTTAAATGTTGATGGTAGCTCTTAGGATGTATTGGTATTCTTTGTTTCTTTTTTTTTTTTTGAGACAGAGTCTGACTCTGTCACTCAGGCTGGGGTGCAGTGATGTGATCTCGGCTCCCTGCAACTTCCACCTCCTGGGCTCAAACTATCCTCCCGCCTCAGCCTCCTGAGTAACTGGGACTACAGGCATGCGTCACCACACCTGCCTAATTTTTAGTAGAGACAGGTGTTCACCATGTTGGCCAGGCTGGTCTTGAACTCCTGGATTCAAGTGATCCATCTGCGTTGGCTTCCCAAAGTGCTGGGATTACAGGGGTGAGCCACCGCACCTGGCCTTTTTTCAATAAGACAGTCTTAGCTTTTGTCCTAGGCGGAGACTAGACAAATCAGCTTTCAAAATGTTGAGTTTCTCTCACCAATGAGATCATGCTAGGACCCAGTGGAACAAAAGGAGGATTAACAAGTCTATATGGTTCATAGCCTCTTATTTTATTTTTAGAATATTTTTTACCCTATTAGATGCCTATTATTTTGTTTTTCAAAATGGACAAAGGCTTATATAATCTTGCCAATATGCTAAAAATAATTGTCTTTAAGATAATCAGCCAGGCATGGTGCCTTATGCCTGTAATGCCAGCACTTTGAGAGGTTGAGGTGGGAGGATTGCTTGAGCATGGGAGTTTGAGACCAGCCTGGGCATCATAGTGAGACTCCATTTCTACAAATAATTTTTTTAAAAATTAGTCAGGTCTGGTGGTGCATGCCTGGAGTCCCATATACTTGAGAGGCTGAGGTGAGAGGATTGCTTGAGCCCAGGAGGTCGAGGCTGCAGTGAGTCATGATCGTACCACTGCATTCTAGCCTGAGTGACAGACAGAGTGAGACCCTGTCTCAAAAAAAAAAAACAAACAAAAAAAACAACCTCATGTATATTCTGCAAGTTTGCTCAATTCCCATGAGCTTTTCCCATTCTTGATCGTGTCATGAAAAATGATTTTTGCGAATCTTTCTATCTCCATGAAAATCTGTATATGTCTGCCATATGGTTTCTTATAAGCCCAGGCAAACCTCTGTAGAGCCAAGCCCTGCAAGCCTGTCTGGTTCACATGCCTCGATATGACCTTGCAGGCTCTGTTCCTTCCTTTGCTGTTGTCAGCACTTTCCCAGGGGCTGGGGAAGGTTTTGAAGCCTCTAGATGTGAAATCCTTAAAGATAATTCCAGGTTAGGAGATTATTTTGCCAAATGTTTCCCAGCAGATGCAGGGTTGGGTGGTGTCCTGCAGATTTCCAAGGTGTTGTCATCAGGGCTTTCTTGAGTAGCAGCAAATCCAACTGTGGCAAAGACAAGGCACAGTTGTTTTTCCAGGGAAATTTGTCCAGCTTCCTGTGGCATGCCTGACTGTCTGGGGTCACCACTGCTACATGTGTGCTCTGGGGAGTGGAGCGCTTATGCCAGTCACAACAAGCAGTACCTGTCATGAAGGAAACACGCAGAGGCCAGTTTTGATGACTTCTTGTCTTCACTGACCATCAACATGTTTAGAATGGTTTATAAAAATTTAAAAATTAGCCAGGTGCGTTGATGCATGTCTGTAGTCCCAGCTACTCAGAAGGCTGAGGTGGGAGGATTCCTTGAGCCCAGGAATTCAAGGCTGTAGTGAGCTATGATCACGCCACTGCACTCCAGCTTGGGTGACAAAGCAAGACTCCATTTCTAAAAAATGAAAACAAATTTTTTAAAAAAAGAAAGGTGTATAAACCAAGAACTTAGTCTTTCAAATGAAAGTACAACACCTGTGAGTTACTTCTAGGCTCTGAGTATTTAAAGATGATCTAGTATTTTATTATATTTGCCTGAGCCATTTTAGATCTCAAATTTGATCTATTTTGAGGTCTCAGTTTATTCAGTCCAGTGCATTTGGTATTGTAGCCAGAGGCTTAGATCCCAGTCCTGGGAGAAGGTAGGAGGATGGGGAGGACCAGGGGAAGGAGCCTGAGGAGTCAGTGCTTCTATGTTCCTCCTGCCCACTCTGAGGTCCCCTTACGAAGGAGCCTGGACAAGGGCCTGGGAGACGGCATACAATTGGACCTCATGGGTGATCTGTTGCATTGTTTGCACTCATTTGGTGAACTGAGCATGTGACTTGTCAGGAATATTTTTTTTCAATGTTGTAGCATGTGCCCAGTAAGGGAAATTTAATCCATATGTGTCAAAGATTCACTTACACTGAAATCATTAAAGCATTGTTCCGAGTTTTTTGATGTCTAACAAGTCTTTTGGCTTTTTCCAGGCGGTTCTAAGTCCTTTGCCAAGGGCAAGCCTAGTCCTGAGCACCAGAAAATTCAGGCTTTCTCCTTGAGTTGAAAACCCTTTCCTCTATCTCAGGGAAAAATTCCTCAGCAATTCAGCATTTACCTGCCCCCATTTCTGAGTGTCTCAGAGGAGCAGAGCTCTGGGGGGGAAAATATGATACGGCCTGATTTACACATCTGGCCCCGATCTGGGTCTGTTTTCGAACTTGGCAGGAGGGACAGGATGCATTTGACTTTCATCTACCTCTGCTTCACTGGAGACGTTGTGGGGCATGAACACCAGGCATTTCTGAGCTCATGTGGTCGATGGACATGGAATGGAAGAAGCCTCTTTTCCCTGAAAGGACTTAGGACAAAATAGTAAAGAGCATCAATGCGCAGAGAAGTGTGGCATTTCTCTTCTCTCCAAGACAAGAGCTACTCAGTCCCTGCTGGAGCTGCATCTTACCAACAGCCTTTCATCCCCCACCTCACTAATAACTGCAGTTGCCTTGATTAGGGTTAGGGCTGGTCCTGGGGCACTGCAGTGATGCAGTGAAGGCTGCCTCTAGAGGGAACCTCTTTCAGTATCTCTCCTTCTTGTTATTATTTTTTTGGCACATTTTCTGTACTCCTACCCTTAGTAATCTTTTATCAGAAACTCTCCCAGGTCCTTCCTGTCATTGAGGAAAACAGGAGATAAATAAAGTCCTGTGAAGTTGTTCCTGAGAACATGCTGCTTCCCCAGGACTGATGACCATTCGATTATGTCTCTTTCATTTCTATGTCATTTCTGGTACAGTGCCTGGCCTACAATTGGTGCTCAAGTAATGTTTGCTGAATAAATATGGTATCTCTGTACACAAGAGAGTCATGCGAACTCCAAAAGGCTGAGCCCTTGATGGTGAAATTTCAGCTGCAGACCTACTCTCAACAAACATCCTGGTCTTTCTGTATTTCTTCTAGTGGTTTCATCCATTCAAACCCAGAATGCACATCAGAACATACATAACTAAGGAAGAGAAGTCAAAGGTGATCCACCACTCAGGACAGAAGGGGGCTGACCCTTCTCTGCTGTTTGGCTCAGGCTTGTATTGAGACAATGCACGAGGCCATCTCTTGCTTCCTGCAAGATTCTAGTTTCTTCTTTCTGTTGAAGTTCTTTCCTCTGTAATCCGAAGGCTAGACTAGTTCAGTTGTTCTATGTGTTTCATCTTACATATACTTTTTCTGAGGCTATTCAGACTTTAGAAAGGATCAGGTTTCCAGTTATTTGGAAGAAGGACACAGCCAGATAATTTCTGGGTCTCCTTGCTGGTCTCTCAGCTACAGTTTTGAGAACTCATGTGAGCCAAATTGGTCTGTTTTATGTGGTAATTACTGGTAGCCTGCAACAGTTAGAAGGAAGTGGTGGTAACACCCTAGTTTCCAGGTGTTACATACCAGTGAAAGTAAGTCTCAGGCAGAATTCTAGTATATAATTGGATGTTTATTAGTAAGCAATCATGCAGTCTGCTCCAGTAAACTTGATGAAGTCTTTGTCCTTTTAGGCACTTGGACTAGTACCCTGCATGAAAGTTCATTTCAAGGCAAACAGAACAATATTCTTGGAATGGGAGGAAAAAGCTTCGAGTTTGAACAGGTAACAAAGTCCATCACGAAGTGCTGGAAGGCTAGATGAGACCTAGGGTCTCACACTGAAGCTGAAAGTGGTGGAGATTTTTATACTTTGTTTGTGCAAAGGTTAAGGTGCCTGCATACAATTTTCATCTGACCACATACCTGGAGCACTTCTTATTTTACCAATGAAAATTTATTTAACATCCTTTATGCTAAGCAATGTTCTGGTACAGATTTGGAAAGCAATCTTTAAAGCTACTTACAGCAGGCTTCTTTGGGATAATTCTTGGTTAGGATGTTTTAAATGCTAATTGCCCTTTGGGAGTTCAGGTTAAGGTTCACACAGACATATATAGCCCTGTTTACACAAAAATATTCTTAAAGATACCATAATACAGTATTGAGAACTGATAGTCTCTATGCTTCTATCAATAAAGATATGATTAGGGTCCTTCTATGTGTACATAAAGGACTGAAATATCAAACTAAAAACCATTTGTAAGAAATTTGAAAGATGGTTTTGGGTGATTTTTTACCTTAGTGACAAGCAGTACACAAAATTATCTCAAGCAGCTGCTGTTCATAATATGTTATTTTAAATCAAAGATTAAAATAATATTTTTAAAATAAAATGATTTATTGATGTAATCAGCTTATTATTTACTACATAGTTAACATAGATATTTTTAAGAGTCTTAAAATATTTTTGAATCAGTTACTTTGATAGTTTTAAAAATTATGTAATGTGACACTTTTGTGAAGTGATGATGTATTTGTATAAGAAAATTCATTTTAGTCACAACGGGGGAATTACTCATCTAACTCAGTCAAGCACAACTCTTACATTTGTTAGCAATATAGTAATTGTATTCTCACTTAGAAGATTGTTTTATTGTCATTATATATTGAGATTTTAGATACAGAACTAATTGCTGTCATATCTTGCCAAAAATTAGACACATTTCCAAGCAATCTGCATTATTTATTCATAATTTGAGCATTTTTTTCTAATATAAAAAGGTCTCCCTTTTATCAGCCACACATAAATTCTGACCCCAAAGTACATTGATATATGGATGTGATGGTTAAATGTGGAGGTGGGACTACTGCTTCATTCATTCTATAATTCTCCCTAAGTGCCTACTATGTTCCAGGCACTATGCTGAGCACAGAATTGAATGTGTAGGCACAGCAATAAGCTGGCAGGTGTGTCTCCAGCCAGCCTCGTGGAGCTGCAAACATACCAAAGAGGAGGCGCACACTGGTGTAATGGGCCAGATGACAATCTTGTGTCTTCCCACTCTGAGTTCTACTGTGAGGTTTGGGGTTGTCTTGTGAACTTTGTTTCCAGGGTGTGTGTGTGTGTGTGTGGTGCAGGGTTGTGGGGGGATGGGTAAAATATTACATCAATTAATTAATTCTGTATGTAAAATAGTATATACATATGATAACATACACAAAGATAGGTGAAACAGTCTTCTACGTGCTGGGCACTACAGAAGTCTTCCTGGGGAATCACACCTAGTTTCTTTTTTTTTTTTTCTTTTTTTTGAGATGGAATCTCGCTCTGTTCCCAGGCTGGAGTGCAGTGGTGCGATCTTGACTCACTGCAAGCTCTGCCTCCCAGGTTCACGCCATTCTTCTTCCTCAGCCTCCTGAGTAGCTGGGACTACAGGCGCCCACCACCACGCCTGGCTAATTTTTTTTTTTTTTGTATTTTTAGTAGAGACAGGGTTTCACCGTGTTAGCCAGGATGGTCTTGATCTCCTGACCTCGTGATCCGCCCACCTCGGCCTCCCAAAGTACTGGGATTACAGGTGTGAGCCACCGCACCCAGCCCACACCCACTTTCAAAATTTTAATTGCTACTCAAATACTGATGGTTCCAAAGTATTAGTATGGTTCCGATTTTCCCCTAGAGATTCGGACTTGCATATACAAATGGCAGCTATCTCCACATGGCCATCCCTCAGGTACCTCAAATGCAAAGTGACCCAGGGAATCCCATCTGGCCCATTTAGACCTGTGCACCTCACTCTCTTTTCAGTTGATGGTGCATCAGTGCTGAGGCAGAAACTTGGGAGCCATTCTGGACTTTCCCTGCTCTTTCAGATCCACAGCCAATCCAGTATCAAGTCCTCCTGATTCTAGCTCCTCAATCCTTGCAGCCATCGCCTTCTCTTTATCTCTGTTATTTCTGCTGTAGTGTGAGCCCTCGTTGCAGATCACCCTGAGAATCAAAAGAACCCCCTGCGTGATCAGTTCCCTTCCATTTATCTGCCAAAAAGTCAAACTCCACACAACCCAGAGAATAACTTACTAAAGTAACAATCCAACCAGGCCCTTCCTTGTTGATATTCCTTCAATGGCTTCATATCCATGATGGCAGCACTTTTTCTACTGTGGGTAGGTACCCATCACTGGTTATGAAGTCAGGTTAGTCCTCTGTGACCAGAGTTTTAAAGAAAAAAATAAGTAGGATAAATTAGGATTGAATAGGATAAAAACAGATAATTTTTTAACTTTTTAATTTTTTTGTAGAGTTGGGGTCTCCCAAAGTTGCCAATGCTGGTCTCCAACTCCTGGCTTCAGGTGATCCTCCCACATCAGCCTCCCAAAGGGTTGGGATTACAGGCACGAGCCACTATGCCCAGCCCAGATGATTCTTATGAGAGTAAGTAATGTTTGCAAAAGTTTTGTTTCAGGTATGTGTGTGTTACTGGGTAGCTACAAAAAATTTATTTTCTTTTTAAACTAGGAATCCTGATTTTATTTTAAAAAGCTATTGATGTAAACCTCAAAATTTGCTACAGAAATACACTTAGAGACTGAGGAGGATGAATGCAGTCCCCAGGGAACATGGGACATCTTGTTTATAAGTGAAAACATTTTCCTCTTTTATCTTTACAGTTTACTAAAATTTTACATTCTGCTTACTAATAAACCTACATTTACCTTATTATAAACAGAATTTTAAAAATTACTTATCTTTAATTATGTTTCTTCACTCTAAGGCTTTGCAAACCCCTGCCATGCCACCTGGGGTCCTCATTCCCTGGTCTCAAAGCTAGACTCAAATGTTAATGGTCAAGCTGCTTAGTGCAGGTCAAGCTGCTTAGTGCAGGTCACCCTGCTTTCTGGTGGCTGCCCCTGGCTACTCCACAAGGGTACTCCTTTACCTGATACTTTGGGTTCCAGAAATACTCTGCATCTCTTTGTATTCCTCCGTGACTCTTACCTTCTTTCTTTTGTCCTTGCTCCAGTTCCTGGATGGAATGTCCAGCTTCCTTTCCTTCTCCAGACTAACTCTTCTTCCCGTGTCAGAGCCCTGCTAAGGAGTCAGTTTCCCTACAGGAACCTCACAACCCTCCACACTGCTGAGGGGACCATATATTTGCACTACCCTGCCACAAGCTTGCATAGGCGAGATGATAGGTAACACAATTATGTTTTAAAAGTTCTGGTTGCTGGTGACCTGGCCTCAGCCAGGCACAATTTGACATTTATTTCCTGGCATGCTACGGCAGTGGAATGTTATCTTGGGATATTGATTTGTGTTGTGCTTGTTGCATGTTCCATTTCCCCATTTAAGCAGGCGGCTGGCAAGACTTTGGAATCTTTACCTCGGGGACGATAATAAAAACTGCTTAAGTGGAATCTTCCTGCCTTTTGTCCAGTGACTATGTCAATTGTCCTGGATGGGATGGAGAGGAAGGGGTGGGGCCGTGGAGGATACCTTTGTGGACAAGCAAGAAGAGAAAAGAGAGACTCCTCAAAGGGGACAATGGTAATAAAGCTTGGTAAATCTCGGCAGGGCCCTGGGCCAGCAGAAGGACCTCAGAGATAGGACAGGGAGTGTTGAGGGGGCTGGACCCTTTCACAAGGTCTCCAGCTTGGCCAGAGGCTCCTGATCCCCAAGAGAGGCCAGGAGATGGCAGAGCTGCTGGCCATGACGGGATCCTGTGGGCCGGGACATCAGGTACTGCAGCAGAAATCAGATGGATGAAGAACGCCTTCCTGATGTCCCAGGGCTGTGTATGGCACAGCCCTGGGAGGCAGAGAACCCCAGCAGGACTGTGACAGCATTGTCTCTGTACTGGAATTGAACTCAAATTAATTTAAAGAAAATAGAAAGGCTGGGCACGATGGCTTATGCCTGTAATCCCAGCACTTTGGGAGGCCGAGGCAGGTGGATCACCTGAGGTCAGAAGTTCGAGACCAGCCTGGCCAACATGTGAAACCCTATCACTACTAAAAGTACAAAAATCAACTGGGCGTGGTACAGGCACCTGTAGTCCCAGCTGCTCGGGAGGCTGAGGCAGGAGAATCACTTGAACTTGGGGGGCCGGAGGTTGCAGTGAGCTGAGATCATGCCACCGCACTCCAGCCTGGGTGAAAGAGTGAAATTTTGTCTCAAAAAAAAGAAAAAAGAAAAGAAAAGAAAAAGTGGTCCTTCTTACTCACCTAGCTTTGTGAGCTAATGTGGGCTAAGATTCACATCTGTCCTATCACTGATTTTGGCTTTATATTGAGTATTTTGTCGCTGTTTTCGAGTGGATAGCTGACATTTATATACATTAGCACCTTATGTGCATAGACTCATTTAATTCCCACAATTCTTACAAGGCTGGACCTATTGTGATCTTTATTTTGCAAATGAGAGAATAATGATAGAAACAATCTGTCCTAATTTCCAGCTAATAAGTGGTGGAATCGGATTTAAATCCAGGCTGACTGGATGTGGAGTCCAGTTACTCCCCACTCCCTCCTCCGGCCTCGCTGTGCTGTGTTGCTGGTAGATGCTGCTTCTTTGAAGACCATGCCATGTGCTCCCATTTTCTTCATGGGGCTTAACTCAGTGAAGGGCATCAGAGGTGATTAGCAAACATGGGTTGATTCTCTGGTTGTTGACATAGGAATTTGCTTTCCTGTGGAAGGAGCCTGGCCTCTCCGCCCTGGATCTGCCAGACATTGTCTGGCTGAGAGGAGAGGGTGGTTAGATCTGTGCTCTCTTCAGTGCTATGCTCCTTCTCCTCCACCCTTTCTGCTGCCCGCCCAGCCCTGGGAGGAACAGCTGGTCACCTTCAAGCTGTCTATGTGTCCTCCTTATGGTTTTGGTCTTTCAGGCTCTGTGAAGGGTGACCCGGGTCCTGGAACTCAGTGTGCCCCAGTCACACTTTACAGTGTGACACACTTTACAGTGCGACTCCCAAGAGTGGTTATGGAACGAGCCCCAGGGGACCCGCTGATGAACAGCAAAGACGTTGAGGGCTGGCATGGTGACAGAGGGAACCCTCTAGACAAGTCCTGATTTTTGTCGGAAGACATTTTAAAGTCTCTTCCAGTGCAGAGAGACGAGGCACCTGTGGGAGCCAAATTCCCTCTCAAACTCATGGTTTTTTTCCAGGAGAAGAGGTCACTTTCAGCTTTTGTAACTTTAATTTGAAATTAAATGTGCCATTGGGACAGAAGCACTCTGTGCTGGGGCTATCTTCATAACAAGGGTGACAGTGTGAACTCTCACGGTGCTCCACATCAGGGCCTAGCCAGGGCGACAGAGTGGTAATTCATGCCATCTGGGGCCTGCCGTGCTGTGAACTCCAGGAGGAAGCTGCGTGACTGAGAGTTTTTGTAGCTCAGGGGCTGGAGGATGAAATCTGAACCATTTCTGTTCCCTTGCCTTGTTCTCATCTGAGCCCAGGCAGTGGAAGGAGCTGGGGTCTGGGAAACAGTCGAGCAGGCTGTTTCTGGCAGGCTCGTGCTAGCTTCCCACAGGACCACCAGTCTCTTTCTGCTGTCCCTGTCAGGCTGACCCTAACCTGCCCGGTGTCAGGAATGTCAGACCTCCTCTCAAATTCAGAGCAACTCCTCAAACATGAATAACCGCAGGCTGAATTGGCCTTTCCCGGAAGATTCGACCTTGGCAGTTTTGGGGTTTTGAATTTGGTGGTTTCTGAAAAGCACACATGCAGCTGCAGAGGAGGTGGTGGGTCTATGGCAGCTCCATGCTGAGCATCCGATCCTGCTGCCCGTGTGCTGTGGCCCGTTCCTGAGCCAAGAAGGAGAATTATTAATAGGCTGTGTCTCTCCAAGAGTTGCTGGAGAGAACTAGCCATGCACTATTCTTCTGGCCTTTGCTTTAAGTTTCATATATGTTGAATTGTACAAATCTACCTCCCCACCAAATGTCCTTAGAGGGCCAAAGATGGCCTTTGTTTCTTCATGATAACATCACCTTTCTTTGTTTTTTTTGAGACACAGTTTCATTCTGTCACCCAGGCTGGAGTGCAGTTGTGCAATCATGGCTCACCACAGCCTTGAACCCCCAGGCTCAGGTGATCCTCCCACCTCAGCCCCCCCAGTAGCTGGGACTACAGGGGCACACCACCAAGCCCCGGGTAATTTCTGAAATTTTTATAGAGACAGGATTTTACCATGTTTCCCAGGCTGGTCTTGAATTCCTGGGTTCTAGTGATTCCTCTGCCTTGGCCTCCCAAAGTGCTGGGATTACAGGCATGAGCCACCACACCCAGGTACTTGTTAAGCCTGAGAATAGAGTTGCTGGCCCTCCTTCTATGTAAGCTCCCAGTCTGTCTGCAGAGGCCAGCCTTAAGGTTACTGTTTCTGCTGCTCAGATGGCCCCAAGCAGGGTGATCCCAGGTGTGATATTGGGTACATTGGTCATCCCTCTGCCTCCCACCTGGATGGAAACAGTCTGAGAGCCCCCTCTGTGGCTTGGTGCTAGGCAGGACCTTAGGACTTGTGGGTGAATTGATGGGGGAGATACACACTTACCTTTGTCCTCTTTCCCAGCATGGGACTTGAATGCTGCTATTGCTGCACATTTCTGCAGACATGTCTCTGGCTCTCAGGATGCAGAATGTTGGTAGGTCCAGTGTGGGGGCTGCCAAAGGGGGTGTCATGTGCTCTGTGGATTTTTGTGTGATTATAATGGTCCCATCTGAAGTTTTCCTGTTTGTTGCAGTAAAACTTCTCTTCAGTGTCTGTTATCTTTCTCTATATTCTTGGTGAAGGAGAGAGATAGTAATAAGGGGCCTGAATGAGGTAAGAAGAGCAGATGCTGTTCTCTGCTTCCTCCCTGCCACCAACATTCCTTCTGCCCTGTTTTTCCTGGCCAGCTCTGCTCTGGGCAGTCCAAGCCTGTGAACCAGCCACACCCAGGATCTGTGGTGGAGCTCAGTCCTGGACTGTTCTGGAAGAGTCGCCCAGAGGAGCTGTGTGGTCTCCCATTCAGCAACAGAGTACGGGATGGTCTCTCTGAAGGGCAGAGGGTCTGAGCACTGTCCCTTTCATGGCATCTAAGGCTGAAATGCTGAATGATGCAATGAGAGGATTCCAGGGGAGAAAAGGAGCTGTACATGGGCTTGATTCTTCCCTCCCCAGCTGGTGGACAGCACAAGAGGTGGAGCTGGAGGGCCCTCCACTGACCCACATGCACTCCACTTTGCAGTTGTGCCCTGGGACATACTTATAATCTCAAAGTGTTATGAATTCCAACCACTGGGTTCTACCCTACTTCTGACATAATCTTCTTGGGTTGATAGTAGCCTGCCTCATTACCCAATATTTCTTCTTATGGGTAGCCCTGGTTAGTCATTTTCTTTTAACTTTTTGTTTAAAGAAGACTTGTAGATATGAGTTTTTTGTCAGAGATGATCTCTCCAGGCCTGAGTCTAAACTGTGACCCTCTCTCAGAGAATGAGGGCTGGCTCTTGAATTTCAGGCACTTTGACATTTACTGAGGGAAAGAAGGAGAATGGAAGGAGTGAGCATAAAGCGCTGACCTGAGTGGAGTGGCGGGTTGACTTGCCAGAGCCTAGAGATGATTACACTTTCCCAGCTCTAGGACAAGCTGTCCAATTTCCCAAAAACCAATTTGACAATTGTTGAGTGACCAATTTGCTGAATTAGAAGAATTTACTAATTTACCAAATTGCTTATTTCTTTCATGCATTTCTAAAGACTTGAGCAATTGGCATGGGCTGAGTTGGCAGGGCCTGAAAGGGTTTGGAGCAATGAGTCAGAAGCAATGGTCTCTGGGAACAGCCCTGTAGGTGGCGCCGCTCTCCAGACTGAGAGGGGCACTGGGTGGATGGTGGAGAGTTAGGGAGGCTTCGCTGCAGAGATCCAAGCCTTGCTGACTCTTCAGTTCTTGTTTTTAAAGCAATCCTTATTTTTGACCATCTTTTTTTCTTAAAAGTCAGTCAGCTCACCACTTTTGGATTCTTCCTTGACTTCCTGGCCATACACACTTCCCATCCTCACGCTGTCTCACTTGTTTGGCTCTTCATCTCTCTCCTTCTCCTCCTTCACCCTGGAGCAACACCAAAGCCCTCTCATGTCCTCCCTTGGAGCAGTGGCAGAACAGCACAGCCCTTGCCTTACTATTTTGTTCTTACGACCCTCAGACCTTCAGGGGCTCACTTTCTCCCACAGCACTGTAGCCAAAAGAAAGGTTTCTTTCCTGAGTGGGATTATGGTATCAGCTCTTCAAATATCATTAAATTTTTATTTTCTACACATAAACACATTCTTACGGTTTTGGAAAATGGAAGCAGTATAAAACCAAAATTTTTGCAAACTCAGTGTGATATCCTTCATGTATTAGGCATTCAATGAATATTTTAGTGATGAACAAACGGGTGATTTTTATAATGAACCTCACCTTGTTATAACAAAATACTTGTGTCACAGAAACTAGCTTGCTTTTGTATCAAGATCATGGCCCTAGATTTTGATAATGCCACAGAAATATTGTCAAACATTGTTCAGTCGGCTCTGCTCTTTCCAAGTTGAGGTGAGCTAAGGGAGCCAACCAAAGTAAGGGTTGATTTCCTGCTCCTTTTTTCTCCTCCCCTTAACCCTTTGCTTAAAAAGCTCTCTGAGGCCATAAACTACTAGGACACAGCTCCCTATTAATTAGCCATTTATAACTATGTTTCTGTTTATTTTTTGGGCCAGTAATTAATTTGATAGGGTTATAGGAAATCCTATGCTCCTGTAACTGAGAAGACACTGTCTAAATGTGGGTCCAGATTGAGGAGGTCCTTTGGGGTCTGTTACTTCTATCATTGGCCTGACCCACGCTGACTCTCAAATTCAGACCTCTCAGAAAAAGGAAGAAAAGCCTCATCCACAGTGGGGATTTAAAAAAAATCATAAACATCTATTCATGGTCTTGGCATTGAATCTTAAGGCAAAGCAGGATCTCAGGTAAGATTGACAGATGATGAACTTGCAGCCCACACCCCATTCCTGTTGATATGTTCCACCTCTTTCTGTTACTGGGGTGTGATTACTTCAAAGCCAGGAAGAGCTGCAATCTAATTTTAGAAGAATGCCCTTCTTCTACACATTGGTGAGTATATATCTTAATATATGATGTATATATCTATATAATTTTAGTAGTCGTATAGTAAAAATTGTGATAGATAAACAAAAGAGTGCAGCTGAAAAGTCTACCTATAAAGGCTTCAGGTTAATAGTCACTTATATTCCTTCTACCACAAATCTGTGGGGATGATTTTTATTTGTTGGGAAGGGTTGTCTCTGAATTTCCTGTAAAGTTTGGCATTTTAAATCTTTTTTTTTGACCCTTCTCCTGTTAAATATATATCTTGGAAACTTGGATGTTTCTGTTTCCTGAGCTTCACAGTGAACCAACAAACCAGCAGTAACTGTAATCCACCTCTTAAAATTTAATCCCTTGGGACAGTCCATCTCAATGGCAGAATAAGAAACACTCTCCTGGCAGAATAAGGGTGAAGATAAGGAGAGTGATGGCCTATTCCTGTACTTACCTGGGAGCACATGAGTGCTTAATACCAAGAGCTGCCAAGGGTGAAGGAAGATGTAGGAGCCCATGGATTGCATGAGGGAAATATGGATCCTGTGAAGGGCAAGTTGGTTTCTTTGTGTGGACAACCCAGATAAAGCAATGAAAATAGATAATAAGGACAGTAAGGACAAGTGCCTTCCAAGGCATTAAGGCAAATGAAATTGTAGCATGGATACAGAAGAGAAAGGAGAGAGAGAAAAAGTAGATGGGAAAGTAAATGACTCAAACCTTCCATTACTGAAATTTCCAAATGTTTCTTAAATGGCGATCACTAGATTGTAGGCCTTCATTTTTCACCGGTCAGCATTCCCTCATCTTCTTTCTGTTCATAACAAAAGTGAGTTTCTCTTCTGACCACTAGAGGTCTCTAGAGAATCACAGATCAACGTCTGAAGCCTGATACCCTCTTGCTATCAGCCACTCTAGGAGGTGGAAATGTTTATTTTTCCAACACGAATAGTCACATAGTCACAAGAGATCCAAGGCCTGAGTCTTAAATTTCTAAAAATTAAAAAATGCATATAGCTGCTTCAGTGGGTAGCTGCCTACTCAACTTCAAGCTGGCACTGACCATCATCCCTCAAATATGTCCCTTGCTATTTTGATGGTAGAAATTCTGCTATTACACAGAATAACAGCACTGCTTCTACTAAAAAGGCAAATGCTGTGGAAGCCTAATTTATACAGTCATAATGAGTTATTTATACCATAGTATGAGTGACTCTTTTGGGCCTTTGCCATTGTGATTACGAAGGATGACAGGTCAGGGTTGGTGGGGAGACCAGGAGGGCATTGAAAGAGGAGGTGAAGACAAATTTCGTCTACTTCACACCATTGCAGAGGTCTGACCCCAGGTCCTCTTCCAACTTCCTGCCCCTCAGTAAGTGCTGCGGGTGTATAACCCAACTCTGGGGTCAAGTGGACAAACTGCCCTCAGCTTCCTTAAGCCTTCCTGTTCAAGACGATGACTTCCAGACTTTCCTGGGACACTGATATTATCACCTCTGGAGTCCTTGATGTGACTCTCTTCCTGGTCGTATGGACTGTAGCTATTTTGGGCGTGTCCAACATATTTGATAGTGCCGGTGATGACAAGTGTACATTTCAACATTCCATTATTTAGAACACGCATGTAATTATTTGTAATGAATCACTGATGACATCTGGAGAACAATGAAGTCCTCTTTTAATGTTTGGACAATTAGCTATGGGAAATTTTTACTTTGATGGTCTTTCATTTTTATCTCAAGAATTTTGGATATTATTTGCTGTTGCACTCTGGTGTACATTAATTTTTCCTACATTTATCCATCCATCAAACATTTATTGAGAGTCTATTAATTTCCTCTTACACTGAAGGCTCTATGAATATGAGGATGAATAGGAAGAATAGGGCAGGGTTCTCAAGAAGTTCATCAGTTGATAGGAGGGCCAGATATGTTGAGGCAGTTACAAAGTGCATGATAAATAGAGAAGTGCAAAGTGCATTGGGACTAGGAAAAAAATAAAAAAAATACTTCTGGCCGGGCGCGGTGGCTCACACTTGTAATCCCAGCACTTTGGGAGACCAAGGTGGGTGGATCACGAGGTCAGGAGATCGAGACCACGGTGAAACCCCGTCTCTACTAAAAATACAAAAAATTAGCCGGGCGTGGTGGCGGGCGCCTGTAGTCCCAGCTACTCAGAGAGGCTGAGGCAGGAGAATGGCGTGAACCCGGGAGGCGGAGCTTGCAGTGAGCCGTGATCACGCCACTGCACTCCAGCCTGGGGGACAGAGTAGGACTCCGTCTCAAAAAAAAAAAAAAAATACTTCTAGAAAAATAAAGTTCATTTTCTCAGCTTGTTGGAAAGCCATCATCTGTTGTTGTTATTGTTTTTTTATCAGGGAACAGTAGCCTGATAATTCACCTTGATGCCTTTGGTATATTTTTTAATTGCTTTTAGCTCTTTTAAAAGGTGCTTACCACAGGGTTGAAGGGTAGCGTGTATGGAAGGCAATGTGGCCAGAGCCTACTGGTATAACCCATTCCACAGGAGTGGCCTCTCGTCTGGTCAGAGGAAGACCAGTGGCCAGTAGGGCTGCCTGTGTTTTCACAGTGGGTATCCTGGAGCTCCTGAGGTTGGTACTGCTGGAACACAGAACGTTCCCTACTGAAGGGGATGCTATAAAGCGTGTATGTTCTTTACTTCTGTAATTTTCAAGGATTCATCTCTCAGTAACCTAGCCTTCTTTTGAAGCCTTGTTTACAAGACAGAAAATTAGGTGAGCGGCTGAGATTTAGAAGTGCATATCTACCAAGGGGAAGAGAAGAAACTGTCTTTTGAGCAGAGAGGTGGGGCGAAAGCTCACCAACATCCTGGGTCCAGTATTCTTGGGAGGCCATCTCTTCTGCTGAGGATGGCTTCCTGCTGTGGGTTTGTTTTATCTCTGACCCAAAATAGCATTTGTATTCAGTTCTCTCAATGGAGAGAGTGGGGAGAGCAAGTTTCATTTCTTCGTTGTGCAAAAGGACACATGTATTTATAATGAACAACTCCATTTGGCTTTTTACTTTTAGGTGAGCATAGACTTCAATTGATGCCAGGTCCTCCTTTTTCTTTGGAGAATCATGTTTGTACTTTCTCAAATTACATGTATCTATCCTTCTGCATTTTCTTTACTCTGACACTCTTTTTGGAAACTTTTTTTGTTTCAAACCTCCAAACCACAAAGTGAAACAACAGGGAACATGTTCTTACAACTGAGAAATCAACATGACAGACATGTTTGGATGTCTGTTATATAGCTTGCTGTAGACCCAACTCTTAATAAATAACTGAACATGGCTGGGCGTGGTGGCTCACGCCTGTAATCCCAGCACTTTGGGAGGCTGAGTCGGGTGGATCATGAGGTCAAGAGATCGAGACCTTCCTGGACAACATGGTGAAACCCCGTCTCTACTAAAAATACAAAAATAAGCTGGGTGTGTTGGTGCATGCCTGGTTCAAGAGATTCTTGAACCAGGAGATTGAAGAACCAAGATTGAAGAAGGGCCTCAAAGCTGAACTTTTAAATCTTTCTCCAAAAGATGGTGTGCATATGGTTATTAAAATTATTATTGGGACAAAAACACTTATTTGCTAAATATAAATGTATGAAAAATACCATAATTTTTGTAGCAGTATTTTAACACATTTTAAAAAATATATTAGAAGTGTCCAAATATGGAATTGGCTCAGATATCTCAGCTTCTGAGAAGCTCAGAATTTACCACCAAACAGCAACCAATGTATGAGGTCCCTTGGGCTTTCATCCCATGCCGAATGACCCAGGTGATAGAGCTAAGAACAGATTAGATTCCCGACAGCTCCTGATCGTTGAGTATGTACTTCAAAGTCGGGTTTTCAACATCAGTTTTTAAACTTTGCTCTGTATGCTTGTAGGACACTAGCATTTTTTGACTTATAAGAATTAATATTTTACCCATTGAAAAAGTACCCTGCCTAGGTGACATTTCTAACTATTTAAATTGGGAGAAAAAAGCTGAAATACCCAGAGTTCATGGAGAAAAAAGTGAAATAGGGTCTGCCAATATCTGTTAGTACTCCGTAGGAACAAAGCAGTGGAAATGAAACTCAGTGTTTGGGCTGTGCATGTGTGCGTGTGTGCGTGTGTGTGTGTGTGTGTGTGTGTGTTTGTGCAGTTGGCAGATCAACCCTAAACAGGCCTCATGTGGCTGAGGCTCATGCATACACAAATCCAGGTGGTGGCCTCCATTTGCAAAAAAATTCTTTGTTTTGCCATTCTCTGGGCAGAAAGTACTGCCAATAATATCTGAGTAATATCTGGGGCTTATTTCCATTTGGATGTGGAGACTTAGGTCTCTAAAACTTTCCAAAAAAAATGTCTGATTGGGCCAGTAGGGAAAGCCATGATGCAATCTTAGTGGACTCATTTATGCTTTGATTGCCATTTCCTGTAGATATCCGTGTTTATACATTATGAGGCATAATGTGCTTCATCTTATTATGTACTATTATTTTAATTTTTCCAATGATAAAATAATGCATGCTTTTTTTGTAGAAAATTTGGAGAAATGTATTCTATACAGAAGCTTAAAGGAAGTATGTATAATCTCAGCAAGCGGTGTTATCTCATGCTGACTTAATTCTAAAAGAAATTCTAGTAATTTTTGTTAATTCTTTGTTAATTCTATGCAAATCATTCCGTTGAAAATAATAATGACAGAAACATCAGAGTTTTAGGTTTGATCATCAAAACCTGTTTACTGCGACCCTAAAATACAACAGGGACCTGTTGGGATGCATCTCAATTCCAAAGGTCATGTGGATACGTCCTCAAATCATTTCTGTTTTAAAATGACAGTGATGGTAAATATTTATTGTTAACTGTGTATCATTGCCCTACATTTTTTATGTGAATCAACTATTTTAATAATTACAAGAACCTTAAAGGAAAGTGCCATTGGTAGAGTCCCATTTTACAGATGGAAAAATTGAGATGAAAGAGTTTAAGTAACTTGGCCAAGGTTACAGGCAACTATGCAGTAGAGGTGAGTCAGCCTGTCTTCCAGAAACCCTGAGCATCTTCCCTTCTAAACTTGAAAGTGTTTAGTTTCTTCAACTAAGGGCATAACCGGGTCAGTCAGGATGTATTCGAGCACATGACAGGGCAGCAAAACACATCTCTTTGCTTTGATTTCTGTAGAAACATGTCCCCTGTGTTAAGTGGTGACAAGCCGCGTGGGGGTTTTGCTCAGGCGACAGGCTGGAAATGCATGTGTGGCAGGCGGGCTTGTGAGATCACATCCGAAGCTGGCTGGACTCAGTTCAGTCCTTTGGAGTGTTGATCCAGATGAGGGGGAGAAGAGGCGAACCCCTCTTCTTTGGCTTAGAAGATTACGGATCTGTAACTTCAAAAGCTGTTTGCAATTTTATATTCGCGTCTTGCTGCCAAGGTGCTTGTCTTATCTGCACTCTGTTGGCTGGGGCCGTTGTGAGTAAGCTGGGCGGTTTCCTCCTGCATTTGGAAGGAAGTTGCGGGGGCAAGAAGGGGGGTGGGGGTGGAGAGGTGAGTGTGGCTGAGAGGATGACACCAGCGGAAACAAGGCAAATAGGCTGGGAGGAGGGCCAGACAAGCAGGGTGTGTGAGAGTGAACTCAGGGAGAGGAGAGGAAAGGCCCTTTCCTAGTCTGTGCTGATCTGGGAGGACGCACCATCTGAATAGGAAGAGCACAGAACAGAGATTCGGCAGACAGGCCTGCTTGGGGTTCTTGCTCACTGGTTTTAAGGCTTTGTGACCTTGGTCAATTTACCAAACCTCTCTGGCCCACCTTCCCCTTCTGTACTGTTTGCTGTTTGGTCTGTTTTTTGCTAAGCTCAGGTGGTAATGTTGCCCTCAATACTCCATGCCCAGCTTGTTACAGAAGGAAGAATGCTGGTCTAGGAGACAGGAGATCTGGGTGGATTTTCTGTCCTTACTCTTCATCAGCTCTCTGACCCTGGGCAAGACTAAGAACTTCCGTGACCCCCAGTTTCTTAATCTGTAAAATGGGTATAATAATACATACCCTTTTAACTTCACAAGGTTTCTGGGATGCTCAAAGAAGATCAGGTGTTTGAAAAGATTTTGTAAACGTAAAAGGATTATACGTTGAGCTGTTCTAGATGCTGGGTGAAAGGGTGCAACTGAACACACAGTACTGGTGGACTACTGGGTTCTCACTCAGGGATGGCAGAAAGGTTTCAATTTGTGAGCCAGCCACTCTTATTGACTGGAAGTGGCTGCCTGGACCTCCTGAGCTTTGGCTGGGTTCTGAGGGAAAGAGTGCTCATGTTGATTATTAATGTTGGTCATGGACAAAGGGGTAGGAGAAGTGGTTCTTGGATTGTGTGTTTGCTCTTCTGCTCCAGCCTAGTGATTTCTAAATTTGGTTGCTCATTTAGATTCTCCTGGTAAAAATGCCCCATCAGGCAGATTTCCCATTTCATAGGCCTGGATGAGACCTGGGGTGAAGGCAAGGAATCTTCATTTTTTAAATAAAGCTTTCCTTGCTGGTTATTTTGATAGTTGTGCAGGTGTGGAGAGGTGCGGCAGGCATCGAGTCACATGGGAGCTCTCGGTGAGTCTCATGGAGCTCTGAGCATTGGAAGAATGGAGCACAGAAGAGTTAAGCAACTTTTCTAGACATGGTCGTAAGTTTAAAAAATGTAGATCAGGCCTGTGGTTTCTAGTAGGTTGCCTAACTCTTTCTTCATTAAACAAAAGGGTTGTATTGTCTGTTATGATGATTCTCCCACTGGCTTCAGGCCTGATCATTTTTCCTTGTGGTTCAGACAGCTGCTCCAAAAGAGTCAGATTCTGAGATCCATTGTCCACCCTGGCTCCTACTCTGAATCGACATCAGTTTGCAAATAGTAGTTTCATAAATCAAGAAAAAGAAGAAAGGTAAATTAATGACTGTGTTAACTAGAGGGGCTCTGAAATTTCTGCTTTACATGTACTCATTTTGAATTTCACTTTTATTATAATGAACTTGCAAACACAGCATTGCAATAGTATATGCACCTCCCAAAGATGCTGGGAAACAGCTGATATTTCATCATTTGAGAACAGTTTGTGCCTGCAAGTGGCAGAGGTGCAGAAGGAGACAAATAAAAGGGATGCCTGCATCCTATTTCCATGAATTTCTGTCCTCTGAGCTGAAAGACAATTGACAAGTTGGCTGGTAAGACCTTGAAGAAAGAAGATATTTTAAAACTTTAATTGAAAATCCCCATTCCTTCTCATTCAAGAAGCAAAAGAGGAAACTATAATGATGGATACTCTGGTGCTAGTATCAGTCATTTTGATCACAAGATGTGGACCAGCCCACCTTGGAGCTCCTTGTGGTGGTGGCCTGGTCCTAATGCAAGTCCTAACGGAGCTCTTGGAACTGGCTGTAGCCTTTGCTGAGCAGGAGCAACTATGTCTCTGGTTCTTAAGGATTAAAAAGGTAAGGTTGCAGTTCTGGATGCTGGCATTGCTTCAGGGCAACACACACACACACACACACACACACACACACACACACACTCAGTACTGTAAGTCATCCTTTCTCTCATATGGGAAGATGTGTACTTTTTTTTTTTCTTGAGATGAAGCCAAACTGAAGAAAAAAGAACAGAAAAAAGAATCACAGGCCCACAGCTTACATGTCATTCATACAGGCAGGATTCAGGGCCTCGGCTTTTGCCAAAAGAAAAAGACATTCTGCACCCCTATTTCTTGAAAATAAATAACAATTTCTACAGCAGCAAATGCTTTTAATTCTGCCCCCATCTCTGCTCTATGAGCCTTGAAGGCATTGGAGTTTGAGACCTGTGAGTTAGACCTTTGTCTGCGTGTACTTTCTGAGAACTCATATAAGAATGAAAACACACATACACACACACACACACACACACACACAAACACAAAAAACAACAAACACCAAAGCATTCTGACATGAAACTCTGGTGCCCATTTCTCTGGGGCAGTACATCATTTTAAAGCTTTTAATTTCTAGAGTAAGGAGTACATTAGTTGTGCCAAATGAATATTCAAATTGCAGATACTCCAGGATTTATGCTGATTCTAACTTTGAGGGTTGCACTTTTGAGTTTAATTTTGTCTTGTGTTAAGCATGGGAGTGAGGGGAAATACAGGAGTGCACAAGTAGGCAAAAGGGCAGGCATGATTGATGGCCATAGAAAGTCCTGACAAATTTGTAGTCAATATTGTTTGTCTAGAGAGGCTTGTGTGACAAAAGAAGTGTCAGCAGCCACTGAAGTCTCATTCTTCAGGACCCGGCCCCCGAGTTAGAATAGGGGGCTTGAGTGAAATGCCTGTCATGCTTAATTGGAAAAATCACTCCAGATGAGTGAGAGAGGCTGACAGTTATGCATTACAGAGAGAATTTAGTGTGTCTTACAAGGTTGATATAGACACCAAAAGTGACTGGCTTTAGCTTTTCCCTATTAGGAAGGCCACTGGAAGGATAAAACCCAAGAAAAGAAGCTACTTCTTGCTTCAGATTCACAAGTGCTTGTAAAAGACTTCCACCTTCATTACTTTCATTGTCACTCCTGTCTTTACCTCAATTCCTTTTTTTTCTCAGGTTTTCATTCTGTCCTTGCTTTCGTAAATACCAGGGACAATTTCACTGGGCATACAGTGGAGAAAGGGAAACCATAGACTGTTACTCATTCTCTCTCTGTCTCACTCTTTCTCTATCCCTCTCTCTGTCTCTCTCTCTGAGTGTGAATGTTTGCCTGTCTTTGTGGAATTGGTCATGAACATTTCCAGCCATTGCTTCCAGTGCACAAAGGCTAAACTCACTTTGTCATTTGATAATTTGTTTATCTGTCAGCATCTCTCACCCTGAAATGATGAGGCTTCGGGAGAGCTGTGGTTTCTCATCCAGGTGAAGTCTGTGAGCCTGTGGTTCTATAAGGGCTAGAGAGTTTGAGAGGGGAGATGGATAACTCGTTCTCTGAGTCTTGGGAGCCTGCTGTTTCAGGGCTAGCACCACCAACATTTGGACACGTGGGTGCAATTTGGTCATGGATCTCTTCAGTTTAATTTTCATCTTCCTGTTGGGTCTCAGCATTTGTCTCTGTAATCGCTTAGATTTTTGAGAGGCTGAGGACAGATGCTTTGGCTTGAAGCTTCTGAGCCTGTTTGGCCTCCAAGACTTCAGCCACCAAGTTGTTATACAGCAGTGCTTCCTCTGTGTTGTCCCTTGGTGATGTGTTGGGGTTGGTGGCATTTATGAAAAGGATGTGGCCTTAAAGACTGCTTAATTCCAAACTTGCATAATTCAGGCCATATCCTGAACTCAGTTTTACAGTTCATTTGGCCTGCCAGCCTTAAAATTCTTTGATCCTCAGAAAGAATTTAAATTTGAGGCACTTATATTACTTCACATTTTGAGTGTGAAGAGACTATATGAATTTTTCATGTTACACTATTTCGAATTTGTGTAGAATATGGCCATGTTAGAATATTCTATTGGGGTTTGTGACTGTTAACTCTTACAATTCTTAAAGGTATAATCTAATCAATGGAGCTAAGTATCCTAAATCCTACTCATAGAAATGTAAGTATAAATCTTTTGTAAATGAGTGGGTAAGCTAACAAGACTTGGAAAGTATTTTGAGGTAAATGTTAGGGCTATTATTAATATCTTTATATGGCACAGCCTGAAATGCCTCAGTAACAAATTAATTTAATTGAATTCAATAAAGATTTATTTAGTACCTACTAAGGGCCAGCCCAGCAGAATAGTAGACATTGGAGCTACTACATGGATCAGGAATTGAAGTCAGTGAATTGAACTCAAGGACCCAAGAATGGTAAACTCAAGCCAGCCATGTGTGACCTTTAACATTGCAGAATGTTTTTATCTTATTCTCTTACCTTTTAAACTTATTCTTTCATGAAGAAACACATAACACTGCCAACTGAAGTGAGGAGAAATGTAAAAGTATTTCAGACATTTTTGAGAATGCCCAGTGACAGAATGGGAAGTCTCTATGAATTTTTTTGTTCAAGTTTTAAGCATAACACTTTTAAGGCTCCATGCCACTTCCTAGCTGTGTGTCTTTGAGCAAGTCATTTAACCTGTCTGTGCCTTCATTTTCCGTTCTGTTAAAAATGAAGAAAATAAAAGTGGCTATCACTAAGGGTTTCAGGGATTAAGTGAATTCACATTTGTTAAACTCTCAGAACATCCTGACATATTCTAAATATATGGTACACTACTTTCGATAAATAATATCTTTAAAAAATGTCCTCATCTTTTTTTTTTTTTTTTGGTTTTAGTATGTATAGTATGCTTATGCAATGGGATCTTTGTCTATGATATCAAAGTCTTCCAATGGCAGCTCAATTTTCATTGTCCAGAATGGCAGACATTCTGGTCATTGTCCAGAAAGTTTTAGAAGGTGGAATTTAATGTATTCTGAATGCAGAACTCAATCCAGATATCAAATTGCCTTGGTGAGATTTACTTCTCTGGTTAAAGTATGATGCAGGTAAAGTTCCAATCCTGATTAATGCAGTTGTGGTCAAAGTTTAATTATATTTTGGAAATGTAGTATTTAAGTGGCATCTATCACTTAAATACTATCATAAATGCTGAGCCCCATGGAGGTATTGATGGACCTGAAAATATGTGTTTTTCAAGTGCTTTTACAAGTGAAAAAATGTAGCGAAAATATTATTTCTCTATTCTATTTAAAATTAGGTTTCTTGGAAGGACTTTCATTTTCTGAAATAAACATACCGTTGAGCCTGGTGGTATGTATAAATATGGATTCATGAAATGTGGGTTTGCTTAAAAACAAGATATGCCCAACGAACTTTGCTTCCTTTTTTGATAGAGTGGGGAGACTGGTGGGGAGGGGAAATTCCACAGACAAAATGTGTCTGGATTTCAGGAAGATGTTTGATAGAGTCTCTTATGACGTCCTTGTGGGAAAGATGAAGGTACACGAGCAGAGTGACAGTGAAGCTAGGAGGCTTTGTGGCCAGTTGGACAGGGATATGTGAAGGTCACTGAATTCCAGGTGGTGCCACTTGGAGGCTTCAGGGCCATCTGTGGACCTCACCTTTTTGGCCATCTTGACCTGAGGTTTGGATGATCTCAATAGTGAGGAAAAATTAAGAAACCAGAACAAATAAGAATATGAAGTTTAAAGTAAATAAATCCTTCATTTTAGTTCAGAACTTTAGTGTGCATTTGTGCTGGGGGAAGATCATACTTTCTGTGGGAGAAAGGCCGAGGGTTTTTGTTGGCTGTGGGCACCACACGAATGACCAATGTGATGCAACTGCTGTAAGAATTAAGGATGCCTTTTAATTATAAACGATTTTGGTAATAAGGAGGCAGTAGTCCCACTATGCCCTGCTATAGTCAGACTGCATTTAGGGAGTTGTTCAGTACTAGCTATCGCATTTCCATTTTGTGGGGAGAGTTGCTACACAGCTGGAGTGAACCCGGGTAATGAAAGGCCTGAAAAGCGAATTAAACAAGGAACAGTTGAAGGACCTTGGGACAGTTTAGCTAGAGAAGAGCAAGCTGGGAAGGTGGATTAGTGACCTGATATCTGGTTTCACATATTTAAAGGAAGGTCAAGTAGAACAGGGAGCAAACTGCCGCATCCCTCTGGTACCAAATACGGGCTAACAGGAGTGATTTAAGCAATGAGAGCTGTTAGATAATAGAATGATTTGCTCATTGTTTGGATGAATTTAAGGAGAGCGAACAGGAAGGCTGTTTAGGAAAGCTGTGGACGTCATATATCTGGAGGGCTAAAAGCATGGGCTTGGGAGCCGAGCAGATTGATGCTTGAGTTCTGGCTTTGCTAGTGGCTGAGTGACTTGGGCAATGCATTTAATATTTCCATGACTCAAGTTTCTAATCTACACAATGCAGAAAATAATAGCACCTTTCTCCTGAGGTGATTGTGAGGATTTAGATGAAATAATTCATGTGAAATGCTTATATTACCTGGCATTGAGTTAATGTTCAATAAATGACAGGTATTGCTATGACCAGTCCTGATGTGAGGGAGGGCTAAAGTAGATACTCTCCTTCCCAAATCTTGTATTTCATATTTCTGATCAATGTAAGGATCAAAAAGGACAAATGTATCTAGGTCATAGCCCCTAGAGAGCCTTTAATTGCTTTTTCCCCCTTTGTTCTACTCAGTGCTCCTTTCAACTTCTTGAGGCGTGCATCTTGGGGAAGAAGTGTCAATCTTCTTTTTCTCAAATATATGTCATTAAAAATAAAGTGGCAGTGTACTTGAGAAGGTGCGCTCCATTCTGAGGACCCAGGGAGTGTGCTTTTGCTCATGTTCTTGAGAAATGGTAATCATATTATGCAGAAAACCACAAAAGGATATGCCTAAATTAAAATTGTGTCAGAGATTTTTATGCCTACCAATTTGTTATTGTTTCTATGCCTTGTATTAATATAATATGACTTGAATAAGTATTTAAATAATTGTGCAATTAAAAAGAATTATATTCATTTTTAGAGAAAAAAAGGCAAAGGCAACAGAGGCGGCATAACCATACATTATGTTTTTATCCAACTTCCTGGTCGAATCCTGCCACGGTTTGCTGACAGTACACCCATGCCACATTTTTTGAGAGAAAAAACCATTTCCAGGAGCCTAGCTTTTCTTCATCCTTTCCCACAGCCACCTCCTGCATCTAACGTGCTTGAAGACACAGTAGGAAGGCACCAGAGGGCATTCTCAGATCGTCTATTTTCAAGGAAATACAGCTGGGAAGTACAAAACAATTCCCCACTTCGGCCAGTTTTGGATGAAGTGGTGGTTTCTAACACACACTCAGAAACACTTGGAGTCTGAAAGCTACCATGCTAAATAAACTGCCATTCAACCTTGGGGTATCAGCAGAGGCATTTGACTGAGTGACCCCAGTTCACAGGACAGTCAACGTTGTCCTCAGAAGCTGGGCAGGCAACATGGACAAGCAGAGAAACCTGCCTGAAAATCCAGAGATGTGGGGCTCTTGGTTCCAGCATTAACTGCTTTTTTGACCTTCAGCAAATTACTTTGTGCTCCAAATCTTAGTTTTCTCATCTATGAAAGGAAGATACGAAAGAATACGTGAAGATCATTTTGAAGTCTAACTCTCAGTGGTTGAATTCCTTTCTTTTTTTACTTTCCCTCCCTTCCTTCCTTCCTGATTAAAGGAGAAACTGGGATATACTAATACTGTGTTTGGAGTAGGTCTGCTCTGACCTTCTAGTGCTGAAGAGACAGTCTCTGAGGATTGGCAACGCACACTGCTCATTGTCGAGTTGAAAGCTGAGCACTCAGGCTTTGAGTGGCTTTCAAGTTTTTTCAGGCTTTTCTGACTGGGGCATGCTTACCTTCTTAGTTGGAACAGCCATGGGACGTATATAGTCTAGCATCTTGGAACATTGACTCTACACAAGAATTCTGGAGAAAAATATGACATTTTTAGTGTTAAATAGAGATATTATGGAACATAAGTTAAAATTTTGCATGCATTTTTACTGTGAAAAAAGACTTTAAAAATGTGGGATCTGTAGTTGGATGCTTTGGGCTATACTTTTGTATCTCCTAGGATTAGAATTATCTCTTTGTATTATTTGGAGTGTATTGGAGGGAAATTTTAGGAAAGCTTACCCCTTGGGGTATGTTTTGAATGTGTCTCAGGCTGGGTTCCCTTGGCAAGCATTCAGCTGCATGCAGTTCCCTGAGGGCATGGCATATTCTTTAGGGGGAAAAACCTACTAATAAGAGAGAGATGCAAGAGAGGAAAGGGCAAAGAGCTGTACAATGATGTCTTCTCAAGGACTGTGATCTGATTCATTGTGTGCGTGTGGGCGGGTTCTGATGAATCATTCACACCACAGAATTGACCCACCTTGAGGCAAGGGGGCTGGAATTTTGTACACCCATATCAGTTGGTCATTATTTACAGGTATCCATGGGTGAAGCCTGAAAGGCGACAGTCTTCAGTCAGGAGGCAATTCCCCAGAGAAAGGAACAGCTATAAGCTGTATGTAGCCATGGTGTGCTAGAGTCAGCTCACCACAGCTCACAAGTGCTGTGTGCACATCACTTCCCAAATGCCCTTTCTGTGACTTCACCCTGACAGCTTACAATTGGCCATGACAGAAGCATTACGTCATGAAAATCAACAAAAGCTACAAATCCCAGGCCTTACACTCCACAAGCAGCCAGATGTTAAACGTTTACCAGCACGGCCCTGGCCAACCTTCTCTGCAGCTAGAGGCTGGTGTCCTAGCTGGTGAAGGGGATCAGAGGAGGGCACCAACAGCATGTACTACATTGGAGTTACAGAGGATTTGCCCACAAATGATCTCCCCAACTAATTTGTCAGTTGGCAAAGCCATTCCTATAGGGGTTGCCTTTCCTAGCCGGAAAAGGAGATGTATATACTATTGAGAATCATAGAACCAAGAGTCCACCACACTCTAGTCAAAATGACGGATTATGTTTTATAAGTGCAAGAGAAGGGCAGAGAGGAGGTGAGGAAAGAGTGTGTCATTGGAATTACCTGCAGTAAGGGGCAAGAAAGGGCTTATATTGCCTAAGGACAGAATTTAGAATATCATTGATGCTATAGTATTTTTTTGAAGATTTTTTTTCTCAGAATTTATTATTTAAAACACTGCACTTGACTGAGATGATTGATAGTTAGACTTTTTATTGTAAAATATTTATTAAGGAAAATTTCAAATATACATAAAAATATATCTACAGCTAATGAAGAGTGTAATAAACCCTCACCCCTCAGATTCAAAAATTATTAACTTATAGCCTATCTTGTTTCATTTATATCTCTACTCACTTCCCCTTGGGAGCATGGGAAGTTTTGGAGACTTAGTTAATTGGATAAAAGTTGACTGTGGCTAGAAAAAAGCCAGAGGCTGGGTGTGGTATCTTAACGCCTGTAATCCTTGGACTTTGGGAGGCCAAGGTGGACAGTTGCTTGAGCCAGGAGTTTGAGACCAGCCTGGGCAACATGGTGAAACCCTGTCTTACTAAAAATACAAAAATTGGCTGGGCGCGGTGGTTCATGCCTGTAATCCCAGCACTTTGGGAGGCCAAGGCAGGTGGATCATGAGGTCAGGAGTTCAAGACCAGCTTGGCCAATGTGGTGAAACCCCGTCTCTACTAAAACCACAAAAATCAGCTTGGCATGATGGCACGTGTATGTAGTCCTAGCTGCTCAGGAGGCTGAGGCAGGAGAAACGCTTGAACCTGAGAGGCGGAGGTTGCAGTGAGCTGAGATTGCGCCACTGCACTACAGCCTGGGTGACAGTGCAAGACTCCGTCTCAAAAAACCAAACCAAACAAAAACCAAAAACAAACAAATAAAAATGCAAAAATTAGCTGGCTGTGGTGGCGTGTGCCTATAGTCCCAGCTACTCAGGATGCTGACGTAGGAGGAATACGCTTGAGCTCGAGAGGTGGAGGCTGCAGTGAGCCATAATTGTGCCACTGCACTCCTGCCTGGGTGATAGAGCAAGGCTCTGTCTCACAAAAAAGGAAGAAAGAAAAAAAAAAGACAGATTTGGGGAATTTACCAAGGACTGTGGGAAAGGATTTGGTAGATGGAAGACACAGCAGCTAATGGACCACCTTCCCTAACCTGTTAGGATCTACTAGGAATCATTAGAAGATATATGAAATGCATTACATGAGACCTGTATTCTGATTAACCTCACAATTTTTATCTCCAGCTCTTCCTAAAATGAAGAACCAGTGATGAAAAGAAGAGTTACAAAGTTCCTATAAAAGGAATTCAATACGTCTTTGCTCTCTGAATACTTCTTTTTCCCCTGGGCTTTCTCTCTTCAGGTAGACAAGAGAAAAATGTCAAGACAATTTCTGAGTACAAATTCTAAATTATATTCCATCCTAAAGCAAGGCTTGTTGCCACCATAACAAGATAAGAATCTTAATTCTTATTTGATGGGCAAAGAAATGTTATTAGAAAACAGAAGCAAGCTTGGACCTTCTTGTGACATGAACTTACAGTGATGGATTATGCCTACATACAATATTCATTTTTCTTTTTCTCTTTCCTTTCACAGTCTTTGTTGATTTGAGATAAGAGATGGCTTCTGACATTTTTCTAAGAATAACAAGTTTCCTTCTCTGCTTTCTGGCCATTCTACTTTCCCTCTTACTGGTTGCAATTCCAAAGATAACACACATGTGAGTGCTTGACAATCTGGAGTTGAAAGAAGTTGTTATGGGCCTCAGGAAGCACATGTTTGAAAAATTAATTAATTCATATGAATTAATAAACTAGGGAAAGCTTGGTTCAGTCATAATATATTTACCATTAGAACCTTCTACCAAGGACAGTTGGAAGTAGACAAATGACTTGAAAAATTAGACCATTGGGAGCTTCAGAAAGCCAGTGCTGAGGGAAGAGTAGACACAGCAGCAGAGAAACAGCTCTGTCTAGATGATTGTCTAGCTAGTTTCTTTCTTTCTTTCTTTCTTTTTTTTTTTTTAGACAGAGTCTCACTCTGTTACCAGGCTGGAGTGGAGTGGCACGATCTCAGCTTCTGCAACCTCTGCCTCCCAGGTTCAAGCAATTCTCCTGCCTCAGCCTCCTGAGTAGCTGACACTACAGGCTCGTGCCACCAAGCCCAGCTAATTTTTTTGTATTTTTAGTAGAGACGGGGTTTTACCATGTTGGCCAGGAAGGTCTCGATTTCTTGACCTTGTGATCTGCCTGCCTCGGCCTCCCAAAATGCTGGGATTACAGGCATGAGCCGCCGCACCCAGCCTTGTCTAGCTAGTTTCTAATAAAGTGGCTGAAGCTACTTTATTGGAACTGCCCAAGAAAGAGCCCTGTCCTTTGTTCATGTGGGAGATCTGAGAAAGAAGCTCCCCGATGCTATAGACAAGTGCATGAGCTGTTTATTGACAGAGAGTTTTCACTTGCCAGTTGCATGGAAGAGGTTGTTGACAGGTTGTGGATAAAAGGCAGAAAATAAAAGAAAGCATACTTTCCTAAGGGATGGTTATGAGTGAAGATTGGAAAAGGCTGTGCAAGCATCGATTCCTACAACTCATCTCTTCTAGCTAGTAAATCTTGAAGATGAATTTAAGTTTAAAATTGACCATAAGCTGGCTGAATTTCTGTTGAGGTTTTTCCACAGTTATTAGGAATCAGACTTAATTCTTTCAGTGGGTTTCTTGGCCTCTTTACTGGAATCCACTTTTCATTGTTTCTTTTTCACTGAAATGTCATGATGTGAAAGTAAAAACAATTTGCAATCAAGGTACATGAATATTTCTGACTCTTATCAAACAAAAAATAGAATAGTATTGAACATGTGCATGTATTTGTGTATATTAGCAGAAGTTGAACTTATTTTTTAAAATAGACTTCTTTAAAAAGAGTTTTTTAGAGCAGTTTTGGGTTCATAGCAAAATTGGGAGGTATCCTATATATCCCTGGCCCCCCCCCCCCCCGTTCATAGCTTCTGTCATTATTAACGTCGCCCATTAGAGTGGTACATTTCTTATAATTGATGAACCTACATTGATACACCATAATCAGCCAAAGTCCATGTTTAGACTAGGGTTCACTTTGGGTGTTGTACAATCTATGAGTTTTGACAAATGTACAATGATATGTATCTGTAGTATCATATGGAATAGTTTCAGGATTTCATTTAAAAATACCTTAATTCTTATATAACTTTTGTTCTCTCAGGCTGCCCCTAACTTGTCCCTAGACCAAGCATGGTAACTTTATGTTACAATATGCATATAAGTTCATGTTATAAAAAGTGCAATTAGATCACAAATTTTTGTAAGAGAATATACTTGGTGAAACCGAGGGGAAAGAATTTTGAAATGCCAAGTTGTTACCCAAAGCAACAAAACCCACTGGCAGAATGAAAATGTTAGTGTTCACTTAGCCCAAGTGGAGGGCTCCTTAAATTCAGGATCATTGTTGGGCATTGATTCTGAGTAGAGGCCCACAGACACGGGTCTTCACTCTTTTATAAGAACCTCCTTTGGGCTCCTTTGGAACTTCTGTGACCCAGGTTCTTTTAAAAGGAGAAAATATAATCACCTGAGAATAAGTTCCAATCAACCTGATTCATATTAGCTTGTCTTTCAGGTAGAACAAGCACCAGTATCTTTACTTTTCCCCAGTGGTATAATAAAAGGGGATAATCTCAGGTAGCCTCCGTGACCAAACCCTAAATCTTCTGTGATAGTAGATAATGTGGCAATGGCTTTAATCACCCTAAAATGTTAACTGTGCAATGAGTTTATGATCTAAAGGCAGAGTGAAAGGAACCCAGATTTCTAATTATGCACCTAATTTGTTGCAACAGGGATAAAGGGGAAATAGAGGATTAAGATTAAATGAAAGATAGAAAAATGTAGATTAGGGAAGTGTTGGGATATTAATTTCAAAAAACAAATAGTTAAAAACATGTGAAGTGCTGCTGAATGTATGTATCAATTCTTTTGTCCATTGGCAAGTGTATCAGTGGTAATCCCCACATGGCACAGGGCAGCACCATGAAGGAAGAGCCTTGGCTCTGAGGCTTACAGAACTAGCAGAGGCACACCTGGAACTAGAGCAGATGCATCCAGTACCACCCCGTGGGGTTGCTGAGAGGACTAAAGGAGATAATATTGTGTGAAAAAAGTACTTTGTGAGCTACAAAGCTCTAGCTAAATACTAATTATTATTTTAATATAAGAATTGGTACTTATTCCAAAAGATTTTTTGATAAGACTAACATGAATGAAGCAAACTGCATATAATTAAATTTTAAAATTTTAAATGGAACTATATAGATGGATGATTTCTTTCTAACTTTTTTTTTTTTTTTGAGATGGAGTCTTACTCTATCACCCAGGCCGGAGTGCAGTGGCACAGTCTGGGCTCACTGCAACCTCCCCTCCTGGGTTCAAGTGATTCTTCTTGTACTTTCAGTAGAAAGGGAGTTTCACCATGTTGGTCAGGCTAGTCTTGAACTCCTGACCTCGTGATCCATCCGCCTCAGCCTCCCAAAGGGCTGGGATTACAGGTGTGAGCCACCTCGCCTGGCCTAGATGGACGATTTCTTTTCTTTTCTTTTTTTGGTTTTGTTTTGTTTTTTTGAGATGGAGTCTCGCTCTGTTGCCCAGGCTGGAGTGCAGTGGTGCGATCTCAGCTCACTGCGAACTCCACCTTCCAGGTTCACACCATTCTCCTGCCTTAGCCTCCCAAGTAGCTGGGACTACAGGCACCCGACACCACGCCTGGCTAATTTTTTGTATTTTTAGTAAAGACGGGGTTTCACCATGTTAGCCAGGATGGTCTCGATCTCCTGACCTTGTGATCCACCCACCTCGGCCTCCCAAAGTGCTGGAATTACAGGCGTGAGCCACCACGCCCAGCCTAGATGGACAATTTCTACAGGAGACTAGGGATGAGAAAAATCCAGGTAAGCTGGAGTGCTTTGCAAATGCTCAGTAGAAGAGAAGGGATTTGAGCTGTCTTTGAAATGTGAATGGAATAAACCAGGAGAATAAACCAGTGGGGTAAAGGCAGGGAGAACTTTAAGACAATGTAGGTAGAAATGGAGAAGGTGTGTTTTGGGACCTGTGAAGAAACAGTATTCATTCATTCATTCATTCAATCATTCATTCATTCGTTTATTCATCCAACAATCCTTTATAGGCTCCGACTCAGTGTCAGGTGCTGGAAACACAAAGGCAATAAACCAAGGTCTCTGCCCTTAGGGAGCTCAAGTCTGGTGCACACGTGTTGAAAGTGCTGAACAGGACAGCCCAGGTGGGGGTGCAGATCTCCAGGAAAGCTATTCAGTGAGGAAAAGTGGACTTGTACTGTGTAATTATGGTTAAGGAACATGAGAGGAAACTTGTAGAACCTGAAAAAACACCAAAGTGAAAATTAAGGTTTAATTTTTATACTGTTATTAACATAAAATTAGGCACATTCATATTGTAATAAGTTTATTTGAACAGATAGCAATTCATGAATTGGGCAGCACCAGACTGTAAGCAGTTCAGGGTTCCCCTGAAGGTGTGAAAAGATAAACTTTTATAATGTGTTTTTGAAAACAAGACAAAGAAAAGATTTCATTGGTTAAAGTGGAAAGTCCCTAGCTAGAGGTGAGTTGACGGTTTCTGATTAGTTAAGCCTAAGTTTTGTTTTACTGCTTGCAGTAAGTTAGGTTTCTGTTTGCTTATATAACCCAAGGTGCTGGAGCCATCTCAGCCTAATGGCTTCGCAATTAATTATTTTAACAGAGTCCAACTCCCGACTATCAGTGGGCCCTTGGATTTGTTGCCTAACTTTTCCCATCGTTGGTTTCTTTAAATGAGGGAGTCAGGGTAGATGGTATGGATAGTCTGTGTCTTTCCTTGATGTATTGCTGATGTGAGGATTTGAGATGCCCAGTATCAAGGGAAAAGGGGAAGAGTAAAGAATTAAAAGTATAAAGAAAGAAGTGCAGAGAACTGAGAAAAGTTTAGAAAACAGAAGAATGAGGAGAGCAGGGATCAGTGGGTAAAGGCCACAAAAAGATTATTCCAAAAATAATAGGGAACACACTCAAATTAAAAGTAGTAGATGACAAAGACAGGGGAGAAAGTGGGTCCTGTCAATAGTGGGTGCCAGCTGCCATGGAACGGAGGCTTGAATGCCTGCTGTACTACCTGATAACTGAATGATGTTGGGCAACTCACAGCCTCACCTGGTTGGTATAAAGGTTTCCGAAGATAATACAGTAGCAAGAAGCACCTGGCACGTAGTAGGACTCAGCAAATACTCAAATACATTTCAACTAGGAAGATGTGATATATTTTAACTGTAAATACAAATAATTAATGAGGGTAAAACTAATTAGTGTATGAGTTTAACATAAGGGACTGTAAATAAAGCAGAGCAAATGGAAGACTGGGTGGGGTAGTTGTGTGCGCTAAAAGGCCAGTGTTTCAACATACTAAGGGTTATTTATTGTGTTTCTTCATTCTCCAAGGCAGTGATATTTACTGATGAGGTAAAGCTAATAAGCATCTATTTGATTTTCCTGCCAGTGGCACCCTGACATTGCCCACCTGCTGTTTCCCCCTCTGAGGTCACTTAATTAAGGACTATTTTTTATGTGACACCTCATTAGGTCCTCCAGAATGCCATGCGTGGGAAGCCGCTCTGCAAGAGCCCTTATATACCCCACATGTGCTAGGGCTGCCTGGAAGAAACACTCCTAACCCAAGAAGACCCTGCATTTAGCCGCCCTTTGAAGGCAAGGTCTATGTGACCACAGGCCTGGCTCTTGGTCCAAATAGCAGCTGCCGTGGTTGTCCTTTGGGTTGAGACATGACAGTCATGAAGAGGTGTGGGTTTGAGGGACAGCAGATCATAAAGTACTGTAGCCACAGCAATGGTTTGGTAATTTATGTCTCTGTGACTGAGCCGAGGGGCTGACAAAGGAAGAAATATTCTATTCTAGCATTTTATATCAGAGGGAACTGGAGATCTATAGATGCTGCTACTTGTGGGCTGTGAAAAGCAGGGCTTTTTTTTTTAATTTGAATTTTAATTAGATTGTTTTAGCTGAAACTGGAAGTCAGGAATTGAATCAATGTCTCCAAACCTAGTTTAAGTAATACAAGAACCTATTCAACCTGGCTCTGTCTGGAAGGCTTGGACTTGAATTTTTTATTTTATTAACAACTTTATTCTCTGCTATTTGCTAAACTTTGGTTCAGGCATTTTGCTGAGTTGAGAACTATGGAAATTTGTTGTAATTGGAGGGGAAAGAATCACATGTGGTTTCTTCCAAATCTTTTTCCAATTCTTTTTTTTGTTGTTGTTCCGAATTCCATGGGAAAATTACTCAGAACGGTTATTTTCTCCTTTAATGATGCAACAATGCTTGGTTTGATTTGCCTGTTTTTATTTTCTAGCTGCATTATAATTACGTTTTCCCACATGACTTATTTTTTTTCTTCCAAATTAGTAGATATAAAATTCTGATGGTTCTTTAGGGAGCTAATCTTCAGAGATTCTCTCCTTGGGCTATCCTTTGTATGGGAATAGATGATGCTGGACAGCCAGGTCCCTGCCTGCCCGCTTAGTGGCAATCCATCACCCCAGGCCTTTTAATTAGCAGTTGCAGGTGAATCACTAATTGGACCTACATTTGCATACATAAGCCAGAAATTTGTAGGTTTACAGTTATAAATCTTAGTCATGCAGGCAGGGCAGAAATATTAGCGTTCATCCCTCATCCCTTATAATTGCCTCATCTGTTCTTTACAATGGATTTTCCCATCTTGGTACTTGTAAGTGGGTGAAAAATGACTTACTTTATTAATTTGTTAGAAAAAAGAGGTGTTTTTTGAAGAAGAAAGGAGTAAGAAAAAAACAAAGAAAAAGCATTTAAACAGGGCTCCTTTAGGCAGCAGCAGGGAGATATGGTGCTTGAAAAATAGCTGGTTTAATTTTTTTATTGCTTTGAGTTTTTTTTGTGTGTGTGTGTGTGGCATTAGCATGGTGAGCAGTAGCAAAGAGAAGGCTCTTAAGGAGTTTATACTTTTCTGAGACAGTGAAGGCTTCCTTACCTTGAGCCTACATTGACTCTCACCTTCAGGAGCCTGAGGAAAATCCAGGCTTAATGTTGGATTTAATCAAAGGGTCAGTCTATTTTCAGAACTCATCTTAATGGAGTGGTCCTGGCACATGATCAGAGATGATGCCGTGGGCCTTCAGGTGGCTACTTTGCTGAGCAAGGTTTATGATCCTCAATCTGTCTGGAGGCAGGGAAGCTCCTAGCTTCTGGTCGTTTCTAAGACCATCCCAACTGGTCATTCAGTTAAGGACATTTCAACCATAAATACTATTTGCCAAGGAACTACATGTGTCAAGGGCTAGACTGCTCATGATAGAAAACCTACATCAATACCAAGTCCTTGGTCTGCCACACAGCAGGATGGAAGTGCAAAGGTAATTGGTGTGACAAATGTATTGGCTTAATTAAAGAGCAGGCTCTGAGTTATGTATTTAGTTTCATACAAGAGAGAATATCACTATTATTTTTAAGGCCATGATCATAGGCCACAGGGTTCTCGGGTCATTCCAGGGTGGAGAACAATCAAGTAGGTATGGGCAGTCATTGCAGGCCTGTCTGGCTTAAGTTCCCCCCAGCATACTTTCTCATACCAGGCCCCAAATGCCCGCTCTTCCTTGCACGTAAGTCAGCTAAAGTGGCTTATATTTTTATTTGAGATGATTACAGTCCTCCAGTTGGACTTTGGGTGACACTGCCTCTGCTTCTCTCCTTGCTGACTTCAGGGCTCACTGATGGCTGCACTGATTTTATTTCTCAGTCTTGGAGACTGCCTCCTTTGATACGGCATGATGTCACTTTTCCCATCATTATGTAGGTAATAACATTTTCCTTCTCCCAGTCAAGTTGATTTTGCACTGTGTATTCCAATTTATCTCTCCTCTCCCTTCCTAAAGAAGCAGAGTTCTTGCTTGCTGGGGATGGAGACAGGGGAAGCAGAGAAAAAGGAGAAAAGTTGCATTGCGTATCAGCTTTTGTTGTGATATGTTGT
This sequence comes from Symphalangus syndactylus, assembly GCF_028878055.3. Taxonomy (NCBI): domain Eukaryota; kingdom Metazoa; phylum Chordata; class Mammalia; order Primates; family Hylobatidae; genus Symphalangus; species Symphalangus syndactylus. The sequence continues at coordinate 69,931,298 of NC_072433.2, forward strand.
GTAACAAGCACCACCAGATCTCAGCATCTTACATAGCCAGACATTGATTTTTCATTCATAGGTTTGTGGTCAGCTCTGGTGACTTCATTTCAGGCTTTGGGTCAAGTTCATGTCTGTTCTATGTGTCTCTCATTTCAAGCCTACTTTTTCTACTACTTCAAGCTTTTTCTTTTCATGGCAGAGAGCAGATAGAAGTGAGCATAGGAGACCAAGTCAAACTACACAAGCACATTTAAAGTGTCTGCTTGGTTGTGGGATACATTACATCTGCTCTCATTGTTCTGGTCAAAGCAAGTCACATGGTCAAGGCCAATATTAATGGGATGGGAAAGTATATTCTTCCCACAGAGGAATGGTCAGAAAGGAGAGAGTGTATTAATAATACAACCTACTCTTTATAGCTGTGTTTCAATAGAGAGTTTTGAAAAATTTAGCAATTATCAGTCTCTGGGAGAAGTTCTGGGCCCTAAAGAATTGGGAAAGAGAAGAAATAAGATTTACGATTTGTTGTTGCTGTTATAAATGGGGTCATATTAGTCCGTTTCCATGCTGCTGATAAAGACATACCTGAGAATGGGCAATTTACAAAAAGAAAGGTTTATTGGACTTACAGTTCCATGTGGCTAGGGAGACCTCACAGTCATTGTGGAAGGTAAAAGGCACGTCTCATATGGTGGTAGATAAGAAAAGAGTTTGTGCAGGGAAATTCCCCTTTCTAAAACCATTAGATCTTGTGAGAATTATTCATTATCATGAGAACAGCACAGGAAAGACCTGCCCTCATGATTCAATTACCTCCCACTGGGTCCCTCCCATAACACGTGGGAATTCAAGATGAGATTTGGCTGGAGACACAGCCAAACCATATCGTTCCACCCCTGGCACCACCCAAATCTCGTGTTCTCACATTTCAAAACCCAATCATGCCTTCCCAACAGTCCCCCAACGTCTTAACTCATCTCAGCATTAACTCAAAAGTTCACAGTCCAAAGTCTCATCTGAGACAATGCAAGTCTCTTCCGCCTATGAGCCAGTAAAATCAAAATCAAGTTAGTTACTTCCAAGATACAATGGGGGTACAGGCATTGGGTAAATACAGCTGTTCCAAATGGGAGAAATTGGCCAAAACAAAGGGGCTACAGGCCCCATGCAAGTCTGAAATCCAGAAGGGCAGTCAAATCTTAAAGCTCCAAAATGATCTCCTTTGACTCCAGGTCTCACATCCAGGTCACAATGATGCAAGAGGTGGGTTCCCACGGTCTTGGACAGCTCTGCCTGTGCCTTTGCAAGGTACAGTCTCCCTCCTGACTGCTTTCATGGGCTGGCATTGAGTGACTGCGGCTTTCCCAGGCACACGGTGCAAGCTGTTGGTGGATCTACCATTCTGGGGTCTGGAGGATGGTGGCCCTCTTCTCACAGCTCCACTAGGCAGTGCCCCAGTGGGGAATCAGTGTGGGGGCTCCAACCCCACATTTCCCTTCCACACTGCCCTAGCAGAGGTTCTCCATGAGGGCCCTGCCCCCACAGCAAACTTCTGCCTGGGCATCCAGGCATTTCCATACATCTTCTGAAATCTAAGTGGAGTTTCCTAAACCCCAATTCTTTGACTTCTGGGCACTTGCAGGCTCAACACCACATGGAAGCTGCTAAGGCTTGAGGCTTGTACCCTCTGAAGCCACGGCCCAAGTGCTACATTGGCCCCTTTCAGCCATGCCTGGAGTGGCTGGGACACGGGGCACCAAGTCCCTAGGCTGCACACAGCACAGGGACCCTGGGCCTAGCTCATGAAACCACTTTTTCCTCTTAGGCCTCCAGGCCTGTGATAAGAGAGGCTGACATGAAGACCTCTGACATGACTTGGAGATGTTTTCTCCATTTTCTTGGGGATTAACATTTGGCTTCTTGTTACTTATGCAAATTTCTGTAGCTGGCTTGAATTTATACTCAGAAAATGAGATTTTCTTTTCTATTGCATTGTCAGGCTGCAAATTTTCTGAGCTTTTATGCTCTACTTCCCTTATAAAACTGAATGCCTTTAACACACTCCAGTAACTCTTGAATGCTTTGATGCTTAGAAATTTCTTCTGCCAGATACCCTAAATCATCTTTCTCAAGTTCAAACTTCCACAGATCTCTAGGGCAGGGGCAAAATGCCACCAGTCTCTTTGCTAAGACATAACAAGAATCACCTTTGCTCCAATTGCTAACAATTTCCTCGTCTCTATCTGAGACCACCTCAGCCTGGATTTCATTGCCCATATCATTATCAGCATTTTGATCAAAGCCATTCAACAAGTCTCTAGGGAGTTCCAAACTTTCCCACATTTTCCTGTCTTCTGCTGAACCCTCCAAACTGTTGTAACTGCTACCTGCTACCCGGTTCCAAAATCACTTCCACATTTTTGGGTATGTTTTCAGCAGTGCCCCACTCTACTGGTACCAATTTACTTTATTAGTCCGTTTTCATGCTGCTGATAAAGACATACTCGAGTCTGGGTAATTTACAAAAAGATAGAGGTTTATTGGACTTACAGTTTCACATGGCTAGGGAGACTTCACAATCATGATGGAGGGTGAAAGGCACGTCTCACGTGGCGGCAGACAAATAAGAGTTTTTACGGGGAAATTCCCCTTTTCAAAACTATCAAATCTTGTGAGACTTATTCATTATCATGAGAACAGCACAGGAAAGACCTGTCCCCGTGATTAAATTACCTCCCACTGGGTGCCTCCCATAACGCACAGGAATTCAAGATGAGATTTGGGTGGGGACACAGCCAAACCATATCAGGGGTCTTTCAGAAATGCAAGTAAATTATTTGAGTTGCTTTTAAAGTTATTTTTGTTTTCTGGACTTTCTTTTCCTGAATGTAATATTACTCTAAAGTTGGACTACATAGATCCCTTGGCTTTTATTGCTTATACACATACTGATTAGAAGTTGGTGCTAGACCTCTGCCCGGCCGCCCCATCCGGGAAGAAGTGAGGAGCGCCTCTGCCCGGCCGCCCCGTCTGGGAAGTGAGGAGCGCCTCTGCCCGGCCGCCCCGTCCGGGAAGAAGTGAGGAGCACCTCTGCCTGGCCGCCCCGTCCGGGAAGAAGTGAGGAGCGCCTCTGCCCGGCCGCCCCGTCTGGGAAGTGAGGAGCGCCTCTGCCCGGCCGCCCCGTCTGGGAAGTGAGGAGCGCCTCTGCCCGGCCGCCCCGTCTGGGAAGTGAGGAGCGCCTCTGCCCGGCCGCCCCGTCTGGGAAGTGAGGAGCGCCTCTGCCCGGCTGCCCCGTCTGGGAAATGAGGAGCGCCTCTGCCCGGCCACCCATCGTCTGGGAAGTGAGGAGCGCCTCTGCCCGGCCGCCCCGTCCGGGAAGAAGTGAGGAGCGCCTCTGCCTGGCCACCCCGTCCGGGAAGAAGTGAGGAGCGCCTCTGCCCGGCCGCCCCATCTGGGAAGTGAGGAGCGCCTCTGCCCGGCCGCCCCGTCTGGGAAGAAGTGAGGAGCGTCTCTGCCCAGCCGCCCCATCTGGGAAGAAGTGAGGAGCGTCTCTGCCCGGCCGCCCCGTCTGGGAAGTGAGGAGCGCCTCTGACCGGCCGCCCCGTCTGGGATGTGGGGAGCGCCTCTGCCCAACCGCCCCGTCTGGGAGGTCTACCACGGAGGCCAGAAGCAATATGGGGGCTGGACGTGGTGGCTCACGCCTGTGGTCCCGGCACTCTGGGGGGCCGAGGCGGGTTGATCACTTCAGGCTAGGAGTTCGAGACCAGTCTGGCCAACATGGTGAAACATGAAAAATATAACAGACAAACCAACCAACCAACTCAGTGACAACAAAACAGGTCTATCCTGGAGTCATACTCTAATTTTTTCTATTTTCCTCCCTTTCTGATCCTTTATCCCACTTTCTTTTTCTTCCTCTTCCTTCTCCTTCTTCTTCTCAAATAGAGGATTGAGTTATTATCACTGATCCATATAAAGTCCCTCTCTCATTTATTTTAATTCCCACCCCCCATTTCTATTCCCCGACTTCCCATGTGCAACCTTCCTAATGTTTGACACGCATCTTTTTGTCTGTATGCATTTCTAGAAAATGTTTATTGTTTTGTGTGCAAAAAAAAATTAATAAAAAAATTAAAAAAAAAAAAAAAGAATTTGGTGCTAGACCTGTGAAGAGTTTGAAGTAAGTTATTACTGTGACTCATTTGTTTGCAAATGTTCTCATTCATCTGGTAAGCCTATGTTGTTTGCTATCATGACTATTTACTCCTTGGAAAAGGGCATGTGATCTTTATTGGCATATCAGTTTGGATGTCTCTATGGAGTTCTGCACAGCAGACCATTGGCAAGATTCTGATTTATCATAAGCTTTATTTATCACACAAGAAATGCACAACTCTGTGGACATATTGGATACATGTGCTATCCGAGGTTCTTTTAAAATCAATGCTGTTTGACAGTTTTTCCCAAAAATCATTAACCAACTTGAATCAAGAATTCCTCAATTATATTTAATTTCAAATATTCAAAATATCAAAATATTACCTTTCAGTATATTTTTCAATTTGAAAGTTACCTTGTACTGATGAAGAACTGGTTAACATTGCCTACAAATGGATTTCTGCTACACTAAGTGTGAATAACAGCTGACTCTGAGTTGGGCTAATTGTGAACTAATTCAAATTGCTGTGTCACTGTGGGTGAGGAGGGGAGGTGAAACTTGTCTTTTTCCTTCTCAGCAAATTCTTTTTATAAGAACAGTGATACTTTGGATATGATGTTTATTTCCCACGAAGAACCCACATTACTTGATAAGTAGATTTGTTTTTTCCGTCGAACAGCCTCTGTTTCAAATTAAAACAGCTTCTTTATTCTTTTATAGTTATTTAGTAAAATGATGGAGTGTAAATAAATTTTCGTGAGTCAGTTAGATCTAATAGTCAAAATAGTAGGTTTTGGACTCATAAAAACCTGGGTTCCTTCCCAAATCTACTCCTTTGATATGACATATTTTTGGTAAATTTACTTCATCTCTCTGTGCTCAGTTTCTTCCTCTGCAAAATGTGGTTAATAATAGTAACTAATGCTAGGCATGGTGGCTCACGCCTGTAATCCCAGCTCTTTGGGTGGCCTAGGCAGGAGGATCGCTTTAGCCCAGGAGTTAGAGACCAGCTGGGCAACCTAGTGAAACCTCATCTCTACAAAAATCAAAAAAACTTAGCTAGGCATGACAGTGTGTGCCTGTAGTCCTAGCTGCTCCAGAGGCTGAGGAGTGGGTATGGTTTGAGCCCAGGAGTTCAAGGCTGTAGTGAGCCATGATTGTACCACTGCACTTTAGCCTGGGCCACAGACTGAGACTAAAAGAAAAAAAAATTAACTATTCAGCAAGGTTTGTTGTGTGGACTAAGTGAGGTTATTGCAAATTGCTTAGCATAATGTTTTGCTTACAGTAAAAAATATTAGCTATTAATATTATTTATAACAGTGTTATTAGTGTAATGGATAATGAATGGATATGTGAACATGAGAGACAAACATATAAATCATTTGGGGTAAAATTGGCCTGGGGTTTCAAATATTCCTTTTTCTTTGTAAGAAGTAGGAACACTTTTACACTGTTGGTGGGACTGTAAACTAGTTCAACCATTGTGGAAGTCAGTGTGGCGATTCCTCAGGGATCTAGAACTAGAAATGCCATTTGACCCAGCCATCCCATTACTGGGTATATACCCAAAGGACTATAAATCATGCTGCTATAAAGACACGTGCACACGTATGTTTATTGTGGCACTATTCACAATAGCAAAGACTTGGAACCAACCCAAATGTCCAACAATGATAGACTGGATTAAGAAAATGTGGCACATATACACCATGGAATACTATGCAGCCATAAAAAATGATGAGTTCATGTCCTTTGTAGGGACATGGATGAAACTGGAAAACATCATTCTCAGTAAACTATTGCAAGGACAAAAAACCAAACACTGCATGTTCTCACTCATAGGTGGGAATTGAACAATGAGAACTCATGGACACAGGAAGGGGAACATCACACTCCAGGGACTGTTGTGGGGTGGGGGGAGGGGGGAGGGACAGTGTTGGGAGATATACCTAATGCTAAATGACGAGTTAATGGGTGCAGCAAAACAACATGGCACATGGATACATATGTAACAAACCTGCACATTGTGCACATGTACCCTAAAACCTAAAGTATAATAATAAAAAAAAGAAAAAAAAAAGAAAAATCAACACTAAGAAATGCCAATTGTACTTTGTTAACTGACCATTCTATGTCAAATAATTTTTTTGAGCCGGGCGCGGTGGCTCACGCTTGTAATCCCAGCACTTTGGGAGGCCGAGGCGGGAGGATCACGAGGTCAGGAGATCGAGACCACGGTGAAACCCCGTCTCTACTAAAAATGCAAAAAATTAGCCGGGCGTGGTGGCGGGCGCCTGTAGTCCCAGCTACTCGGAGAGGCTGAGGCAGGAGAATGGCGTGAACCCGGGAGGCGGAGCTTGCAGTGAGCCGAGATTGCGCCACTGCACTCCAGCCTGGGCGACAGAGCAAGACTCCGTCTCAAAAAAAAAAAAAAATAAATAAATAATAATAATAATTTTTTTGGTAGTACAAAATTTTAACTTTTTTCTTTTTTAATCTTTGTTGAAGTTATCTGGAAACTCTATCTGGGACTTTTGAACATATGGGAATTGCAAAAACTCTTTGCGTTTATTCATGTTTTATCTATTCACTTTTATTCTGCACTCATCCCTATTATTGAAATCAGTGGTTCTCAGCCCTGAATGTCCTTTATTTTAATGTTTTTATTTTATTGTAAATTGACAATTTATAATTGAATATGGATGTGCTGTAGAATCACCTGAGAAGCTTTTGAAAATTCTGATGCCTGAGCCCCTTTTCTGAATATTCTCATTTATTTGGTTTTATGTTGTTGAGAATCTCTGGATTAGATCTCATTTTTGGGATCTCTCAACCACTTTCTTCTCTCTTCTCTTCACTATATGATCAAAGTATCGTCTTCTTTACAAAGCCATCCTTTTCAGCTAGGAGGACCAAGGTTACACTGCAATTCCAACTCCCAAATCTCAGTGGATGTAAAAGAACAAATAGCAATGCATGTCCATCCCACAGGAGTGGAGGGGTTCTACTCCCTGACACCTTCACTCCATATGTCACTGTCACGTTTGCTTAAGGTATTTGGGTCAGAACTGGCCACCTGGCCACACCTAACTTCCAGGAGAGCGAATATGCCAGCCTATCATGTTCCCAGAAGGACAAACCAAAACATCTGTGAGCTACCACATTTGATGACACCTTATCATACTTTGCTCTCCTCTTCTGAATTCCTGTTGCACTCATCTATACTGTATCAAGATCGGTCACTTCATTGTATGCTATTTTGAATTTTAGATCTATTTTGAATTTTCCAAGGACAAGACCTTGGAAATCATGTGTTCTAACTTCCTAGCTGACTTTGGTCCTTAAAATGAAGAAGGATTCCAATTTGTTTATTTTTAAACAAAATCATTAAAACAACAAATGTTGTCAACTCTTTTTTTTCTCAGTGAAAGACAAAACAAACTCAAAGTTAGAATGGAGAGCTACTGGGAAGAAATGCATTTCTGCATCTAGCTGCTTCAGAGTGCGTTCCTTATTTAGATGGGGCCTCATGTGTCATAGTACATTTCTGAAATGGTTACCCGTTTCCATTTGGTCTTGTGCCTACTTGTACTTTAGTGACATTAATGGCTACTAAGGAAGTAAGACTTTTGGGGAAAATGATATTCTAGTCATTCCAAATTTTTATTGAATACATTTTTTTTGCCATGAAATAGCCCTAGGAGATCTGCTGGCTAATAAGCCAGACTTGATAATCACATCATGTGCATGGCAGAAATTATGCTTATTCCTCAGTGAAATAAGATTTCTCAAGTCTCGGTAGAGGCAGATGAATTTATCATTCTGAAACAGCAGGGTGGGTCATAGCCTGGGTGGCAAGCTTTGTAAATATTAATGGAGATTCCAAATTCCACTGTGTCTGCAGTAATTTAGAAGCAGTGTTAGCAGCGAAGGGTCAAGGGCAAAACAACAACAACAAAAAATGATGTGGGTGGACTTGGATCTCTTTACTGTAAGAAAAGTTCTTCTTTTTTGGAAAATTCTTTTTGTCTCTTCAGTGTCTGTGGCCATCTGAAAACATCCACATGATGCCAGACCGTGCTTTACTCTGAAAATCCACCGGTAAGGTTATTTGACCTCTTTCTCTCTAATTTCACAGTGTCAGTCTTTGAGCTGAATAATTTCAAACAGATTTGACTCCCAAGAGACCTTTTTCTTTGTGAGCAAACCATGAAGAAACACTTGAATAGTGGGTGAAATGACGAATACTCTAAACCTCACAAACTTTTAGGAATCAATTTCTCAAACATCATACCTAATTACTCTCCCACCCCTATTTCAATTCAGGAATCTCAAGGTTAAGGAAAAGCAGCTGAAAAAACAGTATTCTTGGTTGGGTTCATGTACTGCCCATTTTTTGTTTTTTTATAACTGTAGGATAGAAAGGAGAGAAACTTCTAAAATCTGCCCCTTTAATTGCCAAAAAAGAACACTCAGAGAAAGAAAAGTTTGTGCTATTATGCAGAGATGATAGTGTTGGCAAGAATCATAGAGACGCCTCTTGTTTAGTGGTTCTCAAAACGTGGTCCTCATGAGGACACCAGGGGTTTTCTGAGTTGGGAGGGATGGAAGAAGGAAGGGCAGGTGATTCAGCTGCTGTGGTGGCCCCATGGCCAGGAGGGAGAAGTGGATTCCACAGAAGCTTCAGTAGAAGGCAGAGAACTTGCAGGTGATGCAAAGATGTGTTTGTGAATAATCACACTGGGTATGTCAGTGCTGTCCTAGTATTTGTGCCTGTGGAGGTGCAGAACCAGCAGATGACAGCGAATGGAGGGCACTTGGAATTAGAAGGCAGGAATAGGTAGTTTCAGTGCTCAGCGGGATGGGTAGTCTTTGGGCCATTTCAACAGGTACAAGATGTGTAGAACAAATAGTTTAAGAATCATGCATCAGTCTAGGCCTTGTTCTGTGTGTAAAGTTATTCAAGACAGTCATCTGAGATAATTTGAAGACCAAGAATAGGTGCCACATCCACACTTTGTAGCAAGTTTAATGGTTGAGCCCCTTTAGAGTCAAAATTCATATATAATGTGTCATATCTATCATGTAATTCCTGCTGAAGTCTAAGACTCCATTTCTTTTGTTGGGTATGTTGAAGATGGAGAACAACTCAATGTCAAGACATGTTTTGGTTGTAAGGGACAGAAGTCCAACTCCAACGAGCTTGCCAAGGATGGAACCTGCTGGCAAACATAACCAAACTGTGGGAAGGGCAGGGTATGGTTAACCTCAGGTTTCTGGAAGCAGAGTGTACAGTGCTGTGCCGTCCCTATTCTCTCTGCTTCTCTCTGCATGTTGGCCCTATCCTCTCAGTGGGGCACCCTCCATGAGCAGCGAACAGCAACCACAGGAAGCTCCAGTGTCAATGCCTCCCACAGCTTTCCAGAGAAGCAGTAGCCTCTTTGTTAGCTCCGTATCAAAGACATCCACAGGCAGGACTTTGTGTGACCCAGTTTGGGTCACATCTTTATTTGGGGCCCAGAGGAAATGGATACAATGACTGCAGCCCTCATAGAACCTCATGTTTAGAGGACCAAATTTCCTCTCTCCAAAAGTGAAATGTTGTCACTGTCCATTCAACTGATGAAAATCTTCCTTTTCAACAGAAAACTATCATGATGTTATCTGTTGGGCTTCAGTTTCTTACAGCAGTCATCTTAAGAATTAAACTGGTATGGATAATCTGATTATGAACTCCTTGAGGGCAGAGACCATATTATGTAATACTTCTGTGTCCTCTGCTATTTCTTAGCAGAATTTTGAAAATGTGCCAAGTGTTGACTTGGTTCGATCACTTGTGAGAATGGAGGGACCCATAATGTTAATAATCAATGATGGTTGTTGGAGTTACTTACCCAAAACCTTATGAACTTAGCCTTCCCTAGCAGATTTAGTTTCATAATTTGTTCGGTATAAGCAAACACTAAAAAGGGATTGGGGAAAGTTGTGAGTTGAGTAGTTGGGAAAAAGGTAGTTTGCAGTTTTATTTACGTCTCACAGCTTGACATTTTTTGTTTGCCTTGGAGGGGGTGCTTTTGAAAATTCCTCTTTTGAAAACAATAAAATCTTAGATTTTGGATAACAGATATTTCTGCACTATATACCCCACTTAAGATTTTCAAAGTAATGTTTAAAAGTGCCTTTTATAGTTTTTCATACCACATTGTAGGGAAGGCCAGGGTCATTTTTAACACTTACCTGTGCTCAATAGCTCCTCACCACTATAAAGTAAGGTCTAATGTTGGTTAAAGCAAAGCTGTCTGGAATCACCCTGTCAAAAGTACTGATTTATAATCTTGCTACTCACATTTCTTACTGTGGTGCCCTCCCTCTTGTTAGCTCCTGCATCTTTGAAGTACAGGGGAAATGAACTAATATGGTAGCTCCAATATGCAGCTAATCCTGCCAATGATGTCTCCCCTGGAAGTGTTTGAGAGAAGAATTTCTTTTCCCAGTATGGATTTATGTAAACATTTGTTCCATTCACGAGTAGCACATTAATGCCTAATTCTGGAAAAAATACAAAGAAAAAACCTTTTCTGCCTGTCTAGACAGAGTCTTGTTAGTGTATGTCTGATCATATGGGTACTCATGCCGGTAATATTAATTGGTGGGAAATGAGCCAAGGAAAGACAACCCTATCTACCAATTAAATTTACTGAGCTTACAGGGTGGTTTGTAAAGTCAACATGCTGGGCAGGGCTTACTTCTGACCAGGGAAATTGTTGTTTTCTGATCCCCAGTTGGCCGTCAGCCACCTCAAACACGAGACAGATGTTGGCTTTACTAGGGTCAAGGTTATCACAGGGTGGGATGAATAGTCTTTGGCTCTGGGGTTTGCTACTTTTCCTTTGCTGATGAATAAGAGCAAATAAAATTATTTCTGAATGCCTTGGGCAGGGGGGTGGGGGTTAGTGTTCTAAAGCTGGATAGGGCCACCACATACCAACATCCCAGGGACAAACTTCCCGTGTCTCAGACGTTCTTAGTTCAGTTTGTTTGATCTGAGGTCGACTGATTCCGTTATCTCAAAGGGCAAGGGTTAATGCCTTCTCATAAAGATAACAATGATAAACACAAACAAGGTATTCACTTTGATATATTGGTTTCTTATCCAGGGATCAAGGCAAAAATGTGGGAGAACTGAAAACACAGAGTTTGAAGTAGCATCAAAGTAATTTGCCGGTTTTTGAAGTAGGAAGTTTTTTATTAATATGTTTTCTTCCAATGGAATTGAGGTATATAGTAGCGTGAACTAAATAGAACCTCACTAAATGAAGGCTGTGAAATTGGGAGGTGTATTTTGTGTTTGCTGTGTCAAGTGTGTGTGGGCTGCACATGGGATTCCTATCCACTTGTGTTTGTCCTTGGGATTGGTTTAGTTTCCATTAGGTGCTAAGGAAACTAGCCATGCACCGTCAGCTCCCCCAAGATGACAGCCACACCCGAGAGAACCCTGTCTGTGGGAAGGTAGTTCTTGCGGGGTTGGGGGGCAGCGGAAGGGGTCCCAAGTGCTGGGATTTCGGGATCCATGTTGGGGACTGTCAAGAAATGTCGTCTGACACTGGGCAGTGTGGGGAGAAGCAGGAGGATGTGAATTAGTAAAACTTTGGATGCACTTCTGGGAGAGGAAAATACACATGCACCCTTTCACAAGGCTGAAAATACATAGCTACATCGGTATAATTTATCTGGGAATTGCCTATTAAATTGTATTCCAGACACCAGGTTATATTTGGTGGTCTACTAGAAAATAGTATACTGCTTATCTATTTAAGGCTAAAAATCTCCCAGATTGCCTTTTAAGCCTACAATTGCCTATGAAAATAAACAGATATCTCCCTCCTTGCTTGAACTGCCTTTCCCATCTGCTAATTCTGGAATGCTCTTATAAAAGTTATCTGCCTCTCTGACCACATTAACATTTCAGATTCTTTCCATGGTCAATGGCGGCCCCTCCTGTCACCTCATCCACGTTGTGCTCCAGACTTTGCCTCACTTTGGCTTCATTTGGGGCTTCTGGGGCCAGGACTCATTCCCCTCCCCACCAACCCTCTCCTGGCACCCTGAGTGTGTGGTCACCCCTGGGCCAGGCCTCCTTTTCCCTGAAATCCCTCCTTCGTCTCCCTGGAGACATCCTCGATGTCCCTGTTGTCTATCGCGCTGTGCACCGATTCCCTTCTTTTGGGTGCCCCCTTTGCTCCCACACACCCAGTGCTCAATAAATTGAGGGCTCCCAACCCCTGACCTTTTCCAGCTGGAGACTTTCCACCTGGCCTGCGCTGTCTAATTGTGCTTGCGTGCCCACCAGGCACTCTCTTATTATCTCCTCCATTTATCAGGCATGATGTTTTGGGATCATTTTTGCCTGTGTTTTTTTTTTTTTTTTTTTTTGCTTCTTCTCAGCCTACCTGAATATGACTTTGGCATTGCCATTGATGAAATGCAGCATGCGCTGGATGTGAGGATCCAACACAATGCAGGGCCATTCCCTCTTTGTGGACAAGCCCATGTTTTTGCAGTGGAGGGGCTGAGGCAGAGAAGGGCTTGAGGACGTGGGTTATGCTCTGGTGAAGCTATCGGGGAAGTCATCAATTCAGGCCAAGCTCCGCCCTACATGTGCGCCTTCACGAAGTGATTAACACACTAGAACTGACAGTAAAATGAGTCATTAGGTTCACAGAAAAGTTAGGCAGCAGAGATGTAGTTATGGAACCGCAGGTCATAGCTTTTTCTCATTTTTCTTTTATTTTGTGGCATCGTTGCTGTGTTGTGGAAAATTTTCTTTCTCGAAGTTGTCCAGCTGTGAGTCAGTTTCTTTGCCTGAGAACATTGTCTGGGGCAGCAGCAGAGCTATATTTTTCCTTCAGCCTCTATCACTTTTTTTATCCCTGCAAAGGAAAAAGTTAGCTACATTATCTGACTTGTGGATTCGATTCTGGGTTTGTAATTGCCTGATGAAAGCTCTCCTGACTGGGAGTGGAAGGGAAAATAGGAGAGAAGAAGAGGATTTCCATTGGGAAGCAGTGGTCCCTACTGCCCAGAGGGGCCATAGGTAGTGGTTGCCCTTGGTTTTGCTGGGGCAGTAGTTGAGTTGAACATGCACGGTCCTTGGGTTTTCTCCCCCTGGACTGCCCTATCCTTTAAGAAGTAATGGACTGAGTGTTGACTCTGTGCTGAGTACTATGCTATGTGTTTTATGTATTCTTTCTGTCCTTCCAACAACCCTGTGAGGTAAGAATGAGTGCCCCTATTTGAAAGCTTTCTTACAGAAAACTAAGGTTTAGAGAGGTGAAGTGGTTTGCTTAAGATCACACAGCAAATTAGCAGAAGACCTGCGTGACATACTCTAGTTCTGTCCAGCAACAAAGTCATAGTGCTCCCCTATTTATGCTACCTCTTTACCTTGCTAACCTATACATAACTGAAGCTCAAGTTCTACTATATCCACCTACCTCTCTCTGATAATAACAACCCAGAGATATTAATAGTGTTCTCTATTTACTCATAGCATCCAATTAGTATTTAATGACATTATGTTTTATAATATTATAATTTAAATGACTATATGAGTATAGTTTCTCACTTGACAGCCACTTGATGACATGATCATGAATTAGGTGTATGTCTACTTACATTGCCCCGTTTAAAGGAGGAGGGAGAATGACAATAGGCTTGAGATTTGACAAAGACAGAAATAGTGTTTGCTATAAAATAGAATGAGCCCAGAGCAAGCTGTCAAACTATGGACAGAAAATGAAATGCAACAGGAGGTTGTGAAAGAAAGATAGTTAACACAAGGTAGAAATATGTTTGTAAGAGGAAAGTAAAATTCTGAAAAATAAGCAAGGATAAGCGGCTTATTTTTGCTGAGATGACAAGATGAGTATATTGAAAGTATTCAGCAACATATCTTGATTTTGTAGTAAAGTTTTGTTTCTTTATATGAAATCTGTCTAGCTTTAAAGTTATTAGCTTTAAAATTATTCCTAGAAAAATCTATAGAAACGTATTGAAAAGAGGAGATTGTTCGCTATTATTTAGTTTATAACAAGCTTTAATTAAATTGATCTAGTAATTTGAATCAATTTTGGGTATATCTGGAATACATTCTGGTATATATGCAAAGCATATATATAACATAAGCATGATGACATATAATTTAACCTATTTAAAAGATTTATTTTAAAATCCTTTAATAATTATTAGCATATATATTCATGTATTATTATTCATTAATATAGTTCATGTTATAGTTGAAAATACTAAAGCATATTTTAAAATTATGTAATTAATATTGTTGAATACATTGGAATGATATTACTGCTAATTTGAATGAATGATAAAACCATCAAATCAAAAATTTTCTGAGTCCTGCTATGAATGAACTACTGTGGCAAATGAAAAGAAACATGATTTAGCTAGGGACGGTATTTAACAGTAATTACATTTAAGTAATAAGAAAAATTGCAAAAAAATTGCAGTTGATATGAACATTACCAGTGTGATCAGAAGATGGAAAGAGCATTGCAGGTTGAATGGATACAATTCATTCAGGGGCTTTATGGAGAAGCACTTTGAACTGATTCATGAAAATCATAAATGTGGGTCAGATAGAGGTGATGGATACAGTATGGGGGCCACTTTGGCAGTCTGTCAGTAGAATGTTTTAGCATGAATTAAGATTTCTGTAGGAGGGAGTGGGAAGTCAAATTTGGGCCATAATATGGAGAACTTTAAAAGTTAAGGTAATACATTTAAACAATGAAGAGTTATTGAATGTTGCAATGATCATTCCTTACCAGATGGTTTATCTACCTCCACTCAAAGTACATCTATTGAACATCAGCTACTTGTAAGGCACTGTACTGAGTGTTATAAGAAAATAAAATTAACAATCACAACTTCTGCCCTTAAGTCATTTGCAGTCTACATTAGATACATATAGTTTATATTGGAGAAAATATGTGTACATGAATGACTATTACATAAATCAGAATATAGGTAGAATTATAAGAGATGTAAGTATAAATCAAATATTAAGACACAACAGGAGAAAAATAATTAATTCCAGCTAGGAGGATCAGCAATGAGCAGGCATTTAAGTTGGTCATTGAAAGATGCAGGCAACTTTGACAACACCTTCTCTCTATGAGGGGAACATGCTTTTTAAATAGGAAAACCAAGGACATAGGGGTAGGAAATTGCAGAACAAATTAAAGGCCTAGAAAGTAGTTTAACTTGGCTAGAACCCAAAGTATTTAAGGAGGACAAGTGGGAGGTACGGCCAGAAATGGAGAATGAGGCCTGGACTTGAAGGGGCTTTAACGCCAAGCTAAGAAGCTTGAATCTTAAAAAAAAAAAAAACCTTCCCTGGCATTCTCATAAGCACCTCCAGGGATTCATATCCTGGTAATTGATATACATATGGTGAATGATAAGAACTGTACTTTTGGGAACTAATAGGAAAGGACTGTGAGTGGGATGAATTGGGGAGATTACAGGCGGGAAGAACTTTGGGAGCCGTCATAATAGTGCAGGTGGGTCTATGAGGATTAGAACTAGTAAGTTCTTAATTAACCTCTCATCAGTCTGCACTTTCCACATGGGAAATGAAATTTTAAATGGGAAACAGATTTCAAAAAGCTTTGTAGGGTATAAGAAGGTTCAAAGACTGAGTAGATGTGGGGATCAAGGTTAAGGAGAAATTAAGGATAATTTCATGATTTAAATCCTTAACTAGAGGATAATGTCTTTCTTAAAATTAAATAAAACATGAAGAAAGCAGAATAGAAGAGTTATTCTGGTTGCTTGGAAAATAGTGCATTTGGGTCCAAGATTTCCAAATGGCAGGTCAAGCATGTTTATTTACTCATCCTTCATCTCTAATCCCGTTGAAGTCACAGTAAAGTAGTTAGGCTAGAAATTCATAACAACCAGGAGAAAGGGAGGCAGAGATAATCAGCAGGTGAGAGTTTTAATGCATTTCTGGATGATAGAACAGAGAGAAATGTGAGAAGAGAGAATGGAGGAGATAGGACTCATGGACATGTGGAAAGTGGAATGGAAGATCATCCAGAACTAAGTAGGCAGATGTGGGGTGCAGGACATGGAAGCCATGGATGAAGGTTGGTCTATGCAGTGCAAGGGATGTGTCCTTCCCTACCTCTGTGTATGGAGCTGCCAGGAGGCCTGGAGTTGCCAGAGCTGCTGGGAGCAGTCTCTGGCTGGCAGCAAAGTGCCCCTTTGAAAAATCACTTTTTCGAGACCATCCTGGCTAACACAGTGAAACCCCGTCTCCACTAAAAATGCAAAAAATTAGCCAGGCGTGGTGGCAGACGCCTGTTGTCCCAGCTGCTCAGGAGGCTGAGGCAGGAGAATGGCGTGAACTCAGGAGGCACAGTTTGCAGTGAGCCGAGATCACGCCACTGCACTCCAGCCTGGGCAACAGAGCAAGACTCCGTCTCAAAAAAAAAAAAAAAAAAGGACAAAGAAAAATCACTTTTGATATATTTAATGGTACGAAAGAGGTTAGCAAGCAGTGCTCTGAAGAAAACCTGGAGAAAACTGAGGTTTCTAGTGAACTACTGTTCTCATTCTGGCAGTGTGAATGCCCACTCAACATTTAAAATCCTCCCAGTCCATACTCTTGCTGATGACCACATAATGTATGGTCATTCATCCCACTCAGGGAAGGGGCCTATCTGAAACCAGTACAGAGGAAACTCCTGCAAGATATCTAGAATAATATACCGAGACTTTCATTCTTAAATGTGAATGGATATTCAAGATACCAAACACTAAAGAAAAAGTAGTAGTAAAAAAATAAAATGGTATCAAAGTTAGCAAAGAAAGAAAAAAAAACCCAAGACCAACAAATATACGTTATATACATATAAATATAAACATATATGAAATATATAAAGATATATATTGACCCGAGAGGAAATAGAGGTAAGTTAGGAAACAGAAGAAAACTTCAAAAAATTCTATTTTATTAGTATTGGTATTCATATTTGAGAAAGTGTTACATCTGTAAAACAAAAGCAGGATTTCATGAAAAAAGAAATAAGCAAAACAAGAAATTACTTTTATAAATTATAAGTGATTGTTGAAAAATAAAACTTGAAGCACATCAAGTAAAAACAAAATCAGCAAAATATGAGATAAGATATTATAAATCTGAAAAACCCCAAATGAGATTAATAGGAATTCCAGAAATGGAAAGCAGAGAAAAGAGAGGTAGAGAAATGAACAAAATATTGGAAGAAAATTTCCCAGAGCTTAATTTAAGTTTAGGAGAACTCACCAAGTAATGTAAAGGACAGTCAGAAATACCCTCACAGTGATACATTCTTAAAGAAATTGCAGAACACTCAGGATGCGGATATGATCCTAGGGAAGTGTTTAAAAAGAAAAGTTTCTCTAAAAAGCAAGGAGAATCAGACTGGTATTAGGCAGGCACACTGGGTGTTAGAATATAACAGAGTAATGCCTTCAAAGTTCTGAGGAAAAGTTATTTTGATACAAAAGTTCCATACCCAAACTATGAATCAAGTATTTGAGTAGAATCAAGATATTTTCAGACATGCAAGGGCTCAGAAAATTTACCTCCCAGCTGCACATTTTAAAGAAGATGTTTCTCAATGATGGCCAGATGAGAGAGAGACCCAAGGAAGAAGTCACAGGTCTAAGCCAGGTGTGAACATAGGAAAGCCAGGCTGAGCTCTGTGTGGAGGCCCTACAAGCCATTGGTCCATGTGTGAGGAGGGAGGAGGGCCTAGGACTGTAGGAGACATGTCCCTGGGAAAAAGTAGATTCTGTCATATGGTTGAGAGTACATTTCAGGATATGGTAGAAGTATATGTTTCTTCAATTTACAAGTGAAAAACAAGATAATTAAACACCTCCTCGCCTCTGTCCTCCAAACTGAACCAAATATAAAAAGTATAAGAAAGCCACGGTTCAAATAGGAAGCTAACAAAAATGTGATGCGATTTAGAACAATTGAGGCCACAGATAAAAGAGAATCCTTTTGTCTGGGATGACAAGAGTGCTTCCTTGTGCTGCCCAGTGTGGTGACGTGACACTATCGAGAAGGACAGGTAAACCAGTACATTTCTTGGCTTTGCAGTAAATAACATTTAAATAGTCATAAAGGCATGAATGGTGTTTATTGGTTTTTAAATTTTTAGAATTGATTTATGCACCAAACATTAAAGATAATTATTTTTATAGTACAGAAGATAAATTATAAAATTAGAGGTTTAGATAATGGAATTTAGAAGAGAACAGGGGGCAGGAAAAGTGGAGGAAAGGGCAGGTGTGCTAATATCTTCATCACCGAACACACTGAGAAGTCACTAGATCATGTCAAAAGTTGACAGAATAAGACATAGAGGTTTTTAAAATATTTGAATTTCATATGCGACAAATAAGGAAATTGATAATAACTACAACATGTAGGGAGGATGGGGGGAGTGATGGATTGAGTGAGCTAAATGCTCATCTTTTATAAACTTATCTTTGATAGTTAAAGAGGTAAACAACAGCAAAAGTAAAATCAGAATTGTTAGAAGTGCCTACCTCTAGGGATCAGGTGGTGTGGGCCATTTATTTTATTTAATAGTGTAATGTAGTAAAATTGAACAACTAAAAACCAAAAGAAAGACAATACCAGGTTGATTCAATGGTAGATAGGTCGGAAAAGTTTCTTATAAGAAAAATAGATAGATTTATAAGACTGAAATCTGCCTGTTTACTAGGCTATGACTGATGATATAGACAGCAGGCAAAAAGCTCCCTTAGGTGAATTCCAGTGGTAAAGTTTGAGGATCAGAAAACGGAGTTAGAGCACCAATAAAAGCTAAACTTCAAGGTAAAGCCATTTTGGGGTAGTTAGTTGCTTTAGGAAGTGCTGCACTGTGTGGTAGTTTCTTAAGGATGTGGTGGCTCCCAGTTCAAAGACTCTGAAAAAATGTTCTTTTTCTGATTATAAAAGCAATAGATGTTCTTGCAGAAAATTGGAGAATTACAGAAAGTATAAAGAGGATTCAGCCTAATGAGTGTGTGGCACCCTACCACCCCCAGCCTTTTTTTCTCTTCCTCAAAGCACCAAATGAAATAAACTCCCACCTCCATTACCACCCCCAGGTAAAAATTACCCCAGCAGTAGGGCAAAAATCAGTAGTTAGGATAGGTGAAGTAGTTTAGCCTACTCATGGTATTCCCGAGCCACCATCTAAACTTTCTAGACTTGGAACACACCTCCTCCTACTGCCCTATTGCTACTTCAGCTGTCACCAGAGAAATTCGCTAACATAGACTCAGGTGTTGCTACCTCGCAGAGGTGAGGCAGCCAATTAAACGCTTCTCAAAATTTAGTGTGTATAAGAATCATCTGTGGAGTTGCTTAAATAGTGCTGATTTCTATAGCTTCCATTGGCCAGAGGTAGGGCTGAGAAATCTGAATTTCTAAGCACTTGCTACTCAGGTGTAGTCCATGGATCAGCAATGTTGGCATCACCTGGGAGCTTGTTGCAGCTACAGCACCTTGGGCTCACCCCAGACCTACAGAGTCAGGATATGTATTTTAACAAGATCACCAGGGGATTCGAAAAGCACTGGGGTAGGTGATCTTATCATTGTTCTAGATATCATTTTTTTGGTCAAACACCATCTAGCTAGTCTTAATTAAAGCACTCCACTCAAGAGTCAGTAGCAGTGATTTCTCACCACCATCTCTTCTCCCTTCTTCTTTTCCTTTTTGGGGAGCTTTAATCTTTTCACTGACATCCAGGAAGACGGTAACCATAACATTTTCAGGTTTAACTTAAGTCAGTGTCAAAGGAAGGAGGCTCTGAAGACACCTATGGACTTTGTAGGATGACCGGTCAGCTGGAATAAGGGAGGGGGTACATTCACACAGGAGCAGCTCACAGGGACCTGAGGGTCCCTTTTCAGCTGGGTCCTCCTTAGATCACTACTGGGGAATATATTAGATATTGGTCAAAGGTGGTTATATGAATGTTTAGCAAGATCTGTGGCATTTTGTGGTGTTTTTGTGCATGCAGTGAGTTAGTTGATGAGGTAAATTAGCACCTGTTCTTAGCTCTCAGCCCCAAGAGAAAGGAATCTGTGAGAAGAAACAATTCAAGTCCATAGCTGAGGGGATTTTGGTAGCTGATGCACACTTAAACATCCCGGGTATGACTTCTAGGACACTGATTATTATGGGAAAGATTCATGCAGGCCAGAAAATGTTTCAGTGGGACTAACATTTTTGAAACTATGAAATAGAACCCTTTCAAACCCTTTGATCTAGTTTGTTTTTTAAAGAGAAAATTTGGAGTTATGTTTTCTTTACATATTTTGCTTCCTTTGAAATTTGATTGAAAACAGTCTGGGTATGTGTATGTCAAAGTTGTATTTTATTCATTGCTGGTTTGTCTCTTGCCTCTGGGCAGAAGTATGCGGGATTCATCCTGACCAACAATAGGAGATGCATTTTCTACTCAAAGCATTCTTCCTAGGCATGGACTGTAGACGTTATTGTAGCATGTGATGATTCAGTTGCTTAGCACACAGTTCATTCCCTGGCCGCTCTGGAGATGGGGACGGCGTGCTTGTATTGGGTTTGAGCCAAGTCTGAGCCACGTCCGTCTGCTCGGGGCTGGCCGGCTGTGCTGTAACTCTGGTCAGCACTGGTTGTTACTCTCCTAGTCATCTTTTTATCTTCCTGGGTAATCTCGGGCTTAATTTGGTTCCTGCCTTTAATACTCCCATCTGGCTTCTTTCTTTCTTTTCTTTTTTTTTTAAACATCTGTCTGAAGCTTATATAGTCATCCTCATGACCACTTGGTTATTTAGAGTAATAATTCTCTTCTGTGTGGACCTGGGATCCATGTTAACTCCTTACATAGAACACAGAAGAAGTTAGCTGCAAGTTTCATGTAACTCTTTAGATGCCTTGAGAACGTTCAGGTCATTTTCTTCTTTGGTGTCTCTGGTTGGTTGGTACCTGTTCAACAAGCTACTTTGGGGAGCAAAGAGTTTGTGCCCCCTCCTGCAAATATTAACCATCTCTGAAGATGATATAGTCCTTGGAAGAAGATATAGTTGTGTAGGCACTCTAATCAAACTGATACAGATAGAAGTAAGATGTATATAAGTTCAATGTTAGATTACTTCTCTGGAGGCATTTGTCTTTTTATAGTCTATGCCTTTGTTATTAAGTATCATCTCTTGGTTTTTCATAATTTATCTTGATACTTTTATTGAGGGATTAATTTAAGTGATCATTATTGTAGGTAACAGAGTTTGTCTTTCATTTACTTGGTGTTAACATCGGTGGCTAAATTGATCAACCTCAGAGCTTGCTTTAAAGCAGAATGATAAGTAAAAGAGGCATGTGGAACTTTCTGAAGTAGAGAATGTGCCCGATATGTTGATTGCATGGATGGTTACAGGATAACTATATATATGTGTCAAAACTCATAAAATTGTACACTTAAAATTGGTGAATTTTGACGTACATAAATAATATCTCAATAAAGCCAATTAAAAAGAAACACAGTGCTAAGTAAAAATTACCCAAATCTGAGATTTTCCTACAACATTTTAGTTTGTTATCCTCCAAACCACCCAAAGTTACATTCTTCCCTTTGCTCCTTAGATATTATAGTCATGATATCATCATCCACTAATGGTCACAGGTGATAGGGTTTCAGGGGCTGGACAGATTCACTGGATTTATGCTTATTTGTCTTGGAGAGATTAGATAAACTAGCATAAGGTGGATCCGTGTAAACTATTACTCTTACTAGCTAATAGGAATGGTCAGAGGAGCAAACCATTCGTTGATGATTACATATCTGCATGTATTAATACAACAATTCTCAAATGCCTACTGTGTGCCGGGCTAAACACCAATAAGTGTGCCTAATTTGCATTTCTCTGGCCCTACTTCATTAATCTATGGCCTAGGCTTGTTTTCCTGAATCAAACTAGTTTGGTTTTGCACTTCTCATTTGTCTTCCTTGAGTTAAAACAAACAAACAACAACAGACAAACCCCAAAACTTAATTGCTTCCCCTGTTTTAAAAAAGTGCTTGTGCATTGCTTTATTTGTATCACTTTGCATACCTTTTATCTCCCAAATGAGATGGTAAGGTCTCCGAGGGCAGGTGCCGGGTGTCCCCCATACACCAGAAAACAACGCCTTGTGTAGAGTAGGTTTTTAATTCATGTTCTACCCTAGCACTTGCATGCCTCTATTATTGCATTTACCACACTTTACTAAATATATCTTTGTGTTTGAGACCTCGTGAAATTATACACTCCTATGTGGCTTGACTGACTGCGTGTTTTTATTCATTATATTCTCAGCATACAGTACTGCACTTTGTAAGACATTTAAAAACCTTACTGACAAAGCAGGTTTATTAATGTAAGGGATGCTGAACGACCCAACTAACCAAAATATTTACCCTTTTGTTCTGTAAATGTACTTGAAATCCCAGACTTCTTACTTTTGTTTTGTTACTGTACTGTGACCCATTTGGGACCGTATGTTATCTGAGTGGAATGATACACTAGCAAGCTAACACAGCCAGATTTAGTTTTTGGTTCAGTGCTTTTCAAATTTTTTGGATGATAATCCATTTTAAGAAAATCATTTAACCTGGAACCAGGAATATAAAGATATATCACATATATGCAGATATATGTATATACAGAAGCCATACTTACCCCCTTAGATTTACTTATTGTGGTGATATACTGTGATATTTTCTTCTCTAATCTGTTTTATTCAATTTCTATTTTCAAAAATACAGGTTGTCAAAACTCACCTTATTGATTTCATGACTCACTAATGCAGTTTGAAAAACACTGGCTCGGTTTATTGCTTAATCCATTATGACGATCACACATCTATCTATGCTAGGTATGGAGAGGAATAAAAAGAATTCTGAAATGTAGTTCTGGATGTTGAGTGTTGCTAGAGAAGTGATGGTTAGTAGAGGAAAGACATGTGAGCCCCTGGATTAGATGAAAGAGGGGCATTCAAAGACAAAGGGATGTGAGAAGAGGGGGCAGCAAAGACAATTTCTCTTATTTCTCATTGGGCTGCTAGTCCGATGTACAACTATCTTTCCAAATGGACTGTGAACATTTCTAGGACACTAACTACACATTATTCATATCTTCATTGACAAACAAGGGTCCCGGGCTTAATAAATGTTTGCCAAGTTGAGGATAAAATGAAGAGCTCATAATGATCAAGCACCTACAATGTGCCACACAGGCACATAGGTGTTGGTTTCCTGCTCAGCTCCCTTTACCTGCTTTAAAGATTGATTGTTAATACAGCTACCCTTCTGGTCTCTTTCTTCCCCTAAATCTCTAACCAGTGACCAATGGCCAACTGACAAAAGTCCAGGCCCCTGCCTTAAGATGGGACCATCCCTTGCCCATTCTACTTCTCTTACTCCCTCAAAAAATCATATGAACGAGAATCCCCACCTCAAGCTTTGCTTTTAGGGAATTCATCCTAAGACAATATGGTTCCAAGCAACTTACAGTATTGTCTATTTAGTCCTTAGAGCAAGCAACTCTTGGAGAGAGCCATTTATAAATGAGAAAACTCAGGCACACTGTGGTGAACTGAAATCCACAGTGAGGCAGTCTGAGAGCTTCTTGGCAAAGCTCTTAACCATTACATGAACTGCACCCAGCATCAAGTTTGTGTCTGGCTGCCAGGACACATGATGATTCTCTTGATGAGTCAATGGGCACTTTGGTAGAGGTGGTTGGTTCCCTACCGCTGCATATCGAGTTGTTTACTAGTACTATTGAATATATGTATGAGATTGTTTAAAATTTTGAAAAGTATAACTGAAATATTTATTAGTTCAATCCAAATTTTGTGGGTAGATGAAGGAAATCTCATCTTCTATCAATTTCAGTAACAGAGAACTAATTTTAAACATAAAACTAACGTGATAGATGATACTGGTGTATGCTCACTTTTTCATTGAACTTGACTAATCCACGGGCATTTGATTGAAAACCTGCTGGTGCTAGTGGTTGGAATCCAATTTGCAGTAAGTCACTTATTCACTGCTAAGGTTAACAGTTTCTAACCTACAGAGAGATGAGGAAAACATTTGCAGTAAATTATCATTCTTCTCTTTTTGAAAAACATGATTCTGGCTTTTTTTATTTCATGTATTAGCTGTGTGGTTGCTGCTACCTGCTATTCTGTAACTAGATTATCAATCACTGTGGCCAACACCAAATATACTGATCACAGTTTAGACACTTTTAGAGTTGTCTTTTTAACATTGAAATTTGGAGTATTGAGCACTTGGTTGTTTCCTGCCTACAGTTAATTAGAGGAGCAGTGGTTAAGCACAGTTTTTGTATCAGACCATGTTTCCATTTTCTGGTTGTGTGGTGCAGGGTATGTTATGCAACATATCTAAGCTCAGTTAGGTAGTCTTTAAAATGAGATAATATTTTCTGTTTAATATGATTGTGATAATAGTAAGATAATAGATGTAAGGTGCTTAACATAGTACCTAATATGTAGAAGGCACTCATTACAAGCTAGATCTTCTTCTTATTATTATTGATATTTGTTGTATTTTAGCCACCATCATCCATTTTTTTTCTTTTGGTAACACTACCCTGATTTCCTTTTGGGGACTGACCTTTCTTCTGTTGTGGGGAATCTTGGTGGGATTATCATTAAAGGTGATTTGACCTTTCTTAGCTGATGTATGCTGTAAGAGAAGCTGTTAGAGTCTCTTTTCTGGGACTCTGCTGCCTGAGAGGGTAGATACAAGGAAGGAAGCTAAACAAACATAAGATGGCTGGAGCACATTCATCCATGTGGCAGCTCTGATGAGCTGCGAGAACTCAAGAGTGGCTCTATCTCTACTGTTGCTGAGCCTGCTTTTTCAGGCCTTTGGTTCTCTAAGCCACATGTATCTTTGCAATGAATTGCCATTTATTCAAATTACTTGGAGTAGGGCTCTGTTTCTTGCAACCAATGAATGCAAAATTATATAAATATTAACTATATGGATATGATTAAGGCCAATTTTTCAAGGCAAGAAAATTGTGCTATGAGTCTGAAATACATTATTTCTTGGACCTATGATACCGTTAAACTTATGATAGTATCAATAAGCAACAAATAGGACTTGCACTGTGGTAAGATTCCCACTCTTGTTCACTGATGTACCCTGAGTACAGGACCTGGTGCTCAGTAAACATTCGCTAAATGAATGGAGGAATATTCGTAGCCTGCCTTCTTAGGTTACATCATTTTGCAGTTCAAATGATGTTCTGATTCTTTTGTAACGGGTGGAACTTTATATTATGTAGAGCTTCTTTTGAGGATGGAGTTTGATATTTCTTTAAATGTATTGCTTCACGAATCCTCATAATGATTCCAAGACATAGGTGTTTTAAATTTCCATTTTAGATTAGTTAACTGATGCTCAGATAATTTAAGAAAATTGCCTAAGGCCACACACTTTGTAAGAGGCAGAGCCAGAGTTTGAACACTGCTGTGCCCAATATCCAGACTTTATGTGGTTTTCGGTACCTCTGAATTATCCTCTTAATTTCATACCCTTTTGCTTCCTATTCTTTTCTTTCACGAACTTGTCTGACATCCTATTGTTGTGCACTTCTTTGGGATAAGTACAAAGAATGATGTTATGACTATCAAGTATACAACCGACATCTAAACAAGTATCTTAAAACTCGTACAGCCAAATGAGTACTGTCCCTCTGGAAGAGGTCATCTTGGGAAGTTGTGCTCTCTAATGCTTGATATATTGTTTACAGGCCTGCCTCCCATTCTCTCGAATGCTCTTAATGTGGAAACTCATTGTTTTTTGGGGTGAGATTTGATCTTGAAAACAGCCAAAGGCATTTGGAGGGCAATCTAGTGAAGTCATGCTGGAAAGGACCATTTTAAATAAAAAACGAGGTATGAGCATAAGTGTTGAGACTGGGCAGGGTGCGTGGCTTTTGAATTGTTTTGAAGGCTGTTCTCCACTGGGGATCCCTAAAGTCTTTCCCGTCATCTAACAAATGTGATGCCCTGTCTTAAGCCCTGAATATACGGAGATGAGCAAGACAGGTATGAGCTTGGTCCTCCTGGGGATCCCAGTGTAGCACCGAACACGGATATAACAACAAATGATGGGTTTTCATTACATTTGTGACACATGCACTAAAGAAAAGCCCAGGCTGTGATGAGAACCCATCCCAGAGGAGTCACGGAAAGCTTCTGAGTAATTGCCATTTAAGCCAAGGAGGGCAGGGCAGGGTTTCTTAACCTCCACAAGACTGACTTTTGAACCAGATAATTCTTTGTTGTGGAGGGATTCTCCTGTACATTATGTGATGTTTAGCAGCATCCTTGGTCTCTGACAACTAGAGACCGGTCAGTAGCAACCCCCTCCAGCCGTGACACCCTTTACAAATCTCCAGACATCATTAAATGTCCCCCAGCAGACAAAATCACCCAGAAAAAGAACCACTGGTGGAGGTGAGAAAGGAGTGAGAATATTCCATGCAGAGTGAATAGCATGTGCAAGGCCTCAAGATGGGAAGGAATAAGACAGGCATTTTTGTGGAACTGAAGGAATGCTAGTGAATTACTGGTGAGACAGCTGTGATGTTGGGATGGTTTGTAGCCTCCTTGTAATGAAGACAGTTGTCCCTGTCCTATTTTAAAAATAGTTCAATCTCCTACTCTTATGCTGCATACTTAGTCTCTGCCCTTATCTTCCTGTTCCTTTTCTTTTCTTCCTTACTTCTGTATTCTTTCTTCCTTTGGGTTTTGTAGAGTCTACCAGACAACTTAGGTGACAAGAAGTATGCCGGGTCAGGCTGAATCCATTCATTGAGTATTCAGGCAAATATTTTAGTAGCAGCCTTTTCCTCAATTGGTTTGTGATCTTATAATAAACTGAGCCCACTTTGAGTTAATTAAAATGAAAATAAAAGCATACTGATAAGCTGGGAAAAATCCTTGTAGGGAGAGGGAGGCATCTAAACCAGAGGTTATAACAAAAAGCAGGGGGCTGCCCTGTGCGTGTCAGGATGTTCGGCATCACTGGTGTCCACCCACTAGATGCCAGTGGAACTAGGATATTTACACATTTTAACACAATGAAACAACTTGTTGATGTTGTTGAATGAGGAAAACAGCTATCTCCCTTTAACTTTCTGGCTGTAATAAACAGGCAGCACAGGAACTGTGGGAAGCATGTAAATTACATGTGGGAGTCGATACTAATCCCTAAGCCCTAGGAGGGACCAGGGTGGCCAGAGCTGTCAGGTGGTTGCCTTTGTTTGCAGCCATGTCAGCTTATCCCAGGGTGCAGTATAAATATAATCATTATCTCTATTGTCCATACTGTAAAAACATTAGAAAGCAATGCTAGGTAAGCAAACTTGCTAGAACATTATATAAAAATAGTATATATTGGTCTTAAATGAATAGTCTTGGTCTCTTTCATTTCTAAAAGGTTTTGTATTACAAGGCCACAATTTAGCAGCTCTTCTCAGATACAGTTATTCATATTTTAAATATTTTACTCTAGTATCATTCACATGGATGACAATTTAGTTGTCTGCTATTGTTGCCAGAGCACTGCTTTTGGCATACTGCCTTTGATGTGACCCATTGCTATTTGTTTATTGGAGACCACTTTGATACTCAGATGAATGGAATACTTCCTTTCATTGGAAAAATAATAAACTTTAACTTGCTTTTTCTTAAAGGGATGGGTTTTGAGCCTCTGCCAGTTATTTTTGGTTGCTGTAATAAGGCTCAAAGACCGTGAACCTCTCTGTTTAAAGATTGTTTAAAGTCTTCACCAAGACTTTAAGCTTCAAGAGGAAGCAGCCACTTTTCTTTTGTTCATGTAGCACCTCCATCATCCAACAGACATACAATAGGCTCCCTGTAAAAAATGGGTTGAATTATAATGGTGTCTTAGTCTGTTTGTGTTGCTATAAAAAATACCTGAGGCTGGGCAATTTATAAAGAAAACAGGTTTATTTTACTCATGGTTCTGCAGGCTGTACAAGAAGCATGGCACCAACATCTGTTTCTAATGAGGGCCTCAGGAAGCTTCCACTCATGGTGGAAGGCAAAGGGGAACCAACATGTGCAGAGGTCACATCATGAGAGTGGAGGCAAGAGACAGGGAAGGTTCTAGACTCGTTATAACAACCAGTTCTTGAGAAAACTCTTGTGAATACTAATAGAGTGAGAACTCACTTGGTGTCCCCAACCCCAAGGAGGGCATTAATCTCTTCATGAGAAATCCATCCTCAAGACCCAAACACCTCTTATCAGGCCCCACCTCCAACATTGGGGATCAACATGCAAACCACAGCAAATAGTCATTAATTTAGGAAAGTGGAAGAACCTAAGTAAAGAGGACTCTAAAAAGGACAAACAGGGAGGTGAGAGGAATTACATTCCTTTACTGGACATAGGATGTTGTCTTGGGTGATTTTTACTACCCCCTTAAAAGTTTGGCTGACTTCAGCTCATGTTTGGCTGACTCCAGCTTAGATGTGATAAGAATTTGGTTATAGTTTATGAAGACGAAATATACATTTGCTATTTTTAAATTGCTTATTTGTACTGAATAAGTGCCCTACCACATTGTGTGAATATGAAGTTCACAGGCTGGTATTCCATATCAGTCTATTCATACTTGGTTGGCTTTTCATGTAAAACGATTAAGGATGGGTGGGTCACCTCAGAGTAAGAGAAGAAAACCTTCTTTACTGCTGTCAGCCTGAACTGTTAAGAATGACCTTCTAAAGGTGGAAATTGCCCTCCGTGGTATCAGGCAGGGTTGGCGGTGGGGACTGGCAGCCCTTTCCTCTTCTGCTCAACTTGAGTTTAATTTCTTAGCCAGTTTGTTTCTCTTCATGTTTCACTGCTTTCCCACCCTCCATCTCAAAACAAGTCCGAGACAATACATAATTTTGGATTGGCTTTTATATTTAAGTGCAGGCCAATACTAAGAACATATTGATTTAAACAGTAGCAAATTAGCATTTTGTGAACATGAAAGGATTACGTAGGAAGTTCTGGCCATGCAGTCCGAAGCTTTCCCACAGGAAGGAATGTATGTTGCGTTGAGGAGAATGTCTCTCTGAAATACATGAGCACAAGTCACTGGTGGTTAGTTAATCACTCCCAGTCAGATTCATGAACAAAACCCTCTAGGTTGGGCAAATTCGGGCAGGATTTCAATTTAATTCCACAAACACTTGTTGAGCAAGACCTGGGTTTCTGTTTGCTCTGCCCCGTATATATTAATTGTTCTCCATTCTGTGTTGAGGTAATGTGAGGAGTAGAGAAATTGCTTTAGACAAACATTACTGTTTGGAAATACTCGACCTAAGTGGATTCAGTTACTTTCTGAGAGTTCAGCGAGGTTGGAATGAAGATTGTAATTTGAGTTGTATATAAAACAGAGAAAGAAAAACACTTTGCCAACTCTTGCATTCATATATATTTTCCATCCCTGACATGATTATGTTTTTATATTTCCCCAATTAGATTTTAAACCATTTGTAGGGAGGAAACTGGGTTTCTTTTAACAAGGGCTCCCAGGCACGTACCGCAGGGTTAAGTACCTTGCAGACTCTCGGTAAATACTGACTGCCTGAGGGGAAGTGAGTATTCCCAAGGGTGTTTCCTCAGTGCTCGGTATTTTCCGTGAGAAGCAGACCTCGTGTGGAAGCGTCGTTCCTTTACGTTGGGACGGTTTCCTGAAAGGTTTCAGCACAATGACACTGATTAGCTGCCAGACTAATTGCTCACCGCCACCAACCTTGTTTCATAGGCAAACTGGGCCCGAGGGTAAAATAACATGCACACTGAGCCAAACTTTCCAACATGTGCTCCTAACCCTTCCCCCTTGAATTCAGAAAGTGACCTTTTGGTGAACAAATGTTCTTTCACCTTCACTGTTTAGAAGTTGTTAACACCGGGCCAGCGACGTGATTGATGCACGTGCTTTCCCCTCCTCTGGAGTAGGTTCCACTGTTGCGCTCTCGGAGCTGTGAGCTTTTATATTGTTTTCCTTTGATAAGGTGGCTGGGTTGCCCATAAATTTGAATGTATGTTTTAATGACCTGGTGGTTGCTGAAAGAGTGTTATTCTGCTTTGTAGGCTTCTGGCTTTTCTTCTTCAAGGCACACTTCTGGCTAAATGTTTTCTGAACATGGCCTTCTCTTAGTAATCTGTTTGAAAAGTCTGTGATTTCCCACCCTCCCCCCGCACCTCCACAAGCCCACCTGGGTCTCTTGTTTGCAGTTTAATTAGTTTAATTCTCAGGCAAATGAGAAATCTTTTTTGAGTCTAAGGATGCCAGATCTTTAAAGTCAGTTCTTTCAGCAAGCTTCAGTTTTCCAAGTAGAAGACACATGAGAAAGGATCGAAAGATCAGTGCTGATAATTCTTAGTTATTTTTAATTTTGGGGGGTGGGGGCGAGTGTGGAGAGTAAGGGTAAATCCTTCCTCAAAGCCCAACATTGCAGATACCAACAAAAGGGGAGATGGAAGCAGTAGAGAAGAGTGATTAAAGGTACCAATTAGGAGGTTAAGTGTGTGACTTTGGGCAAATTACTTACCCTGTCTGTGTCTCAATTCCCTTTCCTATAAACTGGAAATTATACTAATAGTACCTACCTCATAGGGTTGTTAGGAAGAGTAAATGAGTTAATATACACAAAGTGCATAGGCCAGAGTGCCCGGCGCATTGAAGGTGCTACGTGAATGTTAGCTAGTATAGATTCTCCAACAATTCTGGAATCCCAACAGTTTTGACGTCAAACAATGGTTATTTTTCAATTTTTTAAAGTAATTTATTTGATGGCAGAACTAACCTGAACTGTTGAGAATATTTTTGTCTTTATTTCATTTAATGTGAATATTTATAAGTTTTTCTATGGAAATACTAATGTGTTTGATGTGGGGCCTGCCCCAGTCTCCTAGGTGGGTTATAGATATACGGTATATGCACCATATTACATTTACAACATCAGAAACATGCTGAATCCTGAAACATATCTGACAGCACAGGTTCAGATAAAACACTGGATGTATGCTGAGATAGAAAAATATATTGGCAAAAATACTTCCTATTTATTACCTATCCTGCTTCTTCTTGGTTATACCCCTTGGTGTTTTTCTCATAGGATTGAAAAAAAAATAGAAATTTCACAGGCTGTTATTTTATTTGTGAATATTTATTGAACCCATACCACGTGCTAAGCAGTCAAGGTCCTCTGCTTTCAGGGAGCTGATTGGCCAGTGTTAGCTGTATATTATTAAGGGCCTACAACGTAAAAGGCCTTAATCTAGATACATTATTCACATAATCTCTAGTTCTCACAATAATCAGTTCTACAAATAAAGGAAAAATGCTCTGAGGCATTAAATAACCTGCTCAAAGCTAGTCACCCATTCAAAG
Organism: Symphalangus syndactylus; assembly: GCF_028878055.3. NCBI lineage: Eukaryota > Metazoa > Chordata > Mammalia > Primates > Hylobatidae > Symphalangus > Symphalangus syndactylus. Next base: position 69,963,014 of record NC_072433.2, read on the forward strand.
CTGGTAAATGGTTGAGCTGGGACTTAAATTCCAGTCTGGGTGGCTCCGTGTCCTGTGCTCTTTCCACTTTACCACATTGCCTCTTGCTAAGAGCACTCAGACCTAATGGCTCTTAAAGAGAGTCTTGTAGACTTTAATCTCTTTCTGACATGCCATGTTATGTGAGGCCTGACAAACAAGAAAAGCTCACTGGTACACTTGACCTCCCTGGAAAGGTTGTGTCACCATGTGCAGGGGACACGTCAGCAGTCAGTGGACAAGTCAGGTAAGTCACAAGTGAACATTATGGAATGGGGTATACATGAAATACTGGAAACTAGTTTCTGTAACAACCATTTGTAATTCTTATGGAAAGAAAATTTATATACCATTGAAATCACAGATCTTAACTGTCCAATTCAATGAATTCTGGTAAGAATTCTACACCTGCATATCCACCACCCCAGAAAGTTTCCTTGACTTCTTCCAGTCAAACCTCACCCCTTAGGAACCACTGTTCAGATTTCTTTTCTGCATAGTTTAGCTTTGGCAGTTCTTGAGCTCCATATAAATGGAATCAAACAGAATGCACTGTTCTGTAAATGGCTTCTTTTGAACTGTCCACTATTTTTAAGACATATCCAAATTGTTCATGCATCAGTAGTTCATTCTTTAATATTCTGTGTAGTATTGCACTGTCTGAATAGACCACAATTTCCATTTTCCTGTTGTTGGATATTTGAGTTGCTTCCAGTTTGGAGCTATTTAATAAAACTGCTATAAACATTACTGTACAAGTCTTTTATGGATGAAAATTTTAATCTCTCCTGGGTACATACCTAGATTGTAATTGATGTATATGAATTATAATAATATATAATTTTCATAAGGCAGTTGTATATTTAGTTTAACAAGAAACTGCCAAACAGTTTTTTTAAAGAGCTTGTTCACATTTTATACCATCAGTATCTGAGAGTACTAGTTGCTCCACATCGTTGGCAATTAGGTGTCATCCATCTTTTAAATTTTAGCTATTGTAGTGGGTGTGAAATGATAAATCATTGTAGTTTTTTGTTGTATTTACCTGATAATTAATGATGTTAATTAACTATATTTTTATGTGCCTATTGGCCATTTGTATATTTTCTTTTGGGAAATGATTCTTCAAGATATTAGTTCACTTTTTGCTGGTTGCATTTTCATTGATTTCAGGAGTTCTTTATATATTGAGATAATAGGTCTTTCTCAGATATATCCGTGTATAGCAAATATTTTTTTCCCTATTCTGTAGAAAACTTCCAAGTTGGATCTTTAAATCTCTAATTTCCTAGGTGAGATGACCTTGGGTTTTGGTTCCCGTCTCATGCTGATTGTATTATTTGTTAGGATGGTTTCCTCTTTCTAACAAGTTTATTTGCAATTTACAAGAGGAGGAACATTTGCAAAAAGAAGCCCATGTTGCTTGTGGCCCCCAAATTATTCCTTTTCTAGACACTCCTCTGAAGTTATAATGAAAATATGTGATTCCATCTTAAAAACTGCTTTGTACCCGGTTTAGGATCATGCTTATTTAATTATGTAAAATAAAAATTACTGGACAAATTAAAAACACAATAGCTAAAAACTTTTCTTTTTCCAAAAAAGAGACTTTTAGAAGGGTGTGGTAATTGTTTAGAAGTTTTCTTAATTATAAAAGTAAAACACATTTCATGTAATGTAAGTTGGCAATTTTTTTTTAGAAAAGGAAAACTGAGCACTGAAAGTTAAAATTAAAGTTAAAAAGTTATTAAAAGGCAAATAAGCCACTCATAGATTTCTGACTTTCAGGATTAATCTTTACTGCACTTTTGTTCAGCAAAGCATGCGGTATTTTTTTCTGAAGGTAAATGTATTAACAATTCAGGAGATATCACTGGAATTGGCTCCTGCTCACATAATTAAGCCAGATGCTTCAAAAGGCTGAGAGGCAGAATTGGGCTCATTAATTTCCAACATCAAATCTACTTCATATATGTTCCTGTTCGAACTCTCACCTAATTTAAGAAGATCAAATAACAATCTAAGGTCACAATTAGGGGAAGGAAGCATGAGTTTTAGCCAAATTTTATCCTCTTGGGTTTAACTGCAGCAATGAAGCATTTTTCCCATTTGGAGAGTGGCGAAGTTGGGCTACTATTCAAAGAATTCGCTCCTATCCTCTGGACCCAATCCCTTCAGAAAGAGGTCACGTCTCCAACCCAGGTTTCCTAGCTCCTTTGGCACATTCCTGTTCGTCTTAGTGACTTTTTCTTAATTCACAGGCCATCGCTTCTGTTATGGGGTGAACTGTGTCCCCTCAAAATGCATATGCTGAATGTGACTGTGTTTGCAGATAGAGTCTTTTAAGGGGCTCTTAATGTTAAAATGAAGTCATTAGGGTGAGCCCTAATCCAGTGTGACTGATGTCCTTATAAGAACAGAATATCTGGATACAGGTAGATGAACAGAGGGAAGACCGTGTGAAGACACAGAATGAAGATGGCCACCTGCAAGCCAAGGAGAGAGGCCTCAGAAGCAGCCAATCCTGCCACCCTTCACCTTAGATTTGTAGCCTCCAGGTCTGTGAGAAAAATGCAATTCTGTTGTTTAATCCACCAGTCTGTGGTACTTAACTGTGGCAGCCCTATAGCAAACTAGCAAACTCATATAGCCTCTAATGGACCATCACTCCAATGCTGTGAATATTAAGTTCTACTAGGTTCAGGCAGACCCTGAGCTAAATGGCAGCCTATGTATTACTCAAAACATTGGAACATTTACACCAATCACTTCTTTTAAAAAAATTCTAGTCGACATTAAAAAAAAAAAAAACTTATTTGATGGTCTCAAAATATTTACGTAAGTTTGGCTGGGCGTGGTGGCCCACACCTGTAATCCCACCACTTTAGGAGGCCAAGGTGGGCGGATCACTTGAGGTAAGGAGCTCGAGACCAGCCTGGCCAGCATGGCGAACATCCATCTCTACTAAAAATACAAAATTAACCGGGCATGATGGCTGGCAACCGTAATCTCAGCTACTAGGGAGGCAGAGGCAGGAGAATCATTTGAGCCAGAGAGGCAGAGGTTGCAGTGAGCCGAGATTGTGCCACTGCACTCCAGCCTGGGCAACAGAGTGAGACTCAATCTCAAAACAAAAACAAAAATACAAACCAAAATATTATAGAAGTTTGGATTAATATATATCTCCTGAATTCTACCTGATTTTATATAAAATAGGCAGTAATGTAAAATATCACATATGTTTTAGAACTTAAAAAAAATTTTTTTTTGAGACAGGGTCTTGCTCTGTCACCCAGGCTGGAGTGCAGCGGTGTGATCACGGCTCACTGTAGCCTCCCCCTCCCAGGCTCATGTGATCCTCCTACCTTAGTCTCCCAAGTAGCTGGGACTACAGGTGTGCCACTACACCCGGATAATTTTTGTATTTTTTGTAGACATGTGGTTTCGTCATGTTACCCAAGCTGGTCTCAAACTCCTGGGCTCAAGCAATTGCCTGCTTTGGCCTCCCAGAGTGCTGGGATCACAGGTGTGGGCCATCACATCTGGCCTATTTTTGAACTTTTAGAATGACAAACAAAAATCTTTCTTTAGACGTTTAGCCGTAAAATTATTTTATTCCTGGGAGAAATTACTGAATATTTCTGTGCCTCAATTTCTCCTCTAAAATGGGAGATAATAACAGTGCCTAGCCTAGCTCGTGGAATTTTTGGAGGGTCAAATTTTTACTCAGAATAGTGTTGGCACATGATATTTATTATATAAAATACTTTGGAATCATACTGATTTTCTAAAGACTTAACAGCTCAGGAATACATCTGTATACATACACACCATTTTTTTTTCTTAATATACTCCTTGTGTTGAGTTAAAACCAGGACAGAGGGAAAAGTTTTCAAGGTGTGAGAACCCACTCTGAGAAGCGGTGGTGTTTCCTGTTTGTTTTCAGCACTTCCGAGTGGCTGGCTTCAGGAGAGAGCTTTGGACCCACTCATTAGGGGCCACAGGGGTCTTTCTGCTGCTCTCCATCTGGACTCCATCACTGGAGGAGGCACCAGGGGCCCACTCCTGGGGAATGACTTTTGGCTTCCTTCTCTCCCCCTCCTGCCCTTTGCTTCCTGAAGCCTCCAGTTTATTAATATGAAATTGAGGGAGGTCATCTTCTCCAAAGTCAATATAAATTGGCTGGTCACAGTTCTTCAAATGTGTTGAAGCTTCCTCTGCTCAGAAATATAGCCCTCCCTCAGGGAATTCATTAGAGTTGGTAGCTCTTTAAGGAGTACACAATTTCTGGGAAGTATCCCTATTAGCCATTCACTCCCTCAGAGTTTGTTACTGAAATCAGATAATGGCATTTTCTGCTCTGATACCTCCCTGCAGGAACTGGAGGGTGCAAGCAGGCAATGAGGCCGGAGAAGCAGGCCTGAGCAGCAGAGGAGGCTGAAGGGTCAACGGGCTGTGGGGAAGAAGAAACACAGCCCTGGGAATTTGGAAGGGAGAGCTTAAAGGGGCAGCAGGGTAAACATGCCCTTTCGATAATACCGTTTAAGGTTCTGTGGAACTTTGTTGTTGCCTAATAGGGACCGAGTATACCAGTTCTCCTCCCCATTATTTATTTATGGGAGCATCTCTGGCCTGAGGCCTGGCACTGCTGGAGGTGGAAGCTACCCTCCTCAACCTCATACTGTGTTTACCTGCCCTCCCCATTTCTCCATCAGCCCCCACCCTGCTGTGCCTGCCTCATCTCCTTAGTTCAGGGCCTACTGTTGGTCCTACTTAGCCAGCATCAGGGTTCCCTCTGGGATCCCACATTCAGACTTGTGTTCCCTTCTCTAGAAGTGTTGAGCTGTCCTCATCTCTTGCCTGTTTATCCTCCAGAATCTACACAGATGTCACCTCCTTAGGGAGGCCTTGTCTGAGTTCCCTGAATGGGGACAGGCTCCTCTCTCTCATAGCTCCCAGCAACACAATCCCATCCTTCCCAGTGCGTACCTTGGCTGGCAATGACACATTTATTTGTGCGATTGGTGATTAATATCTACTTCTTATGCTAGCCTGTAAACCCCGTGAGGGAAGACACATCTGTCTTTTTCAACATTGTGTCCCCAGGTCAAGTATAATGTCTGACATGAAGTGAACTCTCCATAAATGTTTGTTCTAAAGACTAAACGAGGGCCCCTCGGGGCATGCTTGTTCTTCCTCTGCCTGACATCTAAACAATGAAGCTATCTTCACCTTATAAGGAGGCTGGCATGCACACATGAACTAGAGTAATTCAGAGGAGCAGACCAGGTGTTTCCAAGGCCTCCTGAAGCTCTGGCCCAGGTGACTCCTGTGCCCATGAATCTTGGGAACATGCACTAGGCATGGAGGTATCATAGGTGGCAGGGAGCAGAGGAACTGGCTCTCCATGGGGCTCCTGGATGGTGGCTATGGAGAGCACAATCATAGTTTATGTGTTTGTAAGACCAGTTCAGAGGAGCAGAAATTCATTAGATGCAACTTTGGTCATTTCCCCTGTAATTTCAACTGTGACTTTCTCCCATTAGGAAAGACTATAATAACCTAAAAACCTTATTTGAGCTGATTGTACAATTGTTGACAGATGATGCAAACTTGCATTTTCTCTGAATTTTGCACATTTCTAGTGTATTCATGACTTTATATGGATGTAGCTCTAAGGCTTTAATAGAATGTCTTATTTCTCATTCCTGTGGTTAGTAGAAATAGAAAAGCAAAGTCTCACTTACTTTTGTACTCTATTGCGAAATTTTGATGATTTATTTTAAATGAGGCTGATTTTTTTTTTCACGACCACAAAACAACTGCCAAACCTCAGTTCAATGTATCAGATGCATGAATTATAATGATGAGAACTGCCTGCGTGTCTGTTACCTACAAAACTTGTGTTTTATAAGCATTAAAAAGTACCAGTGAGAAACTGGAGTTTTAGAGACACTTGCAGCTATTTGGCATGTTCTTTTCATTTTCTGAGATTGGAAGTCTGACTGTTGAGTGCTAAGCATGAGTTTAGAGTGCTCTGTGCTCCAGAGTGAGGGCATGGGCAATGGAGACTGGTCTAAACGGAATGATTCATGGTCTACAGATTTAATATTTAGGGAGTAAGATATAATTACATCAATGAAAACCAGAGACCTTATCTCCTGGTTAAAATGAATTTCATTCTATTGAGGATCTGAGGTTCATAGTCTATCCTAACATTTCATATTTGGAAGAGGCTCTCTAGGTCAATGAGAGTGTACCAGAAAGATACTAGATCAATTCTAACTCTGCCATTCCCTAATTATGTGACATTGGCCAAAACACTTTTAACTCTCTACTTCTTACTTTCATTTGGAAAATGGAAGTTGTAAAATCTGTCCTAATCTACCTCACAGGATTTGTGGTGATGACTAAGTAAAACAATGTTGGTAAATTTCAAAGGTGTGCAAAGGTAAGAAATTGTTTCCCTATATCTTGTAGTTTTCTTTCTCTTTTTTTTTTTTTTTTTTGACATGTAGAGTCCTATTTCCTCAACCAAGTTATAAGCATTCTAAGACTTAGAAATTGGCCATAATTATTAGCTGGGGTTCAGTTACAGAGGCAGAACAACTAAAAAGGTGTAATATGTGAGGTTTGTTGTCACAGGCATTTAACTTTACACAACTGCAGGAGCTGATTAGGGAGTAGTCTGTGTCTGTTGCTGGAGCTTTAAGTCCAGAAAGTAGGCCACCTGGAAGGGAAGATGGGCATAAAATGGAGGTGAGCAAGAACAACTGGAAGCCACAGCACATATTGGAACTCAAGTCCACCTTGCTATCTCCCACCATGATGTGTGTGTCACATGGGAAAAGTGGGTGCCCCTTGTCATGGAGCTAAAGATATAGCTGGCCCAGAAATTGGAGAAGCTGCTGGAGGATCCAGGTGGGGCATCTGTAGGCCCAATTTCTTCCCTGTGCCTGTGTGTTAAGCCAGAAGATACATGATAATGTACCCGTGCTGCAAAAGCATCTTTCTCTACCCTTTGAAGGTCAAAAACAATATAACTGCTTTACTTTCTTGCTCTAAATCTTGTGCAAATATATCTATCATGGCACATCCTGACACATGAAACACAAATGAGGCAGCTACATGCTACATCATTTGTGGGACCAGTGTAAAATGAAAATGTGGGAGCCCTTTATGCAAAATAACAGGAGAACTGCACTTTCTTTTGCATTCTCTCTCTGGACCTGTCATGTTGTTCATTATTTACCATTTAATGTCACACTCCCTAACATGTGGGATACTTGGCAGATGAACACAGACCTCACAGGCAACTTGGGCCCTGACCCTAAGTGCATGCCTGTCTCCACTCTGCCATGCTCTGTGCCCAGGACCCCACTGGGGTGGAGGGAAGTGACAGTCAATATGGGTGGAAGGAGAATGGGTGGCTGAGAACCAATCAGAGAGGTGGGGAGGAAGTAAGAGGCAGGACCATGCATGAGCCAATTCTTCAAGCCTCCAGAACATGCTTCAGTATCTCATTGGCTTGCACTGATAGAAAACAAATTGAAAGACAATAAATATTCCCACACTGAGTATTAAACCCCAAGCACAAGGCCCTCCTTCTGAGGACAGGTCACTGGGCATTTGCGCTGTTTGCATGTCCATCAAGCCAGCCCTGCCTGCAGGAAGGGCATTTTGGAAAAGGCAGTTCAGCCTAGCCAAACTGACATATTACAAGCTCATGACACCCTGCTCGCTGCCTATCTCCTGCACTTTTCTCAAAGGGCTATCATTATGTGTTAAAGCAAATATAACAGACAGAGGGCTATGAACACAGCCTTGTTATTTTTCTGGGGTAGTCTCTCAGACATGGACACACACCACATTGTGGCATTGCTACTAGTGTTTCCCAGCCACTGTTTCCCTGAGCACCAAGACTTTTTTTTTTTTTTTTTTTTTGAGACAGAGTCTCACTCTGTTGCCCAGACTGGAGTGTAGTGGCATGATCTTGGCTCACTGTAGCCTCTGCCTCCTGCGTTCAAGCGATTCTTGTGCCTCAGCCTCCTGAGTAGCTAGGACTACAGGCATGTGCTATCGTGCCTGGCTAATTTTTTTTTTTGGTAGAGATGGGGTTTTGCTATGTTGGCCAGGCTGGTCTCAAACTCCTGACCTCAAGTGATCCACCCACCTTGGCCTCCCAAAGTGCTGAGATTACAGGCATGAGACACTGTGCCTGGCCGAATCAAGACTTATGATGTGACATTGTTAATGGTATGCTATTACTCACCTGTGTCAATCCTTTATAATTGAGAGAGATTTAGTTTTACAATTGGATTCCACAGGCTGATGGGGATATTTGCATGATTGAATTTTTCATTTCAACAATGTAGTCTTTAAGATTTCTCCGATGGGATGTTGCAAGATGCATGCTGAGCATGTTGTTGAAGGAGGCAGTCCCCTGTGGAGCCCTGCACCTCTACCTGTCTTACTGGGTATGCCAAAACTCAAGGCCCTGGTTGCTCTCTACCTGGGCCATTTCTCAAGGTTGTGTTTGCAGCCAGAATCCTTAAGAGATGAGGTAATGTCTCCCTCTGTGACAAAGAGCAGGCTCCTACAAAAGCAGTGGATTCCCCATGTTCAGCATTTGTATTCATTTGCTAGGGCTGCCACAACAGCGTATCAGAGACTGGGTGATTTCAACAACAGAAATTTGTTTTCTCACAGTCCTGAAGGCTAGAAGTCCAAGATCGAAGTATCAGCAGGGTTGGTGTCTTTTGAGGCTTGTAGATGGCTCTCTTCTCCAAGTCTTCACATAGTCTTCCCTCTGTACCTGTTTGTGTCCAGATTTCCTCTTCTTAGAAATACACCAGACACACTGGATTAGGACCATCCTAATGTCTGACTTAACTCAGTTACCTCCCTAAAAACGCTGTCTCCAAATGTAGCCACTTTCTGAGGCACTTAGGGGTTAAGACTGGAACATATAAATTTTGGGGTCACAATTCAGTCCATACCAGTGTTCCTTCCTGTAACTCAACTTACTGCCCTCCATGTCACCACTGTAGGACTTGAGGGTAAGAAGAACTAACACCGTCATACTGTTTGCTGTGCTGTGAGTAACAAGGCCTATTGTTTTGAACCTTGGTGTTTGATGTCTTCTAGCATCAAGGAAACAGTAACATGCTAATAATCAGATTATAGATAGGGCGAAATAAAATCCCAGACCTGATATACCTTGCATGTGGCATCAAAAACATTTCCAGTAGTACCTCATGACGGATCCAAATGTGACAATGGGAGTGACTTTAACAGTAGCCTGCCTGTTCAGAAATCACTGCTGGTCCTATTTTTTTTCTTCTCATTGGAGTGAAATTTGTCTCTCAATCTTCCATCCCTACACAAGGTATTTAAGCCTTTCACTTTCTCGTCCTAGGGTGTCCGTGTGTCTAGGACCCCCGAAGAGTGGCCTGTCTGTAGCAGGACAAGGCACAGACAAAACCTCTCAGACACCGAGTTAAAGAAGGAAGGGCTTTATTCAGTTGGGAGCTTCGGCAAGACTCACGTCTCCAACAACCGAGCTCCCCAAGTGAGCAATTCCTGTCCCTTATAAGGGCTCACAACTCTATGGGGGTCCACATGAGAGGGTCGTGATCGATTGAGCAAGCAGGGGTCCATGACTGGGGGCTGCATGCACCAGTAATTAGAATGGAACAGAACAGGCCAGGGATTTTCACAGTGCTTTTCCATACAATATCTGTAATCTATAGATAACATAACCAATTAGGTCAGGGGTTGATCTTTAACTACCAGGCCCAGGGTGTGGTACCAAGCTGTCTGCTTATGGATTTCATTTCTGCCTTTAATTTTTACTTCTTCTTTCTTTGGAGGCAGAAATTGGGCATAAGACAATATGCGGGGTGGTCTCCTCCCTTATGTCCACAGATGGTGAGTTGCTGATGGGCTTCACTGGAGAACAGCTTCTACTGCACTTCATTCCCTCCTTCTTGTAGCAGAAGAGTTTGTTCCCTCACCCCTGACCTTCAGGAGCCCTCTTCCCTCCCGTATGCTTGTCTCCCTTTTGGGTCATAACTCTGTCTCATCTCCACCCTTCCCTAGCTTTATCTAGTCTCTGGGACAGGGAAACTGGCTTCATAAGCAGGAGTAAAAGACTCTTCACCTTGCACTTGGGGCAGCAGTTTCTTTGGATATTTGTTTTGGCTTTCGTGGAGGAGGAATGCTGTCTTAGGAATGCTCTCTTCTGGTGTCCATGAACGAAAAGAGGAGGAGGGATGTGCACAAGGACAGCCAGATGAATATCTCAAGCTATGATCTGCTATGCAACTTTGACATTTCCATGTCTTCCAGAAGTGAAAACAATAGTTGCTAATGTAAATGCTATTCCTAGCACGCAGGCGGAGTGCTCTAGACAAGGTCAGTTGCTTTAGAAATAGAAGCCTCAGCTCAGATTCAAAGATACTCAGATCAGATTCTGGACCACTTTGAGAATGCATTATTAAAAAATGACCAGACTAAAAGTCAGAAGTTCTGATAGGAGGCCTTGTTATGTGGGATTTTAGTAGCAACAATCTCAAATGACTAACAAGTGCAGAATTTATAACCCAGTCTAGGTGTGGTGCTTCGTTCTGAGTGTTGGATAAGCACAGCATTGGTAGCCATCTCAGCCCATGCTCTAATGGTCCCCCAAGTTGGAGGTAATTAGACTTTGGTTACGATGGAATCTGAACAGGCAGAAAGACTGTTGGCAACATTTTCTCCCAAAGCCCTATGCCAGCATCACTGGAGTGACTGTATCTCCAAGGACATGTGTGCCACTGTGGGACGACACCTAAGCTGTGTGTAGAGGGAAGCCACTTCACTATCAGGCCTCCACCCTTCAGAGTTAGAGGATGGTGTGAAACCTCCTGCTAGAAAGGCTGGTAGAGAAGGCCTTCTAAGTTCAGAATTTAATCCTTCCTTCTGTCTCCTGTTATCCTCTGAATTGTGACCCCAAAATTCATATGCTGAAATCCTAGTTCCTAATACATAAAAATGTGATTGTATTTGGAGAGAGGGTCTTTAAGGAAGGAATTAAATGAAAATGAGGTCATTGAGGTGGGCCCTAATTCAGTGTTACTGGCATCCTTAGAAGAAGAGAAAATCTGGACACAGATAGGTACAGAGGGAAGGCCACGGGAACAAGATGGCCATGTGCAAGTGCAGGGGAGATGCTGCAGTAGAAATCAACCCTGACAACCTTGATCTTAGACTTGTAGCCTCCAGGACTCTGAGAAAATAAATTTCTGTTGTTTAAGCCACCTGGCCTGTGGTATGTTGTTGTGGCAGCACCAGCAAATTAAAGACCACCCTCACCCCCATCCCCATTTATACTCCAAACACATAAAATGATAGATAAAATAGAGCAAGAGGTAAACTAGAAATATCTAGCCATGTTTTAAAATAAGGTAAATATCTTAATGGATGAGATTTGCAAAATAGCCTGAGGGGCTAAAGCTGTGTGTCTGCTGGATGTCAAGTCAGGTAGCAGGCCGTGAATCTGACATGTGAAAGGGTAGGGATAAAAACACCCTTTCCAACTCACTCAGGTGGGGACCAGAGCCAAGCTCACTGCTTGAAGCCAGGGCCTAATGTGATTCATCCACCTGTGAGTGGGGGCTGCTAACAGAAGCTGTTACTAGCGACTACCTTATGCCAACTACTTCATGCCTAGTGAGTAGGAGATGGAAGGACACATATAAGGCAAACGTACATTGCCTTGAGATTAACATTTGAGCCAAAATGCTCCAGTTAGATCTGTGATATCTCCAATGTCATTGAGAGACAAGGCCTTCAAAGCCTCTTTTCCAAGTCTCTTAGTTCTGGACTGGGAAGTCAAGGTCACTGCAAAACTGCTTTACAGGAGGAAGGGAGGGAGGCAGAGAGACAAAGAGAACTTCTCACTCAAGGAGAATCTGCAAACTAAAATCCCAAGCATGTAAAGAAAATTAACACCTGAACTAACAGCCTACACATTTAAGAGTTGAAATGAGGACCCTGTTAGGTCTTTTGCTGCCTTGCAGTGGGGTTTTTGCATCATAGTCTCTTCCATTCACTATTTCAACCTTGTAGTCTGGTGGCAAGATGAAAAACTGAGGGGCACTGCTCAAAGACTCCCCATAAGCTGTCAGCTACTTACTGTTCTGGCAGATAAAAGCATCTTGCAATAAAAGATCCTATTTAAAATGTACCAGTGGCGTGCTTTCCACGATGCTACTGTAGACACCCAAAGAATCATTTCCTTGTATGGAAACTTGACAAGAAAAATCTTCTGACATCGATTTTTTTGTTTTGTTTTACCACTGAATAGTAACCAGATGTACAAAATGATATAAATAGCTTGGAAATGCTAATTATTGGAAATGCTGTACTGGTGTCAAGAGCTTTATCTGGGCCAATTGATATATAGTGATAAACATAGCCTTCCATGGCTGCCCAAGTATTGTGTACCTAAGGTTAAGGGAGGAGACCACCCCTCATATTGTCTTATGCCCAATTTCTGCCTCCAAAGAAAGGAGAAGTAAAAACTAAAAGGCAGAAATGAAATCCACAGACAGCCCGGCGCCACACCCTGGGCCTGGTTGTTAAAGATCTACCCCGACCTAATCGGTTATGTTATCTATAGATTACAGACATTGTATGGAGAAGCACTGTGAAAATCCCTGTCCTGTTCTGTTCCGTTCTAATTACTGGTGCATGCAGCCCCCAGTCACGTACCTCCTGCTTGCTCAATTGATCATGACCCTCTCACGCAGACCTGCTTAGAGTTGTAAGCCCTTAAGAAGGACAGGAATTGCTCACTTGGGGAGCTCAGTTGTTGGAGACATGAGTCTTGCTGATGCTCCCAACTGAATAAAGCCCTCCCTTCTTTAACTTCGTGTCTGAGGGGTTTTGTTTGTGGCTCGTCCTGTTACAAGGTGATGGTGGTACCTTTACTACTGGATTCAAAGTGATCATGTGGCTTGTGAGTTCCTGTGATGTATGCCAGACTGATTTTAAGTGGGAGTGCAGTCTCTACCTCAATGAACGGTTGGTTGTTAAAGGTTTACTTCCTCTATGCCTATTTTAATGCTCCTCACTTATTAGCTGAAACTCTGAAGGAATACATTTGGCCAGGATCCCAAATTGCCAACTCATTCATCAGTCATTGCTTCATGTTCCTAGGAGGTATGTATATCAAATCCTGCACCAGATGCAATTACTGTATAGCGAGTTATAGAAATCTATAACTGAGATAAATCTAGGACCTGCTCTGCTGGTGTCTCAGCAGAACCATACGTAGTTGAGAGGATTCCTTTTGCCTCTCCAGACTAAGGTGTCTCCTTGGTCCCTCTCTTCTGGATTCACTCCTTATCGTAGTCTTCTTGACACTGCCATTCTCCCTAATGAAGAGGTGTAGAAAAGTGAGTTCAAATAGAGAATTTCCCTGTAAGACCTAGAATAGAGCTGGATTAAGTGGCTTACTTCCTGATAATAAAATTTCCAGTGGAAAGGTGACACCAAGATATTTTTCCTTGGAAGACAGAAAAATCCCATCCCAAAGTTTACAAACGTGGATGTCTTTTAAATTTGAGATTGTAATTTATTTTTGCAGAAGCCTAACATTTTGATGGGAAAAGCCACTTGAGTTAGCTCTTTTACTTAAACACATATAAGGCAAATGCCTTTTTTTCACCCTATCATTGAGGAAAAAACTAGAATGTGTTCATATAACACAAACTAGATGCTTTAGCATCTAGTTAAATGTTTTGTTTAGTGATTGGAAGAATTTTGCCTCTGCAAAATTAGGTATGGTTTTCTCTTAAATTTGGAGTTAGGTCACTCTATACTGGAAATTATAATTTTTTTTGTAGGGGGGAGGTATATATGTGTATATGAGTTTGTGTTTCATAGCATGTGTGTTATTCAGTTGCTTCTAGGAAATTGGAAGTAGGACTTTGATTATGGCAAAGGCAACATACAGAATTGATCTTCTTGCCTAATGTTAGAGGTGAGATCAAGATTTTGACTAAGCTGGTAAAAGACATGCTGGGCTGGATTACTGGTATCCTACATTTGGTGTTGTCTCAGATTGACTAATCCACACTTTGAAAAATACATTCTCAAGCTTATGGATTCCTACAGGGTTTCTGGCCTAGTCTTTGATGTCAGATCAAATGCTTGGTTAGTTAAGCAACTCCAAGGGAATGGCTACTCCCAAAGCTCAATATCCTAGGAAAAGGCTACTTTTGGATAAAGAAGAGACAGCCTTGGATTTGGAGGACAAAAAGGATGCTATTTTCTTTCTAGGGCTAGTGAACTCTGAGGCATGGGGATTAGTGTGGAGATAGGGCAGGAGCCAGATAGGGAGCTGGCCCAGGAAGGGCCTCTGAGGTCATATTCAGACCTGCGGACTCTTGGAGTGATAAATTTTAGCAAGAATCGTTAAGTTACTCTGGTTTGCTTCTATTATCTCTTAGCCACAATAAAGTATTATTAAAAGTTACCAGCTGATCTCTGGGGACTGAGGAGCCCTGGTGCATGTGTCAGGACTGGCAAAAGTGGGAGAATTTTCCCCTCCTTGAGGCAAGAATGGGAGGACCGAGAGCAGGCACAGCAGATGACAGTTGAGTTCGGCAGAGAAGCCTCCCATTAGGGTGTGGTTAGGAAGGACAGAGTGTGACAGGACAACAAGGAAGCTCCACTAGAGGAAGCTGGGGACTTTTGCTAGGGCAGAAATTAATGAGCAGTCTTGGAAACTGCTAAGCTGATCTAGGCCTAGATTCCAGGAATTGGGATAATGGGAACTTATGTCATAATAATTTGGGAATATAAAAGACATGCAAACTCATTTCCTAGTCACGGGCTGGCAAGGAATCATGAGGTTGCACTGATTACTCGATTTGGAATCTTATCCTGCATGTCTTAGGTCTCCCAACAAATGAGGGGCTTTCCTTTGTGGGAGGAGGCCTAGGCCCTTCTGCTTGTTCCAACTGCATAGAAAGGAGGAAAGAGAAGAGCTTTAGAAAGGGAGAAAATGTACATGCGGGAGTGGAGAAAACTTTTTTTTTTTTTTTTGACGGAGTCTCACTCTGTCGCCCAGGCTGGAGTGCAGTGGCGCAATCTCAGCTCACTGCAAGCTCCGCCTCCCAGGTTCACGCCATTCTCCTGCCTCAGCCTCTCTGAGTAGCTAGGACTGCAGGCGCCCGCCACCACGCCCGGCTAATTTTTTTTTTATTTTTATTTTTAGTAGATATGGGGTTTCACCACCTTAGCCAGGATGGTCTCGATCTCCTGACCTCGTGATCCGCCCGCCTCGGCCTCCCAAAGTGCTGGGATTACAGGTGTGAGCCACCATGCCTGGCCGAGAACAATTTTAATATTGTATTTTCCTCCCACTAAAGATTTTAGCTTCTAGTGCTCCTTAGCCATGATATAGTGAGAACTGCATTGAATCTGTGACCCACTTCAGACCTTTTCCTCTGTGGGTGACATAAGCTGGCTAATGTCAGACATCGAGGCCACTACCACCCAGTTCTTTCTGTTGCTGATGACCTTGGCCCCTGTGGTCCCTCACCTGCTTCTGCCGCCATGTCTGCGTCACTCACTCACTTTCTCTCAACCAGGGCCCAGCATCCATCAGGCACCATGAGAACGGTGTTGAAGACCCAGGGATTTTCATAGGCTTACAATGATGATTAAGTCATGAAAAAATCCTATTGCCTCCAAAATACACCATGAAAAAACCTGACTAAACAAACAAAACCTTCAAAATAAGATAATAAATCTTGAATTAAAAGTCCATAAGTCTTCTTTCATCACTATATATAAATTTCTTTTAATGTGGGGCATAGCTGCATTTGAAAACATTTGTTGTTATGCAAAGTGGGTGTGGTTTCCAAAACTGAGAGCTCTTGGGGTCTATGAAGGCCTTAAAATAGAAGCTAGTTTTCCCTGCCCCATTTAATCTCTTGCCTCCCCTCGAATCTTTTTCATATTATCCTGTCATCCTCCACCACTCAGCTTTTTTTCAGCTAAACAGCTGGGATATCATCCAGCAGAAAAAATATAATAAAAGCCCAATGAAGAAAGAAATGCATTTTCTTCCCAAGGCCAAAGTCCCTGGTGCTTAGACCACTTGTACTACAGGACACCAACTTGAAGCTCTTGCCATCTGGCCTGGGGTTAAACAGGTGTTCTGTTGAAAGGGAAGTAACTCAGGCTGGAGAGAAAAGTGAGATGCTTCATGGTTGATTTCTTCTCAGCCAGTCCCCAGTGAGCAGGATCCTTTTTCAACCTGCACCTGCATCTTCCATCCATCCAAAGCTGGGGTCGTGTGGGGATTGGAGCAACTGGTTGCTGTTTTGCAGTATCCTTGGGGGTTGGACTTTCCTGGTACCAAGAAGGCACTTTCCCTTTTTTGATCATGGAGGGCCTGATTCTAAATATGTAAAACTGGAATATGTATAAAAACTGGAGAGAAAGTTTCTGAATTACATTTTTCATCAATTCTTTAGATTTGCAGTTACTGTTTTGGGTGGGGGTAATACATGAAACAGGTAGGGCTTGGACATCTGTCCTTTCTAATCAATACATCATTCTGTCTAGCAGCCAGGCTCAGGAAGCAGAATCTCAAAGCCCCCTTGGGGAACTGAGAATTTAGGCTGGAAGATGCAAGTTGTGAAATACGAACCGTAGACGAGTCCTGGCAAGGTGGCAGTTTCTAGCAGTAGAGCATTAAGACCAATAAGCTTAATCTGAAGTACGTTGTATTAGTCTGTTCTCACACTGCTATAAAAAAATACCTGAGACTGGGTAATTTATAAAGAAGGGAGGTTTAATTGGCTCACAGTTCCCCAGGTTGTACAGGAAGCATGGCAGCATCTGCTTCTAGGGAGGCCTCAGGGAGCTTTGACTCATGGTGGAATACAAAAGGAAAGCAGTCAAGTCTTGTATGGCCAGAGCAGGAGCAAGAGAGAGAGAGGGAGGGAGGAGGTGCTACACACTTTTAAACAACCATATCTTGTGATAACTCATTCATTCTTACAAGAACAGCACTGAGGCCAGCTCCGGTGGCTCACACCTGTAATCCCAGCACTTTGGGAGGCTGAGGTGGGTGGATCACCTGAGGTTGGGAGTTCGAGACCAGCCTAACCAACATGGAGAAACCCCGTCTCTACTAAAAATACAAAATTAGCCAGGCATGGTGGTACATGCCTGTAATCCCATCTACTTGGGAGGCTGAGGCAGGAGAATCGCTTGAACCCGGGAGGCGGAGGTTGTGGTGAGCTGAGATGGCATCATTGCACTCCAGCCTGGGCAACAATAGCAAAACTCTGTCTCAAAAAATAAAAAAGAAGAAGAAGGAGAAGGAGGAGGAGGAGGAGGACAAGGAGAAGGAGAAGGAGAAAAAGAACAGCACCAAAAAGATGGTGCTAAACAATTCATGAAGGATCCGCCCCCATGATCCAATCACTTCCTGCCAGGCCTCACCTCCAACACTGGGAATTACAATTCAGCATGAGATTTGGGTGGGGATACAGATCCAAACCATATCACACATGAACCACTGGAAAGTGAAAAATTCACCTGGCACTATGTCAACACCATCACTCCAAGTCTAGTGTGCTGGTGCCAAAGACGGATCATGGTCTCTCTACTCGGCCTTACTCCAGTCCTGGCCAGATTTTATATCCCATTCCTGTTAGTGAGTCATTGTTCAATGGTTGTTATCATGATCCCCAAAGATCAATGGATTGGGACCTCAGGTGACCTGGATTATGGCCATTAGTTAGTGGAAGGATTTGGTGCAAAACCCAATCCTTAATCCTTCTGTGTATAAATCTCTCATCCATAAAATGAGCACAGTCATACAGTACATGTCTTACAGAGTTGTATGAGAGTAAAATGGGGTAGAATACTCTAGAAACTTTGGTATAGATGTAGGAACATCCTGTGTAAGGGAACTGTGGTCACATGGAAAAATAATGAGCTTGGAGCTCAGAGACCAAGGTCCTAGTTTGCGCTTTGCCATTTACTAATTGTTGAGTTTAGGGCTTCATTTTAGCTGGGACTCTGGTGCCTCAAGTGTGCATAACCATTATTATATCTCAGAAGTGTTGCAAAGGATAAATGAGATACTGTAAGTGAAAAGGTCCTTATTGACTACAAAGTGCTATACAAATTTTAGTTAATCAAAATAGTGATTAATTTGGTGCCTTGCTATTCTCAAGCTGATTAGCTGGCTTATTTCGCTTTAATTAAACATTTTGGTTATTATAGCCCTGATAAATCTCAGATTTATTGAATGTTGGATTCACAAGGCTGGCCTCTAGCATGTTCCCAACCACACTGGGAAGAGGAGAAAGCAGGACTGCTGTTCCTGGTAGCCCTTTCTGTGTGCAAGCACTCTGTACTGGTCCTTGGGGATGCCAGCATGTTCCAACACTGCCCTTTCAGCTGCTTGTGCAACTGGAGGCTCAGAGGTGGGTTCCAGGAGGATGGTTCCCATGATGCTCAGGAATGCTGTGTTTGGCATCACTGCTTGACTTGGGGATTTCTGTTGGAACACTTGACCACAGCTTCCTGGAACTTGCCTGCTGTCTGGCTGGATGCAAAGTAGGGAATCAGATTTAAAATGTTTAGACAAACTCAGGATGACAGAGTCGCAAACTTGTTGGCCTCCGGGTCGGGGGGCATGACTTTTGCTTTGTGGGGTGCTTATCCTCGGAGTTCTGTGGGTTTTCTGGAAAGGCATTGCTGGGTGGTGACCGAACCACTGAGCAGACTTCCTGTTTCCTTGTGTTGTGCCCTTTCTCCTCTGGCTCATCAGAGGCCACGCTGTTGACATCAACAGTGTGTAGGGAAGAAAGCTCAAGATTGCTGCTCCTGCTCTTTTTCCCTTTCACCTGGCTTTGCTGCCTTGAGATTTGAAGTATGCTGAATTTCAGTTCCAGATTGTTAAGGCTGCAAATGGATAACCTTGCTCTCGGGTCTGAGAAGCAAAGCTCTACAAGAAAACTGCCTGTTCTACCTTTCCATCTGTTTAGCCCCACAATAATCCCACAGAGGGAAACTGCAGCAAGTTGGGCAAAAAAAAAAAAAAAAAAAAAAAAGCCACTATTTGTCCACATGATAAAATCTCAGAAGCACCAGCAATTTCAGGAAAGATGTTCTCAGGGCTTCAAGCAGGTCTTCAAGACAAACTAGTGGTCATGTTAATGGAGTCATGTGCCATGTGCAAGTAAGAGAAAGTCAGAAATAAACAAGTAGAGGTAGCCATTTCCCAAAGATAGATGGATATTGCCTATATTTATGTGAGTTCAAGCAGAAGAATAATGAAAGCAGGTTCTCTTATTCTTATATCTTACTGAAGACTGGAATAAAAAATATCAGAGGGGTTGAGATTGGCTTTTTGCTTATAGGCTATAGTACAAATGGTGCAGCCACAATGAGTAGTGTTTACAGGAAGTTAGTCAATTGCCTTTGGTTGATTTTGTTTGTGGTACAGTTTGCTCTCTAGTCACCATGTAAATATCTTAAATAATAAGTGCTGAAAACAAACAAAACAAACAAAAAATGGGAAATAAGGCAGGAACCAGGAGCTGAAAAATTCACAGGTTTATTGCAAATCCATGAAGGGATAGAAGACAGTTATACAAGGATAGATTTTTCCTCCTCTTTATATCATGAATGTTCTTTTTAAATACATTTAAATGTGATTTTATAGAAGAAAGTTTTATGATCTTTTCTCTTTGGAGAAGAGTTGGTCCTTGCTCTTCCTCTTTGCCTCCCTAAGCTGAGAGCCTCTTCAGAGGGTATTTCTGTTGGAGGTGACTCCACATTGGGAAGACTTGACATACTGCCTCAGTTGGTCAGCTGCAGGTGTCATGGGAGCTGGAATCGTAGGCGTTGAAGCATTGTAGGGGCAAGCTGATTCCTTTCACTCCTACTGGAAAGCTATTCTTGGAGTAAGAAATAGGAGTGGCAAGGGGTTTTGATGTTGAAAGTTACCTGCCGAACGGTTGCCCTGTTTTCTTGATTTGACCACATTTCCCTCAGGTCAGGCTGTGAATCAGCGAGAGTTGGTGCTCATGCTGTTTGGACTCAAAGAGCCCCTTTTTGCTCTGCTGATAAGAGATAGAAGCAGAGAAAGCAGACCAGAACCAGAAGCACATCTTGAGGACAGCCTGTTCTCTCCAGTTCTTCCTGCAAAAGAGAGAAAAATAGAAGAGCATCTTCTTCCTCTTGTTAGATGGACTAAATGTGGTGATAAAGGCAGTGAAGTTTCTGGTACTGCTGTTGGCAAAGGGGCAGCATAGTACATGGAACTCCTGTGGTTTCTGCAGGGCAGAAGCTGTTGTCTATAAAAGGGGTGCAGTGGTAACTTTCAATGATAAGTATATGAACTTTCTTGTCTTCAGTCAGTGACAGAGGGCAGTGCCAAGTAGTGAAGCACAGAGACCGTGAGAGCAGGAGAAGAAGCTGACTTGTACAAAACACTCAAGCCATCTAAAACAGACTCCTATAGATGCCACATCCACACACAGGTAATAATGGGATTTGAAACTTGTACAAAACACCTAGCTGTGTGTAAAAGGAGGATGGTGTTGGCAGAGGGCTCAGGCCTTGGCTTGTGAAGGACTACATTTAGCTCTGCGTAACTGGAAAAGGGAATCTCAGTGCAGCTGAGGCTCATCAAACTATCATCATCATTATCATCATTGTCATCATCATCATCATTCCTTCTATAAATAGTTCTCTTTGTTCTGTGACAAATAGTCTCCTAAGTGTGTTACACATATTATTTCACTTTTGGTAAATGTAGAAACAGAGCCATATAGACAGAGTTTCATCCAATTTCTTGTGTAGCTTGTATGCAGTAGTTAGAGTTTGAACCCATGACACCTGGTGGCCAGGCCTGGGCCTTTGGCGACCACGACGTGCTACCTCTGAAGTCATGTTGTGCAGCCTTACGTGAAGGAAGGAACCAAGAGGATTCCTTTGTGCAGGATTTGGGACTTTTTCCAATTGTCAACATGTAGTTTATCTTAAGAAGTACTGAAGCACAGTCTCCCTGGTTGGAGGCTGCAGTCTATGAGAGGTAGGTGTGTCCTGGGACCATCTTGAGACTGCTGCTGAAGGAATACAGGACCCACCTTTGTGTCTAACCTGCTGCCAGTGAGGAAGTGAGAGACTGAGGTGATGGGGGACCTTTGTGTTCCAAGTTTCTAACTCCTGCCTCAGAGCTGTAATGAAAACGGAAGTTTGTGTCTTCACAGAACCAACCGATGCTTGCCTTGCTGTGACTTGCTGTGAGCCAATATAGGTGCAGCTACGTGCATTTTAAACTTTTTGGTTCTACAGATGTCTGTTCAGTCTTCCTGTGGTAAGACTAATTTCTCTCCTAGAAGCATCTCAATACTGTCATGTTTCAAATCCCATTATTAGCTGTGTGTGGATGTGGCATCTTAGGAGTCTTACTGTTTTAGATGGTTTGAGTCAATATCATTGTGCATGCAAATTTAGAATTTTTCTAGCTCCCTGGTGCAGTTCCTTTCTTCATAACATAATAACCATCTTTATCCTTAACAATTTTTTTGCCTCAAACTCCATTTATTTTGATATTAACATAGCTATTCCAGTTTTCTTTTGATTTGTATTTTCCCAATATATGTTTTTTATTCTTTTAATTTAAACATTTATTTGTTCTCATGATTTAAATGTGTCTATTCTAAAGAGCATAGAGGATGATTTTGCTCTTTTAATTAAATCTAGCGATCATTTTACATGGACAAGTTTAGTCTACTTATTACTGAGGGATTTTGATTTATTTCAATCATATTGCTTTGTCTTTTTCCTGCTTTTTCTATGTTTTTCTTTTCTTATATTTACTGACAAATGTTATTTTATTTTTGTCTAATGTTTTAGTGCCATTTTGTATTCCTGTTGCTTTATTAATTCAGGTTCTCCAGAGAAACAGAACCAATAGCATGTGTGTGTGTGCATGTGTGTGTATATACCCTCACCCAATATATGAATATATATATGTGTGTATGTGTGTGTGTGTGTGTGTGTCAGCCTCCACAATTGTGTGAGCCAATTCCTTAAAATAAACCTCTCTCTTTCTCTCTCTCTCTCTCTGTATATATATGCCAGCCTCTACAATTGTGTGAGCCAACTTCTTAGGAAAAATATCACGTTTTCTCTCTCTCTATATGAGACATATGTCATATATATATATATAACACATATATATAAAATATGTCAGCCTCCAAAATCATGTAAGCCAATTCCTTAAAATAACTATCATTTCCCTCCCCCCACCATCTGAGAGAGAAGCTGAAAAGTCCAAAATCCTCAGGGTAGGCCCGCAGGCTGGTGACCTAGGGAAGAGTTGCAGTTCGAGTCAAAGGCAATCTGTTGGAAGAGTTTGCTTTGCCCTGGGGGAAGTGAGTATTTTTCTTACGTCCTTCAACTGTTTGGATGAGGCCCATCTACATTATGGTGGGCAATTTGCATAGTTCAAATGTTAATCCCATCCAAAGAAAATACCTTCATAGAAACATTGGTGGAGTTTGACCAAATACTTGGGTACCATGGCCAAGCCAACTGACACATAAAATTAACCATCACAATTACTCATTGGTTATTATTATTACTGGTACTTTGTAGAGTCTGAGATTTGTTTAGATTTACCTACATGTTTACCTTTTTATTTTCTGTATGTAATTCACTTCTTTTTTCTAGACTTAAAGTACTGGACAAAAAATAACTATCAAACCCACAATTTCTTTTTTTGCCCAGACATGCTATTGTGAGTTAGAGACAATATGAAGACATTTTATCAGACATTACCCTTACCAGAACTACTAAAGGCTTACTTCAGAATGAAGTATTGAAAATTATTCCATGACTTCAGGATTTTAGTTTATTTTAAAAAGCCTGCTGTTAGCCTAGCTCTTGCTTCCATCCCGTCTTCCTTTTTGGTGGGTAATCCATTTTTTCTCTCTAGCTGCTTTAAGGTCTCTATTTCTTGTGTCCTATGGTTTCACCAAAATGAATTTAGATATGAAAATGTTATTTATCATACCTTGAAATTATTATGCCTAATGTGTCTAAAAATCATGTTTTTGATCAATTCTGGAAAATTCTGAAAAATTATCAGATGTTATTTTAAATGTTGTCTCTCTCCTAATTCTCTCTCTTTTAAAAAAAAAAAATTTAAGTCCCATGGAACATGTGCAGGATGCGCAGGTTTGTTACATAGGTAAACGTGTGCCATGGTGGTTTGCTGCACCTATCAACCCATCACCCAGGTATTAAGCCCAGCATTTTTCCTGATGCTCTTCTCACCCCCACCCTGGCCTCCCCTGACAGGCCCCAGTGTGTGTTGTTCCCCTCCCTGTGTCCATGTGTTCTCATTGTTCAGCTCCCACTTATAAGTGAGAACATGCGGTGTTTTGTTTTCTGTTCCTGCCTTAGTTTGGTGGGATAATGGCTTCCAGTTTCATTCACGTCCCTGCAAAGGACATGATCGCGTTCCTTTTTATGGCTGCATAGTATTCCATGGGGTATATGTACCATATTTTCTTTTCCCAATCTATCATTGATGGATATTTAGGTTAATTCCATGTCTTTGTGAATTGTGAATAATGCTGTAGTGAACATATGCATGCATGTATCTTTATAATAGAATGATTTATAATCCTTTAGATACCATCTCATGCCAGTCAGAATGGCAATTACTAAAAAGTCAAGAAACAACAGATGCTGGTGAAGTTGTGGAGAAATAGAAATGCTTTTACCCTGTTGGTGGGAATGTAAATTAGTTCAACCATTGTGGGAGACAGTGTAGTGATTCCACAAAGATTTAGAACAGGAAATACCATTTGATCCAGCAATTCTCTTTTTAAGATTAGTTATTTTGGATCTTTTGTCATTCTTTCCTTCATGATTCTTAACCTCTTTTTTCATATTATCTCTTTTTATTGCTCTATGCTACCTTTGGAATTATTTACTCATATTTATTTTTAGTTCACTTTCTTTCTTTGATACGATTCATTGTCAGTTTGAAACAATGATTGAGCTTTTAATTCCAATGCCTTTTACTTCTGGAAGCTCTATTTTTCCTTCAATTATATCCATTCTTTTTAGATATTGTTTTGTGTATTTTTCTTGCTGTTAATTTCTCTTTTATGTATTCTTTTAAACATGTTAATTTTATAGTTTCTTTCCTTTTAATAGTTCTAGGATCTAGCTTTATTGGAGTTTAATACTGCTCTTTGCTGTATCTGCTTCAGTGGTTCATTTTCAATTGTTTCCTTCAGTGCTTTGTAATTTTAGATTGTAAGAAATCTTAAGGTGGGCTTTGCTTGAAGACTTTTATCTGGCCTGTGTTGAAAGTATGTCCCTCAGGACTGGTTCTATGTCTGTTTATGCCAGGCATCCCAAGGGTATTATTGTCCCTGGGTCTATTTATATGTTATTTCTCACCTGGCAGATTCTGGACCAAGCCAGAAGTATAAATTTGAACCCCAAACCCAAGTGTGGCCTGCCTAGGGTTTGGCCACTTATGTAAAGTGGCCACTTACGTAAAATCTTTTCTTTCAGGAAAGAGCATTTCACTCACAGATCCCAGGCCCAAATAGACAAGCTTGCTTCTTATTTCCCTAGGCTAGTGTAAGAATTTTTTTCTAAAATACCTTTTCAGTTAAGGTATATATCTTCCAACTTTATGTGAAGGTCTTAATTCCACTGCCCTACCTGTTCCTATGCAGAGATTAAAACTTCAGTTCTTTGGATTCCTGGGGCTGGCAAATCATTCCAAGAATTACCACTATGGTTTTCACTTTTTCCTTCGCGTTTGGCCCCTAGAGATTTCCTTTACCTTTTTTGTGAAATGAGCTATGTATTTAAACATTTCTTTCTTTTTTTTTTTTTTTAAAAAAAGCAGGAAGTTTTTGTGACTATTTAGTTACACAAAATTGGTAGAAAGAGAATTATAAATGACTCTGTAAAGCTCCTACCGTGACTTTCTGCTGGTCAATAGAGCAGGATGATGCCCCATGTTTCACACCACTTTAGAGACTTTGCTGGCTTTTCCTAAATGTACTCTTTCCACAAAGATGTATGTTTGTCTGCCTGTCTTTCTCCCTTCTTCTGCCTTTATCTCCAAGAAAGATGAATAGAGATAGAGGCAGAAGGGCCGGACGCGGTGGCTCACACCTGTAATCCCGGCACTTTGGGAGGCCGAGGTGGGTGGATCACAAGATCAGGAGTTCAGGACCAGCCTGGCCAAAATGGTGAAACCCCGTCTCTACTAAAAATACAAAAATTAGCCAGGCCTGCTGGCAGACGCTTGTAATCTCAGCTGCTTGGGAGTCTGAGGCAGAGAATTGCTTGAACATGGGAGGCGGAGTTTGCAGTGAGCCAAAATTGTGCCACTGCACTCCAGCCTGGGCGACAGAGCGAGACTCCGTCACAGAAAAAAAAAAAATCATTGTTTTCTCCAGTAACTGGCTGGCCTTTCTCATCTTGTCAAAGCTATTTATTTTTTTCACCTTAACAAGTTAACATAAGGCTCCCATTCAGTAGATCAGAATCTCCCAGTAGATCTAAAAGTTGCTTCCTGCTGGAGCAAACTTTCTCCTGTTCTTTATTTTTCCTTGAATCCCAAAGACAAGCTGAGCACAGTTCTCAGTGTTGTCCTGCCTCTGTTCCTAGAGAACGATGGCTGTGACCAATTCAGAATCATGTCAGTCAACAGCACAAAGAGTACAAAAAGAATGCTTTTTGACATGGATATGCTGTTCAATTCCAAGAAAAAAATCTCAAATGCCCAGGAACTTTAGAAACCAAAGCTTAGGTTGATTGCAGAAGGTATTTCTAAGTGACCCTCAAGGTTTGTTTTTAAGTAATAAATTGCTTCTTTCAGAATCATGTTATTCTGAAACTGAGCAAGTACAGAAGCCATTGGGGAAACTGGTGAATTCACTAGATTTTGGCAGAGTATGTAGTTCTGTTGCAATCTTTACTTTTGCTTCATTAAACATCAGGAAACTACTTTGTATATGCTGAGCTCTTCTTCCGTTTGCCAGGAGAAGAGTTTCACAAGTAGAGCAGATGCATATCTACTAATTTATAGCCAAGAGGTTAAAAAACTTAGGGTCTGTTATGTCTAAAGCTCATGTTTTAAATGTGAGAGATAAGTTACCAGTTCCTATAAAATAGGGGCATATTTAGCATAGTCAATTTCGTTTTGTTTTTTTTTTTTTTTTTTTTTTGAGACGGAGTTTCGCTTTTGTTGCCCAGGCTGGAGTACAATGGCCTGATCTCGGGTCACCGCAACCTCCGCCTCCTGGGTTCAAGCGATTCTCCTGTCTCAGCCTCCCGAGTAGCTGGGATTACGGGTATGTGCCACCACACCCGGCTAATTTTTGTATTTTTAGTAAAGACGGGGTTTCATCATATTGGTCAGGCTGGTCTCGAACTCCTGAGGAGGCCGAGGCAAGCATAGTCAATTTCTGATTATCATTTCTCCATGAATTCCCCACTTACTTCTTCCTATATTAGGTGATTAGAAATTTTGTTCAAAATATTCTGGAATTTGATTTTTGTAAACAACTGTATTTGCTCTCTACATCCATTAGCCTTTTCTCACCATTTACGTTGCTTACTGTTAAGTATCCTCCAGTATCTATTCTTCCATCCTCCTCCTCCACCGCCTTTTCCTTCTCTTTCTTTTAGTATGCCAACCCATATGTTTAGCTTGGCATGTGGCCAATAGCCAGAGATTACATTTCCAACCTCCTTTGAGGCTAGGTATGGCCAATGGGATATGAGCAGAGGTGATGCAAGCATCTCCTGGTTCATGATCTTAGAGGGACTTCTAGACACTAAGGGTACCCAAAGGTCTTGCAAGAGACTACAGAGAAAAAGAAGAAAGAAAGAAAGGCCCATGAGTTGCAGGAAAGGGACAAAAGTTTTAAAGACTTTTTTAGGAGAAGGCAAAGGATTTTACAGAGTCTTTTGATTTATA
This sequence comes from Symphalangus syndactylus, assembly GCF_028878055.3. Classification (NCBI taxonomy): domain Eukaryota; kingdom Metazoa; phylum Chordata; class Mammalia; order Primates; family Hylobatidae; genus Symphalangus; species Symphalangus syndactylus. The sequence goes on from NC_072433.2 coordinate 69,990,090, forward strand.
TTTATAAACTCTTAAATATTCTCATATACTTTTATATAGTATTTCCTTGTATATAATTTTTTTCTGAAAGAAATGATGTATAATTTTATTTTACATAAGTAGGCAAATATAGTATGGTGGGATAAGGTCTGTAACACAAGTATGAACCAATGCTGCAAGAACAGAGAAGAGGGGAGAGCAGCCCAGACTGGTGAGCCTAAGGAAAACTTTCTGGAGAAAAATGAGCTCAACTATGAAGAGTGAATAATCCTATCCAGGAGATGTCCCCATGCAATCAGTGAGCGGAAGGGTGCTCCAGGTAGAAGGGACAGTGTAGGCAAAGCCATGGCCACAGGAGAGAGGATGGAGAATTCTGGGAACTGCAAATGATGCATTATCATGAGGACATAGGGTAGGAGTAGGGGAGTAAAGATGGTGTAGGACAGGGGAGAAGGCTTTGTATGCTATGCTAAGATGTTTGAGTTTTATATGAAGTCTATGAAGATGGAGGGATTCTGAATAAGGAAGTGACATGATTGGATCTACATTTCAGAATGGCCATTTTCTGGCAGCATTGTGGAGAATGCACAGATAGGCCCAAAGGCTAGAAGAAGAATTTAAAGTATTATTTTGAAAATCATTTATAAGGATAAAGTTGTAAGATATCTTCATGAAAAAAGAGGCTTTGTTGATTAGATTCACAAAAGAGAGAGCAAGATGGTTGTAATGATACAAGAGTCTGCTGCATTTTTTTCTTCCCAGACAAGTGGGGAGCTTGATATCTTTCTGCTACATAATTATGAGAATCTACCTGTTTGAGATTCTACCTCTTTGAGATTCTTTCCCAAAGGGCCAACCCTTTTTCATTCTGTGTCATGGACTTCTTGATAAAGTGCAATAAAGTTTCTCAATGTCTTTATCCTTTTAAGAAGTGAGGACTTCAATGGACCTTATACATGTCTCTCTCAAGGGTATTGGGAGGGGAGATGGGAAGGTTTTTACTGTCTATCTTAATTTGCTGTTTGACATTATTGATGCTAGTTCATGAGCCCATACCCTAAGGTGTTAGTTAAACATTTAACACCAATATTATCTCCTATTCCTCCAAAAATGGATCAATTAGGTAACTTATTTTGGCTTGGAAATAAATGAGGAGGTCACAGCTCTGCATATAGTATGACAATTTGCTAAGTATGTTTCCTTTAGCTAGAAAGACTTTGAGGGCATGAAGAGTAGGCACTTTTTGGACTGTCACCTGGTGTTATGTGAGCAGCGGTGTTGCTCTAATTTATTGAATGTCACAATTCTGTAAGGGAATAAAGAACTCTGTTAGGCAGATATAACCTGGGACTATTGCCAAATTGCTTTCTGTGGTGGATATGAAAATCAGTGAATAGGGTGGATGTGCAGCATAATCAATGGAAATGTGCTTGATGTTGGTCACTGATATGTAGGCCTGTTGCAGGTATATTCAGGGAAAATTCTACCTATGACGTACCTGTAGAAGTACAAGGTGAACCAACAACATTTTTGATGTATGTTAGCTGGCATTAAGTAAGAAAACACCGCTGGATGTTTTGCAGAAAAAAGTCACTAGACTCAGAATTTTGGAACATGGCTTTAGTCATTTTCTGGATATCTGCACACAGGAGGAAGTCAGGTTGAATGATCACCCTAGTTTGTCACACATCCAATCACAGGCTATCTTTATATGTGAATACAACCTAAGAATAACTCCACATCCCAAAATGACTTTGTGGTCAGCAGAATAGATGGGACCTTGTGACATTTAGGTAGGGTGATATAGTGACATTTAACAGGGGTATGTAAGCTAGACCCGAAGTCACAAGTTGGAAAACCTTAAAAACCATTAGACTGTAATCCTAGCACTTTGGGAGGCTGAGGCGGGCAGATCATGAGGTCAGGAGTTTGAGACCAGCCTGGCCAACATGGTGAAACCTCGTCTCTACTAAAAATACAAAAATTATCTGGGCATGGTGGTGGGCGCCTGTAATCCCAGCTACTCAGTAGGCTGAGGCAGGAAAATCATTTGAACCCCGAGGCAGAATTGCAGTGAGCTGAGATTGCGCCATTGCACTCCAGCCTGGGTGACAGGGTGAGGCTCCATCTCAAAAACAAAAACAAAGGAAACAAAAACAAACAAACAAAAAACAAAACAAAAACCATTAGAAAGGGGAAAGGGATAATCTATACTTAGAAAAGATCATAGTGTTTATCTGTTAAAACAAAAGGAGTCCTAACTGTTTTCCAGCAGAAAGAAGGGAGAGTATAACACTGAAGATTACAAAGGGGTTGCAATATTTGTTCATGGCAGTAAAACATTAGAAGTCTTTTCTTTTAGTTGAGATTTTAACTGCATACGTGATATGAAATTCTTCTAATTGTGGCAGTTGCTTTCTTTTGTAGAGGCTTCCAGGTCCTCAGAGGTTCCTGGAAGAGCTCAATGCCAGTCACAGGACCAAACATTGCAACCTGAGATGCAATCTCAGGGGTGACCCTCTTTAACTTCTGGTAGACATCCCCCAGGGGTCTGTAGTATGCTTCCCAGCTGTGACTGATTCCTATCAGTAGCTTTCCTGGTAAATGGAGTAGGGTTGGGGAAGCAGGGGATAATGGAGAAAGAAAACTTTTCTTCACCCTTGTATTTTTTTTAATACTCCTCTTTGATTGAGGTTGACTTTCTCATTTGGTTCAGGAAAGCATTAGCTGTGTCCTTATTTTGGGCATATAGAAAAATTTTCTTTTTAAAACCTAGATTCTTCCTTTGAGTTCATGACTTCTCTCCCTCCTTCTAGCAACAATTTTGGGCAAAATGAGGTCAGCTAGGTTTACATTTTTAGAAGGGATTGCTGATAAAGTGGCACTTGGTAAGTCACCCCCTTCTTCCTGTCACGATAATGGTCTTGGCATCATGAGGGCTTCATCACAGAGTTTTGCAGTGGTAACCGGCTGGAGAGAGGATAGAGACAGACAGGCATGCAATATGCACTTACATATGAACATATGTAATTGAGGAATGAAAACATGTATTAATAAATGTGCCAGTGGTTGGACTGGTGGTTAGTTATATGCTAGGAAGTGGGTGACTTCTGACAACTTTGAAATTTAGAGCAAAGCGTGGGGGTCAGAGACAGTATCCCTGTAGCCAGGACAAGTGGGCTACTGGCTTGGCCCTGTGCTTCAGAAGCTCTGGGCTTTGGATTCACATTCTCCAGCTTTTCTAAGTGCCCCTCTGGTGCTTGGGATAGCTGGAACTGGCAACATACTTATGGGTGGGGTGATCCCAACTAGATCACTCCATTGCCCAACAGGGTCTTTCTTTTTTAGAATGGTATGAAATTAGGCCACCAGAAGGGTGCTAACAGGCTGATTTTTGGGCGACTCAAGTTGTTTATATAAACAGGGATAGGCAAAAACCATTTACCCAAGCCGAGTGGCCCTGGCTGAAGACACAAATGTGGAAGTAGTTTGTTAATAAAAATCATAAATATAGATGAGATCATCCGGGAGTGAGTGTGGATAGAAAAGGAGCTCACACTTTGGGGGTTGTGGGGTTGGCATGTCTATGTTCTTGACTTCCTCTGTTGCATGCTTTCAATTGAGATCCCCTCTAGTAGTGATGGGAGGTTCTGCTTTGTCTAGGAGGGATTTTCTTACACAGATGGGCTGCCAAACAAAAATGAGACCTTCATAGCAAATGCAGGCAGGCACAGAAGGCCATCTTCATGTGATTGCCTGGCCAGATGGCTTTTAAGTTTAATTATTTCCTCTCCTCATTTAATGTGGGTAGACCGAGCAAATATAAACCAGCTTATAGGTATAATTATTTAGATAAACCACACTAAGTTATTACTATTGAGAACAAGGGGAGAGGTTTTATGGGGGAAAGAATAGGACAACGAATGTGTATGACTTGGAGGGGGCAGAATGGGGGCCGATTTATTTGGCTTTTCTATTCATTTCTACTTATTTTGGTCTATTTTACTTACATGATTTCCTGGAGCCTGGATTTATTATCTGGATGGACCAAAAACAACTGAATATCTAATGCTTTACTTTTGGCTTTGTAGATATAGAACTGGCATTTTTATCTGAATATTTTTAAACATTAGCCAGTCTGCCATTCTTCCTTCAATTGTCTGGAAGTTTTAGTTTTGGATCAGAATTATCAACACTTGCCTGAATTCTTTCCTTGACTGCTTATATGAAGTAAACACCTTTCTATTTTCCTGGTTCCCAGCATAGGGACTTGCAAAAAAGGGACCTCAGTTAGGGTTTACTGATGCTCTTACCACAGTTTGGTAAGAATTAAGCACAGAATAAGAATTGGAGAGGGATGATTTTCTACAATTTACATGTATGAAAGCCCAAAAGTTAAAACAATCATCCTTCCCAATGAACGCATAGCTGCTTGAATTAAATAGGTCAAAAATATTTTCTTTGAGGCAGTGGTTTTGTATGAGATGGAGCTAATTAGAACAATTTTGGCTTTCAATTCAGTGAAGTTGGTACTCTGGAATAATGCTCGAGGAGTTTCCATGTCAAATAAAGCATTTGCTCCTGATGAATTTACCCTTGGCTTCCTGTGCCTGTTGTACTCTAAGCTTTCCAAGATGACATCTTAGCACCAGCAGGACAGGGAGATTTACTGTATGTGAGTGAATCTATCCAGAGTTGTCTGGGAAACATTAATCACCCCAGGACATCCCTCACTGTCCACTAACTGGGTCACACACAGAAAAGATCTAATGGGCCACTCTGAATGGAAAGAAGAGCCACAGAAGAACATAATATAGGTTTTTTATTTTTCCTGAGATAGGAGAGTAAAGGCAACTGCTGACAGTGTTCTGGGTGTGATCACAGGCAAAGAGGAGAGCTTGGTGTTCCAAAGTCCAAAGGATTATATCCTCTGACAAGGCTGATCGAAGGCAAGAGTGTAGGTGAGGGAGTGAACAAGGAAGAAGAAAACGTGGTTCGGAGAATGGGACTGGGATGCAATCAGGGTCAGATGCCACATATATTTAGACTCTAGATTTGCTGCTTCATGTATATGCAAGTTGAACTAAACACTTGATAGCTATAGGATGAGCTAGTTATTGACCTACTATGAGCTGTGGGCTCTGCAGGACTGGTCTTAGTGTAAGTGGGTGATGAGGTAACCAGGTGTCCATCACCCAGGCAGTGTGCCATATGATCCCCTGTAATTAAATGTATTCTTTAGTCATCTGTGTTGGTGCTGCCTTGTTGTTGTTGTTGGGGTGTGTGCGTGTATGTGTGTGTATTTGAGTTACCAGTCTGTGTGGAGCCTGTAGAAGCTTCATGCAGCATGAGGATACCCGACATCTAAGGGCCTTGAAAGGAGGCTATGTATCTACTGAGGGTGGGAGATGGGGTGGGGAAACAGTTGTCTTCATTTACAGTTTTGCCTAGGCTGGCTTTCACCATTGGGGGTCAGTGCTCCTGGGATGAGAAAGTCCTGAGGTAAATAAGCTTGTGCTGTTAAAAGAAATTTCTTCCCAAGGGGATCTTTATTCATTTTTGGATTTTCCTCTTGTTGTAATTCTCCAGCTGAATTCCTTTGAGTTGAGATATAAGGAAAAATTAGGTAGGAGACATCCAAAAGTGAGCTTGGGGAACAGTAGTTTTGCAACTTACTAAAAAGAGGACTTCTGGGAATGTTGTTCTGTTGTAATAAACCCAACCCTGTTTGGCTTTACAGAAAACACGATCTTTTCTTGAACAGATACTCTCCCCTAGCAGTTTAGAAGACTATCAGCTTCCCTTCCTTTGCCCTTTTAACTGGGGGAAGGTTGTTAGGTTGTCTTTGAATACTGGTTACTCCTGCAAATCCTGATGGACCTTCCACATGGAAAATGCATAATTTCTGAGTGAGGATTTGGGAACATAGGCATCTTTTTCAGCCAAAGAATCACATCAAACCTGGCTCTGAGAAGCTTGAAATATAAAAATGAGGCCATATTCCTTCCCCCTTTCCTTACCCATTTCTTTTATGAGATGTATAGTTCTTTTCCCTAGGCAGGTGATGTGTTGGAGGGAAAGTTGATGGGCTGTTGTTTATGAGATGTTTTGTCTGAATCCTGACCCCATCGCTCATTTTTGATGCAGAGCAGACACGAACCCCTCTCAGCATCTGTTTCCTCATCCGTAAAATAGGGATCATAATATCTGCTTAGTTGTGTTATTGTGTGGATTAAATGAGAGAGAGAGAGAGACAGAGACAGAGACAGAGACAGAGAGAGAAGAGAGACTGGATAGAGAAGGGCTAGGAACATGGACTCTGGAATCAAACTGCCCAGCATCCAGTCCTGACTCGACCACTTGCTAGCTGGGGATCTCAGCCAAGTCACTTAATCCTTCTTTGTCTCCCTTTGTCATTTGTAAAGTGGTGGTACTAGTATCTTCCTCATACGTCGTTGTAAGGAATAAATGTCATAATATATACAGAGTGCTTAGAAGCCTGGCACATAATAAGGGTTGGCTGTTGTTATCAAAGTGGTGTTCACATAGGAACAGGTGAGCAGTACAGGAGATGTTGCTCAGCTCCTGTGTTGGTGATCTGTATAGGATGGTGTTCAGTACAGGATGGCTGTTAGAATTATTATTAAACTGATAGGTTTGACTTTTCTTGCTCATTTGAGTAACAATAGCTGTTTCACAAAGACCCTCTTTTGCTCAGAATTTCCACCAGGATCAGTCATGGATTTTCTTCATCCTTTGCTCCAGATTACTGTATCTTGTGTGTGTATGACCTCATCTCTCCTGTCTCTGATTAGGAGTGGCCTCTGCCTTCCTTTCCGGGATCATATCGCAACTGTGCTCAGCGTCCCATTTCTAAGTGTGTAGGCAATGAACCCTGCTAGCTTATGAAGCCGCATGTTATTGAAACATGTTGCTCACCCTTCTGTCCCTTGCTTTCTTCATCCCTCCTTCCCTCTAAGCCCTATTTGTCACCTTATGTTTTGTGATGCCTCTGTCTAATAAGGGAACTTGAAAGGCAGCCCCTCTGGGATTTCCAGAGCTCTATTTTGCAGGTAAAAGGCAAAGATTACTTTCTACTGCACAATTAGAAGGAAGCCAGCACATAAAATCGTCCATTCATTGATTCTAACTGATTTGTGGTCCTTAAGCACCAGCCACATATTTCAGTACTTTAAACTGCCACTTCTTCAAACACTCTATTCCCTTGGCTATGTTACCTTTAGTTTATTAGGAACCGTGTAGGAGGTTAGTGAGAGGCAGTGGAGCCACTCTTCCTGGAGTAAACACCACCCAGGAGTGTAAAGGTCCATTTTACAAAGGCAGGGGGAGGGCTCACACTTTACTCTCTTCCAAACAGACTCTAGCAACCCCAGCCATTCAGAAAGAAGACCTGGATGCAGGGAGATAATGTAGAGGATAGAACTGGGGAAAATGCACCTTGCAAATTATGACAAAGGAGTCTTTCCATTTCCTTGGTCTGCTTTGGAAAACAATGAAGTGGAAGGTCAAGAAAGGAAAATGTTCATGTTGAGAAAATGGAAACACCTTACATTTGTGAAGGATAGAAGGTTGCTTATTGGGGGCTTAGGCAAATCACTTAATCTCTTTGAACTTTATTTTCCATCTGATAAAATGAGAATAATATTGGCTGAGCTCACTGAGAATTAAAATAATACGTATACATATATATATACTTTACAAACTATAAAGTGCCATTTAAATGTAAGAAACTATGTTTTTCTTTCTTTTTTCTTTCTCTTTCTTTTTTTTTTTTTTTTTTTTTTTTGAGAGGGAGTCTCACTTTTTTGCCTAGGCTGGAGTGCAGTGGCACTATCTCAGCTCACTGCAACCTCTGCCTCCTGGGTAGCTGTCTCAGTCTCCTGAGTAGCTGGGGTTACAGGTGCATGCCACCACATCTGGCTAATTTTTTGTATCTTACCTTAGTAGAGACGGGGTTTCACCATGTTGGCCAGGCTGTTCTCGAACTCCTGAGCTCGTGATCCGCCCGCCTTGGCCTCCCAAAATGCTGGGATTACAGGCGTGAGCCACCGTGCCTGGCTAAAACTATGTTTTTCAAGGTGCTTTCCAATATTTAATGTGTTTTGCTTTCTCTTATTTGTTAATTTAACAAATGTGCCAGGGACTCTGCAGGACGCTAGGGACACTGATCTGGCCTTGCAAGAGCTCATGGCCTGAAGTGTGGATGTGTATATCAGTTGGGTGGGCTGTGTGTGGGGTTACAGACACATACAGAAGCACTTAAATACTTGGGAAATGCAGAGTATTATGCTTCTCACAATTATCCTATTTTACAGGTGAGAAAATGTTGAGGTGCTACAGACTCGACCTCAATTTGAGTAGGTTTCTTGGCTATTAGTGTGGTCTTTACTACCTTATGTTTCCTCTTGAGTTTGGGCTGTAGTGAAGACCCAGGAGGACAGTGGCTGTCTGGCTATAGGTCTAGGTTGGGGGTGGGTGGTGGGGATGGAGTCCTCCCGTAAGTATCTCCAGAAGAGCTTTCTAGTGTGTTTCAAAAGGAAAACAGCCAGAAAGTCTTCAGCAACATAATCTCCAGCGAGCACCCCCAGCTGTACTAGTGTCTGAAAACATATTAAAATCGGCCTCTGTCTCCAGGTATAGTAACTCTGTAACCAGGTTGTTTCGAAGAGGCTGGGAGAAATGCCTCTTCAGGTGTCTCAAAACAAGTAGATTCTCTAGGGATGCAGAGCTGGACTCCAAGTTGTGGCCAAGTTGGTTTCTAGGGAGTTAAAACTCACCTATACGGTTTTTTTTAATGTAGTTATGTGTGTGTGTGTGTTACAGTTTTCTCACCCGTAAAATTGACTCAATAATTATCTGCTTCAAACTCTCATTATCTCATCCTGAAAACTAATTTTTAAAAAAGCCATTTATTTATATGTCCATAATAGCACTCCTTACTTAAAAAATTTAATTATCACCATAGTAAGCATTAGAAATTATGAGACCAACTTAAACTGCTCCTTTTTTTTTTTTTTTTTTTTTTTTGAGACGGAGTCTTGCTCTGTCACCCAGGCTGGAGTGCAGTGGCCCGATCTCAGCTCACTGCAAGCTCCGCCTCCCGGGTTCACGCCATTCTCTTGCCTCAGCCTCTCCGAGTAGCTGGGACTACAAGCGCCCGCCACCACGCCCGGCTAATTTTTTTGTATTTTTAGTAGAGACAGGGTTTCACTGTGGTCTCGATCTCCTGACCTCGTGATCTGCCCGCCTCGGCCTCCCAAAGTGCTGGGATTACAAGCGTGAGCTACCGCGCCCGGCCAAACTGCTCCTTTATTGTTTGATAGCATCACAAATAATAACTTTGTGAACATAAAGGAAAAACAAAATAAAGCATGAGATCAACTCAAAATTGCAACCTGCATCTTTGCTCATTCCAGAGAAAATTACACCAACATTATCAATACAGTCATGCATTGCTTAATAATGAGGCTACATTTTGAGAAACGCATCCCTAGGAGATTTCATCCTTGTGCAAACATCATGGAGGGTACTTTACAGATCTAGATGGCGTAGCCCACTGTATGTCTAAGCTATATGGTATAGCTGATTGCTCCTAGGCTATAAGCCTGTACAGCATGTTACTATACTGAATATTGTAGGCCATTGTAACACAATGGTAAGCATTTATGTGTCTAAATATTTCTAAACAAAAAAAATACAGTAAAAATATGGAACCTATTTAGGCCCCATCTCAGACTCAGCTGAGTCTTAGAGAGTAATCATCGTCTTTTGCAAAGGGGTTTGGGAGGACTATGGGCAGTAACTCCTGAGATCAGCATCAATGTAGGCTTGAAGCTATTGCTGGTCTCATCTTAGTACCAGTGCCCATTACTTTTGTTGATTTTTGGCTCCATTTCTGTATTATAAGGGGCTGGAAGCTTGTGAACTACATTTATTTTCTTTCTTTTTTTTATTATACTTTAAGTTCTATGGTACATGTGTACAACGTGCAGGTTTGTTACATAGTTATACACGTGCCATGTTGGTTTGCTGCACCCATCAACTCATCATTTACATTAGGTATTTCTCCTAATGCTATCCCTCCCCCAGGCCCCCACCCCCTGACAGGCCCTGCTGTGTGATGTTCCCGCCCTGTGTCCATGTGTTATCATTGTTCCCCTCCCACTTACAAGTGAGAACATGCAGTGTTTGGTTTTCTGTCCTTGTGATGGTTTGCTGAGAATGATGGTTTCCAGCTTCATCTATGTCCCTGCAAAGGGCATGAACACATCCTTTTTGATGGCTGCATGGTATTCCATGGTGTATATGTGCCACATTTTCTTAATCCAGTCTATCATTGATGGAATTTGGGTTGGTTCCAAGTCTTTGCTATTGTGAATAGTGCTGCAATAAACATAAGTGTGCATGTGTCTTTATAGTAGCATGATTTATAATCATTTGGATATATATCCAGTAATGGAATCACTGGATCAAATGGTATTTCTAGTTCTAGATCCCTTGAGGAATCACCACATTGTCTTCCACAATGGTTGAACTAATTTACACTTCCACAAACAGTGTAAAAGTGATCCTGTTTCTCCACATCCTCTCCAGCATCTGTTGTTTCCTGACTTTTTAATGATTGCCATTTTAACTGGTGTGAGATGGTATCTCATTGTGGTTTTGATTTGCATTTCTCTGATGACCAGTGATCATCAGCATTTTTTCATATGTCTGTTGGCTGCATAAGTATCTTCTTTTGAGAAGGGTCTGTTCATATCGTTTGCCCACTTTTTGATGGGGTTGTTTGTTTTTTTCTTGTAAATTTATTTAAGTTCTTTGTAGATTCTGGATATTAGCCCTTTGTCAGATGGGTAGATTGCAAAAATTTTCTCCCATTCTGTAGGTTGCCTGTTCACTCCGATGATAGTTTGTTTTGCTGTGCAGAAGCTCTTTAGTTTAATTAGATCCCATTTGTCTATTTTGGCTTTTGTTGCCATTGCTTTTGGTGTTTTAGTCATGAAGTCTTTGCCCATGCCTCTGTCCTGAATGGTATTGCCTAGGTTTTCTTCTAGGGTTTTTATGGTTTTAGGTCTTACGTTTAAGTCTTTAATCCATCTTGAGTTGATTTTTGTATAAGGTGTAAGGAAGGGATCCAGTTTCAGCTTTCTACATATGGCTAGCCAGTTTTCCCAGCACCATTTATTAAATAGGGAATCCTTTCCCCATTTCTTGTTTTTGTCAGGTTTGTCAAAGATCAGATGGTTGTAGATGTGTGGTGTTATTTCTGAGGTCTCTGTTCTGTTCTATTGGCCTATATGTCTGTTTTGGTACCAGTACCATGCTGTTTTGGTTGCTGTAGCCTTGTAGTATAGTTTGAAGTCAGGTAGCGTGATGCCTCCAGCTTTGTTCTTTTGGCTTAGGATTGTCTTGGCAATGCGGGCTCTTTTTTGGTGCCATATGAACTTTAAAATAGTTTTTTCCAATTCTGTGAAGAAAGTCATTGGTAGCTTGATGGGGTTGGCATTGAATCTATAAATGACCTTGGGCAGTATGGCCATTTTCACGATATTGATTCTTCCAACGCATGAGCGTGGAATGTTCTTCCATTTGTTTGTATCCTCTTTTATTTCATTGAGCAGTGGTTTGTAGTTCTCCTGGAAGAGATCTTCACATCCCTTGTAGGTTGGATTCCTAGGTATTTTATTCTCTTTGAAGCAATTGTGAATGGGAGTTCACTCATGATTTGGCTCTCTGTTTGTCTGTTATTGGTGTATAAGAATGCTTGTGATTTTTGCACATTGATTTTGTATCTTGAGACTTTGCTGAAGTTGCTTATAGCTTAAGGAGATTTTGGGCTGAGACGATGTGGTTTTCTAAATATACAATCATGTCATCTGCAAACAGGGACAATTTGACTTCTTCTTTTCCTAGTTGAATACCCTTTATTTCCTTCTCCTGCCTGATTGCCCTGGCCAGAACTTCCAACACTATGTTGAATAGGAGTGCTGAGAGAGGGCATCCCTGTCTCGTGCCCATTTTCAAAGGGAATGCTTCCAGTTTTTGCCCATTCAGTATAATATTGGCTGTGGGTTTGTCATAAATAGGTCTTATTATTTTGAGATACGTCCCATGAATACCTAATTTATTGAGAGTTTTTAGCATGAAGGGCTGTTGAATTTTGTCAAAGGCCTTTTCTGCATCTATTGAGATAATCATGTGGTTTTTGTCTTTGGTTCTGTTTATATGCTGGATTGTGTTTATTGATTTGCATATGTTGAACCAGCCTTGCATCCCAGGGATGAAGCCCACTTGATCATGGTGGATAAGCTTTTTGATATGCTGCTGGATTAGGTTTGCCAGTATTAGATTGAGGATTTTTGCATCGATGTTCATCAGGGATATTGGTCTAAAATTCTCTTTTTTGGTTGTGTCTCCATCAGGCTTTGGTATCAGGATGATGCTGGCCTCATAAAATGAGTTAGGGAGGATTCCCTCTTTTTCTATTGATTGGAATAGTTTCAGAAGGAATGGTACCAGCTCCTCCTTGTACCTCTGGTAGAATTCGGCTGTGAATCCGTCTGGTCCTGGACTTTTTTTGGTTGGTAGGCTACTAATTATTGCCTCAATTTCAGAGCCTCTTATTGGCCTATTCAGGGATTCAACTTCTTCCTGGTTTAGTCTTGGGGGGGTGTATGTGTCGAGGAATTTACCCATTTCCTCTAGATTTTCTAGTTTATTTGTGTAGAGGTGTTCATCGTATTCTCTGATGGTAGTTTGTATTTCTGTGGGAATGGTGGTGATATCCCCTTTATCATTTTTTTATTGCATCTATTTGATTCTTCTCTCTTTTCTTCTTTATTAGTCTCACTAGTGGTCTATCAATTTTGTTGATCTTTTCAGAAAACCAGCTCCTGGATTCATTGATTTTTTGAAGGGTTTTTGGTGTCTCTATCTCCATTTCTGCTCTGATCTTACCTATTTCTTGCCTTCTGCTAGCTTTTGAATGTATTTGCTCTTGCTTCTCTAGTTCTTTTAATTGTGATGTTAGGGTGTCAATTTTAGATCTTTCCTGATTTCTCTTGTGGGCATTTAGTGCTATAAATTTCCCTCTACACACTGCTTTGAATGTGTCCCAGAGATTCTGGTATGTTGTGTCTTTGTTCTCGTTGGTTTCAAAGAACATCTTTATTTCTGCCTTCATTTCATTATGTACCCAGTAGTCATTCAGCAGCAGGTTGTTCAGTTTCCATGTAGTTGAGCGGTTTTGAGTGAGTTTCTTAATCCTGAGTTCTAGTTTGATTGTACTGTGGTCTGAGAGACAGTTTGTAATAATTTATGTTGTTTTACATTTGCTGAGGAGAGCTTTACTTCCAACTATGTGGTCAATTTTGTAATATGTGTGATGTGGTGCTGAGAAGAATGTATATTCGTTGATTTGGGGTGGAGAGTTCTTTAGATGTCTATTAGATCTGCTTGGTGCAGAGCTGAGTTCAATTGCTGGATATCCTTTTTAGTCTTCTGTCTTATTGATCTGTCTGATATTGACAGTGGGGTGTTAAAGTCTCCCATTATTATTGTGTGGGGGTCTAAGTCTGTTTGTAGTTCTTCAAGGACTTGCTTTATGAATCTGGGTGCTCCTGTATTGGGTGCATATATATTTAGGATAGTTAGCTCTTCTTGTTGAATTGATCCCTTTACCATTATGTAATGGTCTTCTTTGTCTCTTTTGATCTTTGTTGGTTTAAAGTCTGTTTTATCAGAGACTAGGATTGCAACCCCACTATTTTTGTTTTCCATTTGCTTGGCAGATCTTCCTCCATCCCTTTATTTTGAGCCTATGTGTGTCTCTGCACATGAGATGGGTTTCCTGAATACAGCACACTGATGGGTCTTGACTCTTTCTCCAATTTGCCAGTCTGTGTCTTTTAATTGGAGCATTTAGCCCATTTATATTTAAGGTTAATATTGTTATACCTGAATTTGATCCTGTCATTATGATGTTAGCTTGTTATTTTGCTCGTTAGTTGATGCGGTTTCTTCCTAGCATTGATGGTCTTTACAATTTGGCATGTTTTTGCAGTGGCTAGTACCATTGTTCCTTTCCATGTTTAGTGCTTCCTTCAGGGACTCTTGCAGGGTAGGCCTGATGGTGACAAAATCTCTCTGCATTTACTTGTCTGTAATGGATTTTATTTCTCCTTCACTTATGAAGCTTATTTTGGCTGGATATGAAATTCTAAGTTGAAAATTCTTTTCTTTAAGAATGTTGAATATTGGCCCCCACTCTCTGCTGGCTTGTAGAGTTTCTGCTGAGAGATCAGCTGTTAGTCTGATGGGCTTCCCTTTATGGGTAACCTGACCTTTCTCTCTGGCTGCCCTTAACATTTTTTCCTTCATTTCAACTTTGGTGAATCTGACAATTATGTGTCTTGGAGTTGTTCTTCTCAAGGAGTATCTTTGTGGCATTCTCTGTATTTCCTGAACTTGAATTTTGGCCTGCCTTGCTAGGTTGGAGAAGTTCTCCTGGATAATATCGTGCAGAGTATTTTCCAACTTGGTTCTGTTCTCTCTGTCACTTTCAGGTACACCAATCAGATGTAGATTTGGTCTTTTCACATAGTCCCATATTTCTTGGAGGCTTTGTTCATTTCTTTTTACTCTTTTTTCTCTAAACTTCTCTTCTCGCTTCATTTCATTCATTTGATCTTCAATCACTGATACCCTTTCTTCCAGTTGATCAAATGGGCTACTGAAGCTTGTGCATTCCTCATGTAGTTCTCGTGCCCTGGTTTTCAGCTCCATCAGGTCATTTGAAGACTTCTCTACACCGGTGATTCTAGTTAGCCATTTGTCTAATCTTTTTTCAAGGTTTTTAGCTTCTTTGCAATGGGATCGAACTTCCTCTTTTAGCTCAGAGAAGTTTGATCATCTGAAGCCTTCTTCTCTGAACTCGTCAAAGTCATTCTCCATCCAGCTTTGTTCCTTGCTGGCAAGGAGCTGTGTTCCTTTGTAGGGGGAGAGGTGCTCTGATTTTTAGAATTTTCAGCTTTTCTGCTGTGTTTTTTCCCCATCTTTGTGATTTTATCTACCTTTGGTCTTTGATGATGGTGACATACAGATGGGGTTTTGGTATGGATGTCCTTTCTGTTTTTTAGTTTTCCTTCTAACAGTGAGGACC
Source organism: Symphalangus syndactylus (assembly GCF_028878055.3). Classification (NCBI taxonomy): domain Eukaryota; kingdom Metazoa; phylum Chordata; class Mammalia; order Primates; family Hylobatidae; genus Symphalangus; species Symphalangus syndactylus. The sequence goes on from NC_072433.2 coordinate 70,005,250, forward strand.
CTCAGCTGCAGGTCTATTGGAGTTTGCTGCAGGTCCACTCTAGACCCTGTTTGCCTGGGTATCAGCAGCGGAGGCTGCAGAACAGCAAATATTGCTGAACAGCAAATGTTGCTGCCTGATTGTTCCTCTGGAAGCTTCATCTCAGAGGGGTAACTGGCCGTGTGATTGTCAGTCTGCCCCTACTGAGAGGTGCCTCCCAGTTAGGCTACTTGGGGGTCAGGGGCCCACTTGAGGAGGCAGTCTGTCCGTTCTCAGATCTCAAACTCCGTGCTGGGAGAACCACTGCTCTCTTCAAAGCTGTCAGACAGGGACATTTAAGTCTGCAGAGGTTTCTGCTGCCTTTTGTTCGGCTATGCCCTGCCCCCAGAGGTGGAGTCTACAGAGGCAGGCAGGCCTCCTTGAGCTGCATTGGGCTCCACCCTGTTTGAGCTTTCTGGTCACTTTGTTTACCTACTCAAGCCTCAGCAATGGTAGGCACCCCTCCCCCAGCCTCACTGCTGCCTTGCTGTTCGATCTCAGACTGCTGTGCTAGCAATGAGCGAGGGTCTGTGGGCGTGGGACCCTCTGAGCCAGGCGCGGGATATAATCTCCTGGTGTGCCATTTGCTAAGACCATTGGAAAAGTGCAGTATTAGGGTGGGAGTGACCTGATTTTCCAGGTGCCGTTTGTCACAGCTTCCCTTGGCTAGGAAAGGGAATTCCCTGACCCCTTGCACTTCCTGGGTGAGGCGATGCCTCGCCCTGCTTCGGCTGTACCCACTGTCCTGTACCCACTGTCCGACAAGCCCCAGTGAGATGAACCCAGTACCTCAGTTGGAAATGCAGAAATCACCCATCTTCTGCGTCGCTCACGCTGGGAGCTGTAGGCTGGAGCTGTTCCTATTCGGCTATGTTGGAACCGCCACTCTCACATATTATTTTAAACATAATTTTAAATGAAGGTATAATTGACCACTGAAATTTTTCCAATGATGCTTCTTTTTTTAAAAAAAGATTCCCTTCTTATTGAACATTTAGTTTTTATACAGTATCCAACATTATTATTAATATTGTAATAAACATCTTTGGCTATAAAGATGTTTCCATATTTTAAATTTTGTTCATAATGAGGCTTCATAGATGTGGATTACTGGCTAGAACACAGAACATTATAATCCAAGAAATGGCACTTGGAGAATGGAATGTGATTCATTTATTTAAGTTTGTCCAACATGAGGCTATGGTAAAAATTCTGAAGCGAGATTGCCTGTGTGCACTTCTGGCACATGTGGCTCTACCCCTCCCTTGTGACCTGGATTAAATTACTCTTTTCTATGAACCTCAGTTTCCTTATCTGTAAAACTTTTGTAAAGTTGTCCTGAGGTTTAAATAAGCTAATATCTATAAAGTGCTTAGAGTCATGTCTGGCACATAGTAAACACTATATAATATTATTCAATGTTATATTATTAGTATAAAACTGAAGCTATAAACAAGAATTTGAGCTGAGATTCTGGAAGCTTTGACCAAGCTGACAAAAAAAGTGGATTGGAGGCTTTTAATGTGCTTCAGCCACTTAAAAATAGCAAGATAGTGCATAAAGATCAACTCTGTGAGCTTTAATTCAAGAAGGAAAATGGGAATCCACCAGAATTGTAAAGGACACCCAGATCCTTGGGAATACTGGTAAACAGCCCCTGTGATGGCATCTGGCTGATAAAAGTGACTGAAACCCAGCATGTGAGAGAGACAGTGAGCCTCCCTCTGTGACTCACCTTTCCACTGGGGACCCGAGCAACCCAGGTAGAGGGAGGGCATTTTGTTTCTCCAAAGTCCTGGAGCTAACATGGCAAGTGGCTTGGAGATGCTGTGAGGGAAAGACATAGGGAAAAGTTGCAGACACTAACCCCAGACCTGGGACTGACAGCAGGTCGTCATTTTGAATTTGGGCATATAGAAAGTCAGCCATTCTTTGGTGACCTAGCAGCATAGCTGCTCAGGCATTTTAGTCTTGGGCCAGAGACTGGAGTGCCTTCTCTGGCGGGGTAGGGGCCTTCATAGCCAGAACTGTGAAAAGCATCTCAGTAGTAGGCTGTGGGATGGTGCTCTCCTCCATCGCAGTCCAGGGATAGGAAGAGAGCTGCTACGGCTGCAGTTTCTCCTCAGTGATGAGATTTGTAGGCAGGACCAGATTGGCAACCTGGAACCTGTCTGCATGTGCCATTTCTGGTTGCCCCAGTCTGCTCCCTTGAGATCGAGGTGCAGTGGGGCCCTCTCTGCTCCACCCCCAGGCGGAAATGTGGGCATTTGGAATGCTCATTTGCCTGGAGCAGCATGAGCCACCCCACCCTTCATGGACATAGACCCTAGTACAGTGAGGCACTCTCTGCCCCACACCCAGGCAGATCTCCAGGTATTCAGAGCACCTACTCACCTGGATCAGCAGCTTGGCCTACTCCACACTTCCTGTGCAAAGGTCCTAGTGCAGGGAGGCCATCTCTGCTCCATGCCCAGGTAGATCTCCAGGCATTTGGAGCACCTGTTCACCTCAATCAGCAGCCTGACCTGCCTCACCTTTCCTGTGCAGAGATCCTGGTGTGGGGCAGGGGGCCCTTTCTGCTACATGCCCAGGCAGATCTCCAGGCATTCAGAGCACCTGCTTGCCTGGTTCAGCATCTTGGGTCACCCCACACCTCCTGTGAAGAGATGTTTGTGCAGAGGGTCCCTCTCTGTTGCATGCCCAGGCAGATCTCTAAGCACTTGCAGTACCCACTGCCCTAGATTTTTAGGAGTTTAGGCTGCTCCCATCCCCATGTAGAGATCTTGAGGCCAGGGGAGTTTCCCTGCTCCATGCCCAGGCACAGTGCTGGGAGCTTGGTGGCTGGCACTGGATTCTCCCTTGGTGCTGGTGCTTGTGTCTGCCCTTTGCAGACCTGCAGGTGAACATATCTGATTCTGCCCTACCTGTCATGGTCTCCGTTCCCCCAGGGCTGAGCAGAGAGCTCAGATCATTGTCTACTCCATGGATCAGCCCATTGCCTGAGACAACAAAGAGCTTCCGCCAGTAAACAAATATCCATTATATACCCAGCTGCATTGGCCATAGTCCACTCTTACCTATAAGCACTGTGTACTGGCTTGTAGGTCAGACTGCACAGCCCAATATAAAACCTGGCGAAAGAAGTGCATAGAGCTATAGAAGCAAAGCCAAAATATCCTACACAGCATTCTCTATGGTTCCACTCCCTACAGAAGGAGGGAAAGGGAAAAAAATATAGAGAAAGAAAAAAAGGAAAAGTCTTACCTGCATGAAAATAATTATGAAAATTAGAAGGGCAAGTATCTGCAGATGAGAAGGAACACTGCAAGAATTCTGACACCATGAAAAATCTGAATGTAGTGGCATCACCAAAGGATCGCACTAGCTCTCCAGCAATGGTCCCTAACCAAAATAGAAACTCAGAAATAACAGATAAAGAATCCAAATCATGGATTGGAAGGGAGCTCAATGAGATCCAAGATAAGGTTGAAAATCAACAGAAAGAAACTTCCAAGGAAGAGATAAACATCTTAACAAGAAATCAGAGCTTCTGGAATTAAAATACTCACTTAAAGAATTTCAAAATACAGTTGAAAATTTTATTGATAGACTGGACCAAGCAGAAGAAAGAGTTTTAGAACTTGAAGACTGGTCCTTTGCACTAACTCAGTCAGATAAAATTAAAGAAAAAATATTTTTAAAAAGTGATGTAAGTCTTTGAGAAATATGGGATTTTGTAAAGTGAGCAAACATACAAACTATTGGCATTCCTGAGAGAAAAATACACTTAAGTACATAGTTCACAGACCCTATAAAGCAACCACATAATAGAAACTACAAAGCAACCAGCTAATAACTTCATGATAGGATCAAAATCGCACATATCGATATTAACCTTGAATGTAAATGGTCTAAATAACTCACTTAAAAGGCAGAGTGGCAAGTTGAATTAAAAAAAAGACCCATCCATCTGCTATCTCCAAGAGACTCATCTCACACATAATGACACCCATAGGCTCAAAATCAAGGGCTGAAGAATGACCTACCACACAAATGAAAAACAAAAAAAGAGCAGAGGCCACTATTTTTATATCGGATAAAGGAGTCTTTAAACCAGTAACAGTAAAAAAGGACAAACAAGGGTTTTATATAATAATAAGGGTTCCTAAATATATATGCATCCAAAGTTGGAGTATCCAGATTCATAAAACAACTACTTCTAGAACTACAAAAAGACTTAGCCACACAATCATAGTGGGGTACTTTAACACCCCACTGACAGCATTAGACACATTATCAAGGCAGAAGGCTAACAAAGAAATTCTGCACTTAAACTTGACACTTGACCAATTGGACCTAACAGACATCTACATAATGTAGATGTTGATGTGCTGTTGGGTTTGGTTTGCTAGTATTTTGATTGTCCACCCATCAACCACAGAATATACATTTTTCTCATTTGCACTTGGAATATACTCTCAAAGGAACACATGGTTGGTCATAAAGCAAGCCTAAATATACTTTGAAAAAAACCTGAAATCATGCCACCATACTCTCAGACTATAGTGGAATAAAAACAGAAATCAATATTAAGAAGATCTCTCAAAACCACACAATTACATGAAAATTAAACAACTTGCTCCGGAATAACTTTTGGGTAAACAATTAAATTAAGGCAGATATACAAATTCTTTGAAATAAATGAAAACAGAGACACAGCATACCAAAATCTCTGGGATGCAACAAAAGCAATGTTAAGAGGAAAGTTCATAACACTTAAACGTCTACCTTAAAAGGTTAGAAAGATCTCAAATTAATAATCTAATATCACACCTAGAAGAACTGGAAAAATAAGAACGAACCCAACCCAACTCTAGCAGAAGAAAAGAAATAACTAAAATCAGAGTGATACAAAGCATCAGTGAACCCAAAAGATGATTCTTGCAAAGCATAAACAGGATCGATAGAATACTAGCTAGGTTAACAAAGAAAAAAGAGAGACGATCCAAATAAGCACAATCAGAAATGACAAAGGTGACATTACAACAGATTCCACAGAAATACAAAAGATCCTCAGAGACTATTATGAATACCTCTGTGTACACAAACTAGAAAATCTAGAGGAAATAGATAAATTCCTGGAAACACACAACCTCTCAATACTGAATCAGGTAGAATATGAAACCCTGAACAGCAATATTGAGTTCTGAAATTGAATCCATAATAAAAAACCTACCAACCAAAGAAACTCTAGACTAGATGGAATCACAAATGAATTCTTCCAGATGTACAAAGGAGAGCTGGTACCATTCCTACTGAAACTATTCCCCAAAATCTAGGACTCCTCCCTAATGCATTCTATGAAGCCAGCATCACTCTGATATACAAACCTGGCAAAGAGTCAACAACAACAAAAAAAGAAAACTACAGGCCAATATCCCTAATGAACTTAGACACAAAGATCCTCCACAACATACTAGGAAACCAAATCCAACAGCACATCAAAAAGTTAATTCACCATGATCAAGTAGGCTTCATTTCTGGGATGTAAGATTCATTCAACACAGACAAATCAACAAATGTGATTCACTACATAAAAAGAATTAAAAACAAAAACTGTATGATCATCTCAATGGATGTGAAAAAGCTTTTGATAAAATCCAACATCCTTTCATGATAAAAACCCTGAAGAAACTGGGCATCAAAGGAACATACCTCAAAATAATAAAAGCCATCTGTGACAAACCCAGAGCCAGCATCATACTGAACAGGCAAAAATTGGAAGCATTCTCCTTAAGAACTGGAACAAGACAAGAATGCCCACTCTCATCACTCCTATCCAACATAGTATTGAAAGTGCTATCCAGATAAATAAGATAAGAGAAATAAAGAAAAGTCATGCAAATGGGAAAAGAAGAAGTCAAACTATCTGTCTTCATGGACAATATGACTGTATACCTAGAAGACCCTAAAGACTCCCCCCAAAGGCTCCTGGAACTGATAAACGACATCAGTAAAGTTTCAGGATACAAAATCAATGTACAAAAATTAGTAGCATTTCTATACACCAATATCATTCAAGCTGAGAGTCAAATCAAGAATGCAATCCCATTTAAAATAGCCACAAAACAAAATACTTAGGAGCACAGCTAACCAGGGAGGTGGAAGATCTCTACAAGGATAACTACAAAACACTGCCAAAAGAAATAACAGATGACACAAACAAATGGAAAAACATTCTACACTCATGGATTGGAATAATCAATATTGTTAAAATGGCCATACTGCCCAAAGCAATCTACAGATTCACTGCTTTCTTATTCCTATCAAACTACCAATGTCATTTTTCACAGAACCTGAAAAAACTATTCTAAAATTCATATGAAACCAAAGAAGAGCCCAAATAACCAAAGCAACCCTAACCAAAAAGAACAAAATCCAAGGCATCACATTACTCGATGCCAAACTATACTATAAGGCTACAGTAATTAAAACAGCATGGTAGTGGTAAAAAAACAGACACAGACCAATGGAACAGAATAGAGAACCCAGAAATAAAGCTGTATACCTATAGCTATTTGATCTTTGATGAAGTTAACAAAAATATGTAGTGGAGAAAGGACTCCCTATTTAATAAATGATACTGGAATAGCTGCTTAGCCATATGTAAAAGAATGAAACAGGACTGCTACCTTTCACCATATACACAAATTAACTCAAGATGAATTAAAGATATAAATGTAAGACCTCAATCCATAAGTATTCTAGAAGAAAATCTAGGAAACACCATTCTGGACATTGGATTTGGGAACAAATTTATGACTAAGTCCTGAAAAGCAATTGCAACAAAAACAAAAACTGTCAAGTAGGAGATAATTAAATGAAAGAGCCTTTGCACAGCAAAAGAAACTATCAACATTGTGTAAACAGACAACCTATGGAATGGGAGAAAATGTCACAAACTATGCATCCAACAAATGTCTAATAACCAGAACGTGTAAGTAACTTAAATAATTATGCAAAAAACAACCCCATTAAAAAATGGGCAAAAGTCGTGGACACTTCTCAAATAGAAGACATACAAGTAGCCAACAAATAAATGAAAAAATACTCCACATCATGAATCATCAGAGAAATGCAAATCAAAGTCACAATGATATATAAACTCACACCAGTCAGAATGGCTATTATTAAAAAGTTAGAAAACAGGCCGTGTGTGGTGGCTCATGCTTGTAATCACAGCACTTTGGAAGGCCCAGGTGGGTGGATCACTTGAGGTCAGGAATTCGAGACCAGCCTGGCCAACATGGCAAAACCCCATCTCTACAGGAAAATACAAAAATCAGCTGGATGGTATTGTTTGGCTGTGTGTCCCCACTCAAATCTCTTCTTGAATTGTAGCTCCCATAATTCTCTCATGTTGTGGGAGGGACCCAGTGGGAAATAATTGAATCATGGGGGTGGTTTCCCCCATACTGTTCTCATGGTAGTGAATAAGTCTCACAAGATTTGGTGGTTGGGAGGCTGAGGTGGGTGGATTACTTGAGGTCAGGATTTCAAGACCAGCCCGGCCAACGTGGTGAAACACTACCTCAACTAAAAATACAAGTATTACCCAGGCGTGATGGCATGTGCCTGTAACCCCAGGTACTCAGGAGGCTGAGGCAGGAGAATTGCTTGAACCCAGGAGGCGGAGGCTGCAGTGAGCTGAGATCGTGCCACTGCACTCCAGCCTGGGTGAAGAGCAGGACTCTGTCTCAAAAAAAAAAAAAAAAAAAAAAAAAAAGAAGAATAAAAGAAGTCAGAAAACAACAGATGCTGGCAAGGTTGCAGAGAAAAGGGAATGCTTATATACTGTTGTTGGGAATGTAAATTAGTTCAGCCTCTGTGGAAAGCAGTTTTGAGATTTCTCAAAGAACTTGGAACTACCATTCAACCTAGTAATCCCATTACTGAGTATAAATCCAAAAGGAAATAAAACATTCTACCAAAAAGACAAATGCAATAGTGCTGCATGTTCATTGCAGCACTATGCACAATAACAAAGATATGGAATCAATCTAGGTGCCCATCAATGGTGAACTGGATAAAGAAAATGTAGTGCATATACACCATGGAATAGTATGCAGTCATAAAAAGAATGAAATCGTGTTCTTTGCTGCAACATGTATGTGGTTGGGGGCTATTATCCTAAACAAATTAATGCAGGAACAGAAAACCAAATACTTCATGTTCTCACTTAGAAGCAGGAGCTAGATGTTGGGGACTCATGGACATAAAGATGGCAACAATAGAAACTGGGGATTATGGGGTTGGGTGAAAGGGTTGAAAAACTACTGGGTACTAATTATTTGGACTCAAACCTCAGCATTGTGTAATATACCCAGTTAACAAACCTGCACATATACTTCCTGAATCTGAAATGAAAGTTAAAAAAGAAGGGATTATCCTCCAATTGTATGTGTTTTAGAGTACTGGTTCTCATAGAGGAAATCCAGGAAGAGTATATTAGAGCTGTATGAAGTACAGAGGGCTCAACTTGTGGGAGGTTTTACAGTTTGCAAAGTCTTTTGATGTTAATATTCTCAGACACCACCTCTCCCACTCGCCCACATCATTCTTGTGAAGTGTACGTCATATTTGGTCTGTTTTACAGATAAGAAAGCTGAGGCTTACAGTCATGGAGTGACTGAACAAAAATCCATAGTTACTAAGTGGAAGATCCATGACCTGACTTCAAGTCTTCTCCCTGCTATCATAACAGTTGATGACATTACAGAATGAGTCCAGACAAGCGGAATATGAATGAATTTATACAAATTCTCGAACAATTGAATAAAAAGGTAATTTTAGGATAAATGATAGAAAATATTCCTATTTGCCTATAAAAATGGAAAATGCTAAATGTCTAATTCCCCCCAGGATAAATTCTTGAAGAAATTCCATAAATGTCATGGCTTCACATCAAAACACTTCAATGGCAAAATTAATTGTCTCTAAATCCTTTGTGTGATGGCTACGTCATAGCGTTGGTTTACCATAGGTCAAATCCACTATGTTTTTTTTTTTTTTTTTTTTTTGAGACAGAGTTTTGCTCTTATTGCCCAGGCTGGAGTGCAACGGCATGATCTCGACTCACTGCCCTCTCCACCTCCTGGGTTCAAGCGATTCTCCTGCCCCAGCTTCCCAGGTAGCTGGGATTACAGGCATGCGCCACCATACCCAGCTGATTTTTTTTGTATTTTTAGTAAGACAGGGTTTCACCATGTTGGTCAGGCTGGTCTGAAACTCCTGACTTCAGGTGATCTGCCTACCTCAGCCTCCCAAAGTGCTGGGATTACAGGCATGAGCCACCGTGCCTGGCCTTGCTACTATATATATATATATATATATATATATATATATATATATTTTTTTTTTTTTTTTTTTACAGCAGAAGTTACTGCTCCCAACTAACGTAGGTAGGAAGAATTGTTCACACCTGATGTGTTTTATACTAAATTAGATACAGACCAAAGAGCTTTTATTAATTGCTAAAACTTTGAAAATCTATACCTTTCTGGGAGAATCGGCAAGTAGGAAAAGCATAGTAGCAATTTAATTAATTAATTTATTTCATTAGCCTTCACAGATCATTTGTATAGAGTGAGGCACAGAGTGGCTAGTGAAAGAACTGAAGGTGACAAGTGGAGAAGTTTTCCAGGCAGTGAATCGGTGCATCTTTCCAGATGATGAGCAGCAGAGCCTGTGGTAGGTAACACTGCCCTGATTCTATGCCTGATTCTGTCTTTATGGAAGAGCTTAAAATTGGTTTTGGAAGGGCGAGTGTGTGGACATAAAGTTTTCATTTGGTTTCATTTTCCTGAAACCAACTTTATTCTGATGTGACCTTTCCAACTGAAATGCTGCTCCCCCGCATGGCCTCAGAGGGGCCCAGCATCCATCTGTGTTGTATTAAAAGGAAAGACAAACAGTTTTGGACTTCACATTCGTGGTGGCTTAGTTTTCAACAGAAACGGAAGATTTAAACAAAAGGTTTCTTGTAAGGAAAGGCTTTTCTCCTTTATTGTTAGATATTATAAAAATATAAGCTTTTCCTCAAGTTGATGTCATTGTACTCCCACTCTTAATAAAAGAAAACAGAATACAAAATTTAAATAGCCCTGTATCTATTAAAGAAATTGAATTTGTAATGAAAAAACCTTCCTGTAAAGAAAAGGAAATAAGACATGACTTGAAGAATTAACATTTTGCTTTCAGAAACTGGTTTGTGTATTTTGGCAGTTGAATAAAATTCTGCTAAACTCTGGAGCAAAATGAAGGTCCCTGTAATGGCAGCTAAATAGGGATGTGGCGATTCCTTGAATGGGGACGCTGACTGTATCACCCTCACAGAGGGGCCTATTCCAGACTTAGCTTACACCTGGCTGAAATGGTCAACTAAAGGGTTGTTTTGTTCCATTTGGTCACTTTAGTGTGTGAAGTTACAGTTCAAGCGTCATCAGGAAAAAAAAAATGTGTAATACAAAGAAAAGTAGTAAATAGAAAATTGACATCTTGAACGGTGACTGAGTCTGTGAACTCCAGCTCTTGCCACACTTGAGGTTCAGTGAAGGTCTGGGTTTGCACGATCTGTCAGACTTTTGGAAGAGCCATTTTCCACACCCTCCATCCGACTTCAGCCTTTACCTCTATGCTGAAGATGTCCACATTTAAAGTTCATTTCTTAGTCTTTCCCTCAAGATCCATTTTCCTGTGGCATATATTTTATCTGTCACAACAGACCTTAAAATCAAGATGTTTAAAACTGAAATTTTCATTTCCTCTCACACATTCTCTCTTCTCAGTAATAGCGCGTCCATTCTTACGGTCACCCACATTTGGAAATCTAAGCATTCCCCCTGCCATCACCTTCTTAGCCGACTTCCAGGCAGCTGTTAGGAGAGTAGAATACACTTGCATCTGCAGATCCTTGACATTTCCTGGGAATGGATTCCTAAGACTTCCAGAACCTGTAGATATTCAAACAGTACTGTAATAGATTTTTGTACCATAAATTGCAGCAAAATTAAACCTTTGCTACTAAAGACAAAGAAAACAAAAAGCCACAGTGTAGAGAAAAGATTGAGCAATCATCTGACCTTACTCACTGGCTAAACGATTCCTTCCAATGTAATGTACCTGAGCTAAGCTACCAACTTAGCAAAATGGTACATTACAGGGGGCCCTTGCAGATGTAACTTCTGGGCTTTGCTGAGTATTAGGACTCTGAAGGTCCGTGAAGTTTATTAATTTTGTTAGGCCAATATAACAAAGGCATTGCATGAAATGACTCCAGCCATTGCTCCAGCCAGCACAAGAATTGTTCAACAGGGGAGGCATTAAACTTCAATGAAAGTGGAAAAGGCAGTTAACTTTGGTGTGAGGATATGCACAGGAGACACACAACTCTTAATAGAAATGAAAATAAAATGTTGAAAAAGCCAGAAGCACATGTAAATATTTCTGTGAAGGACCAATGAAATTGTTTCAAATTTCCACTTATATGTTAGTACTTTTTGGGGAGAAATTATATGTGAAAGGTGCACTGTGACTAGGATTTTTGACTGTCTAGAGATGTGTTCTCTCAGAGTGGTAAGGAGCTACAAAACTGTATGTTGTGAATCTTTGAGGTTGCTCACAAATATTAAGATCTATAATATTTCAAAATAAATATGCATATATCCACATATACATATATATGTATAAACATACATACATAGATGTACTTATATACTAAATGCATGTAGATTTCCTTGATTCTTTTGGTGCTCTTATGTGTCATTGGTGAAAATTCTCAGTTAATCCTGCAACCTAGCATTTGTGATGTGTATCAATCCTAACATGAAATAACTAAATTAATCCTTAGGCCCCTGTTTAGGCTCCCAAACATTGTAGATGTTTATTTTCCTTGCTAAAAATTGAATTTAGCCCAACATTACACTTCATGAAGATTAGCAGATGGTAATTGCTTCCCAGTTGAGTTGGGTTGGGTTTGAACCAATGACATTTTTTTTTTTTTGAGTCTCTTTATTCAGCTATTTGCCTGGTTAAAATCTCAAAGTTGAAAAAAAACTCTTGAAAATACTCCATGGGTTGTCTTGATCATTAAGTTTCATGTCCCAATATAAAATCAATTTATAGAGCAGCTTTGCTAAGTGTCCTTTTACTCCTGATGTTTTAGAACAGTTTTTTTAAAAAACAAGTTTTATGGTAGGAATTCAGAACAACTTTCCAAATGTTATGTAAAGTGGGAGGCAGGATAGGTTGTTTTAGTCTTGATATTTTATTTAAGTGCTGTTTTCTATAAGCATTTAAAAGTTTATTGTGCAGGGAACTGAGTTTCCCAAATGAAGCATGGAGTAGTTCCAATGAAATTTACTGAGAATTTCAGGCCACTGTGAAATCTCAATGTCCTTTTAAAAATGGAAATATGAGAAAACTACTGTCATGGTGGTCTTTAAGTTTTTCCCTTTGGCCCGAGCATTTACCATGGGAATAAAGAAAAAACAAACACAAGAAGACTTATTTTCTATGGCTTGTCAATATGGATATCAGAAGCTTGATTGATTTGTGTGGGGATCAATGAGGTCATGTGTAAAAGGCTGATGGATTTCTAGACCTTGTTGCTTCAAACATTACATAAACCAGGTTATATCCTTCCCAGAAGCTGTAGTCTGGTTACAATTCAAGGTCTCTGTAATTAACTCATGACCCAAACTTCTTTCTGGTGGAAAATAGTGCTTTTCCTTTTCTCAGTAAGAAAGCACACTGGAATGATGAATTTGGGTAGATCCACTGAACAATAAGGTCTTCCTAAGCTGATCTGTCCTATACCTGCTGCTACCAGTGCTGACTCATGGCATCAAATCTGGCAGCATTTCCTTCACTGCACCTTTCCATCTAACTGATCCTTGAATCTTCCTTTTTCATTTCCCCTTCTCTCCAGGACTCATATTCCTCCAGAGTCCCGCTACTCAATCTATCAGAAGCTCTGTAAACTCTGTATTTAGTATAGATTCTGTCTGGTTTACTTATCTGTATTTTCGCTATCATCCCCCTTGTTCAGGACAAGGGTGTGGGTCTTTGCTTCTCTCCTGGGCCAATACTACAGCTTTCTAGCTGGAATCTCTGTTTCCCCTCTTGTGCATGCAATCTATTCTTTACACAGAGCTAGTCGTCTTTTTTTTTTTTTTTTAAATATGCATTGTGGATGCAGCTGGAGGCCATTATCCTAAGCAAATTAATGCAGGGACAGAAAACCAAATACTGCGTGTTCTGACTTAGAAGTGGGAAGTGGGAGCTAAGCATTGGGTACACATGGACATGAAGATGGGAACAACAGACAGTGGAGACTTCTAGAAGCAAGGGAGAGGGAGGAGACAAGGGCTGAAAATCTACCTATTGGGTACTATGCTCACTCCAAGGGTGACGGAGTTATTCATACTCCAAACCTCAGTGTCATGAAAATACCCATGTAATAAACCTGCACACATACACCCTGAATCTAAAATAAAACTGAAATTATAAAAAAGTACATCAAATTATGTATCTCTCCTGCTTTCCACTTCCATTTAGCTTAAAATTCAAATTCCTTAACCTTGCAAGATTTATATCCTATCTCAATCTATGCCTCTTTCTTCTTGGACCACTGTGCTTTATCTACTCTGATTTTTTTTTTTTTTTGACTTCTCAGAAACACTAGACTTAAATCTAGACCTGTGTACTAGAGTTTCTCTCTAACAGAGACTATCTCTCTGTTCTCAACCTCCTTCCCACCCCATGTATTTATTTCATAGCTAGCCCCTCCTTGACATTCAGATCATGTCAAATGATATAGCCCCAAAAGTCTTCCTTCGACCACACAGTATACAGTAGCTATCAAGTCACTCTCAGACAAATCATCCTATTTTAATCATTAACATCATACGATATTTTAAAATCTATCAATCATCTATTTATCTAATCTATCATGTATCTATTTATTATCTTCTTTTACAGAAATGGGTTATTGTAAACTTCATGAGAATATGAATCTATCTTTAAGGTTCAGTGCCTAAAATTATGAGCTTGGTACATAGTAGGTGCTCAATAAATGTTAATAAATAAAGAAACTTGTGGCATCTGGGCAAGTTATGATTCATCAAAGCTAGAAAGATAGGTTTGTTAATTTTTCTGCCAGGATCAAACAACTCTGTTACTGCATTTTTTCCCCAAAATACCTCCATTATTATCCTTTATTCTCTATTCTCACTCTGCACCCTGTTCCAACTCCATGTCACTTCCAGCCGGAATATGTTACCAGCCTCCTATTTAGATTTTATAATCATAGGCTCTTAATTCTTCTTATCATATTATTGCCATGAAAAAACATTAAAATTCCTTAACAAAAAAAGGATTTATTAAAACACTATTAAAAGTGTGAAGGCAACATTGAAAGAGAACAAGGAAAAGAAATCATACTTAACCAATATTCTAATAAGATTGTCTTTTTTTTCTTAATATTTATGTTCCAATCTATCCATTCATGAGTTATTTTTACATGGCCATACATGTGAAAATAAGTGTGCATACACTTTTGTTTTCTACATTTTACTTAATAGCTCATAAACAGCTTCATGTTACTTCATAGTTTCCCTATTTTGCTTGTTATGGTCACATGTTTCATTGATTATATGCACAATTAAATGTCCAATAACAAGGAATGATTGGACTATTTCCAGTTTTTTCTTAATGTAATATGGCTATGAATGTTGTACAAATGGCTTTTTTCTTTTCAGTTTTTTTTTTCTGGAGAAATTCAAAGTGATAGGATTAATGGGCTATTGGTTATGATCATTTTGTCTATTTATCTATCTACCTAACTGTCTCTGTGTATATATATATATATATATATATATAAAATATATAATTATAATATACATTAATATATATTATATATAATTATACATCATATATAATATATGATTATAATATACATTGATATATATTATATATGATTATAATATATCTATATATTATAATATATCTATATATAATCATATATGAAATTATATATTGCAATCATATATAATATATGATTTTATATTGATATATGATATATATGATTTTATATATATAGCTGATATATATTTTATATTTATATATGATATATATAATATATAACAATATATTTTATATATGATATATATAATATATAACAATATATTTTATATATGATTATTATATATAGGTATATATTATATATAATTATAATATATAGGTATATATTATATATAATTATATATAGGTATATATTATATATAATTATAATATATATTGATGTATATATGTTACCAATACCAGTAAGATTTTATTGGAATATAGAATATGAACAGATGTTTTAAACAAACAGTCTACCCTTACAAAAATACATGGCATTATTAAATAGTTAATGCATGGCATTATTAAATAGTTAATAAAGAAAACTTAAAGTGTGATGTGGTAGACACCTCTAGTTCTAGCCTAGGTGTGTGAAGTCCCCAGAGCTGTGACATGGCCCTGCAGCTGGGGTGAGGGGACTGCCTACAAACCATGTTGGTGATGAGTGCCAAAATGAAATCAGCCCTAGTTTTGTTTTTCTTTTTTTTTTTTTTTACATATAAATTTTTTTTAAATTATTATTATACTTTAAGTTTTAGGGTACATGTGCACAATGTGCAGGATTGTTACATATGTATCTCTGTGCCATGTTGGTGTGCTGCACCCATTAACTCGTCATTTAGCATTAGGTATATCTCCCAATGCTGTCCTTCCCCCCTCCCCCCACCCCACAATAGTCCCCAGAGTGTGATGTTCCCCTTCCTGTGTCCATGTGTTCTCATTGCTCAATTCCCACCTATGAGTGAAAACATGCGGTGTTTGGTTTTTTGTCCTTGCGATAGTTTACTGAGAATGATGGTTTCCAGTTTCAGCCATGTCCCTACAAAGGACATGAACTCATCATCTTTTATAGCTGCATAGTATTCCATGGTGTATATGTGCCACATTTTCTTAATCCAGTCTATTGTTGTTCGACATTTGGGTTCGTTCCAAGTCTTTGCTATTGTGAATAGTGCCGCAATAAACATACGTGTGCATGTGTCTTCATAGCAGCATGATTTATAGTCCTTTGGGTATATACCCAGTAATGGGATGGCTGGGTCAAATGGCATTTCTAGTTCTAGATCCCTGAGGAATCGCCACACTGACTTCCACAGTGGTTGAACTAGTTTACAGTCCCACCAACAGTGTAAAAGTGTTCCTATTTCTCCACATCCTCTCCAGCACCTGTTGTTTCCTGACTTTTTAATGATGGCCATTCTAACTGGTGTGAGATGGTATCTCATTGTGGTTTTGATTTGCATTTGTCTGATGGCCAGTGATGATGAGCATTTTTTCATGTGTTTTTTGGCTGCATAAATGTCTTCTTTTTAGAAGTGTCTGTTCATATCCTTTGCCCACTTTTTGATGGGGTTGTTTGTTTTTTTCTTGTAAATTTGTTTGAGTTCATTGTAGATTCTAGAAATTAGCCCTTTGTCAGATGAGTGGGTTGCGAAAATTTTCTCCCATTCTGTAGGTTGCCTGTTCACTCTGATGGTAGTTTCTTTTGCTGTGCAGAAGCTCTTTAGTTTAATGAGATCCCATTTGTCAATTTTGGCTTTTGTTGCCATTGCTTTTGGTGTTTTAGACATGAAGTCCTTGCCCATGCCTATGTCCTGAATGGTATTGCCTAGGTTTTCTTCTAGGGTTTTTATGGTTTTGGGTCTAACATGTAAGTCTTTAATCCATCTTGAATTAATTTTTGTATAAGGTGTAAGGAAGGGATCCAGTTTCAGCTTTCTACATATGGCTAGCCAGTTTTCCCAGCACCAATTATTAAATAGGGAATCCTTTTCCCATTGCTTGTTTTTGTCAGGTTTGTCAAAGATCAGATAGTTGTAGATATGCGGCATTATTTCTGAGGGCTCTGTTCTTTTCCATTGATCTATGTCTCTGTTGTGGTACCAGTACCATGCTGTTTTGGTTACTGTAGCCTTGTAGTATAGTTTGAAGTCAGGTAGCGTGATGCCTCCAGCTTTGTTCTTTTGGCTTAGGATTGACTTGGCAATGCGGGCTCTTTTTTGGTTCCATAGGAATTTTAAAGTAGTTTTTTCCAATTCTGTGAAGAAAGTCATCGGTAGCTTGATGGGGTTGGCATTGAATCTATAAATTACCTTGGGCAGTATGGCCATTTTCACGATATTGATTCTTCCAACCCATGAGCGTGGAATGTTCTTCCGTCTGTTTGTATCCTCTTTTATTTCACTGAGCAGTGGTTTGTAGTTCTCCATGAAGAGGTCCTTCATGTCCCTTGTAAGTTGGATTCCTAGGTATTTTATTCTCTTTGAAGCAATTGTGAATGGGAGTTCACTCATGATTTGGCACTCTGTCTGTTATTGGTGTATAAGAATGCTTGTGATTTTTGTACATTGATTTTGTATCCTGAGACTTTGCTGAAGTTGTTTATCAGCTTAAGGAGATTTTGGGCTGAGACGATGTGGTTTTCTAAATATACAATCATGTCATCTGCAAACAGGGACAATTTGACTTCCTCTCTTCCTAATTGAATACCCTTTATTTCCTTCTCCTGCCTGATTGCCCTGGCCAGAGCTTCCAACATTATGTTGAATAGGAGTGCTGAGAGAGGGCATCCCTGTCTTGTGCCAGTTTTCAAAGGGAATGCTTCCAGTTTTTGCCCATTCAGTATGATATTGGCTGTGGGTTTGTCATAGATAGCTCTTATTATTTTGAGATATGTCCCATGAATACCTAATTTATTGAGAGTTTTTAGCATGAAGGGTTGTTGAATTTTGTCGAAGGCCTTTTCTGCATCTGTTGAGATAATCATGTGGTTTTTGTCTTTGGTTCTGTTTATATGCTGGATTACATTTATTGATTTGCGTATGTTGAACCAGCCTTGCATCCCAGGGATGAAGCCCACTTGATCATGGTGGATAAGCTTTTTGATATGCTGCTGGATTCGGTTTGCCAGTATTTTATTGAGGATTTTTGCATCAATGTTCATCAAGGATATTGGTCTGAAATTCTCTTTTTTGGTTGTGTCTCCATCAGGCTTTGGTATCAGGATGATGCTGGCCTCATAAAATGAGTTAGGGAGGATTCCCTCTTTTTCTATTGATTGGAATAGTTTCAGAAGGAATGGTACCAGCTCCTCCTTGTACCTATGGTAGAATTCGGCTGTGAATCCGTCAGGTCCTGGACTCTTTTTGGTTGGTAAGCTATTGATTGTTGCCACAATTTCAGAGCCTGTTATTGGTCTATTCAGAGATTCAACTTCTTCCTGGTTTAGTCTTGGGAGGGTGTATTTGTCGAGGAATTTATCCATTTCTTCTAGATTTTCTAGTTTATTTGCGTAGAGGTGTTTGTAGTATTCTCTGATGATAGATTGTATTTCTGTGGGATCAGTGGTGATATCCCCTTTATCATTTTTTATTGCATCTATTTGATTCTTCTCTCTTTTCTTCTTTATTAGTCTCACTAGTGGTCTATCAATTTTGTTGATCTTTACAAAAAACCAGCTCCTGGATTCATTAATTTTTTGAAGGGTTTTTTGTGTCTCTATTTCCTTCAGTTCTGCTCTGATTTTAGTTATTTCTTGCCTTCTGCTAGCTTTTGAATGTATTTGCTCTTGCTTCTCTAGTTCTTTTAATTGTGATGTTAGGGTGTCAATTTTGGATCTTTCCTGCTTTCTCTTGTGGGCATTTAGTGCTATAAATTTGCCTCTACACACTGCTTTGAATGTGTCCCAGAGATTCTGGTATGTTGTGTCTTTGTTCTCATTGGTTTCAAAGAACATCTTTGTTTCTGCCTTCATTTCATTATGTATCCAGTAGTCATTCAGGAGCAGGTTGTTCAGTTTCCATGTAGTTGAGCGATTTTGAGTGAGTTTCTTAATCCTGAGTTCTAGTTTGATTGCACTGTGGTCTGAGAGACAGTTTGTAATAATTTCTGTTCTTTTACATTTGCTAAGGAGAGCTTTACTTCCAACTATGTGGTCAATTTTGGAATAGGTGTGGTGTGGTGCTGAAAAAAATGTATATTCGTTGATTTGGGGTGGAGAATTCTGTAGATGTCTATTAGGTCTGCTTGGTGCAGAGCTGAGTTCAATTCCTGGGTATCCTTGTTAACTTTCTGTCTCGTTGATCTGTCTAATGTTGACAGTGGGGTGTTGAAATCTCCCATTATTATTGTGTGGGAGTCTAAGTCTCTTTGTAGGTTACTCAGGACTTGCTTTATGAATCTGGGTGCTCCTGTATTGGGTGCATATATATTTAGAATAATTAGCTCTTCTTGTTGAATTGATCCCTTTACCATTATGTAATGGCCTTCTTTGTCTGTTTTGATCTTTGTTGGTTTAAAGTCTATTTTATCAGAGACTAGGATTGCAACCCTTGCCTTTTTTTGTTTTCCATTTGCTTCATAGATCTTCCTCCATCCCTTTGTTTTGAGTCTATTTGTGTCTCTGCACTTGAGATGGGTTTCCTGAATACAGCACACTGATGGGTCTTGACTCCTTATCCAGTTTGCCAGTCTGTGTCTTTTAATTGGAGCATTTAGCCCATTTATATTTAAGGTTAATATTGTTATACGTGAATTTGATCCTGTCATTATGATGTTAGCTGGTTATTTTGCTCGTTAGTTGATGCAGTTTCTTCCTAGCATTGATGCTCTTTACAATTTGGCATGTTTTTGCAGTGGCTAGTACCATTGTTCCTTTCTATGTTTAGTGCTTCCTTCAGGAGCTCTTTTAGGGCAGGCCTGGTGGTGACAAAATCTCTCAGCATTTGCTTGTCTGTAAAGTATTTTATTTCTCCTTCACTTATGAAGCTTAGTTTGGCTGGATATGAAATTCTAAGTTGAAAATTCTTTTCTTTAAGAATGTTGAATATTGGCCCCCACTCTCTTCTGGCTTGTAGAGTTTCTGCCGAGAGATCAGCTGTTAGTCTGATGGACTTCCCTTTATGGGTAACCTGACCTTTCTCTCTGGCCACCCTTAACATTTTTTCCTTCATTTCAACTTTGGTGAATCTGACAATTATGTGTCTTGGAGTTGCTCTTCTCAAGGAGTATCTTTGTGGTGTTCTCTGTATTTCCTGAATCTGAATGTTGGCCTGCTTTGATAGATTGGGAAAGTTGTCCTGGATAATATCTTGTAGAGTGTTTTCCAACTTGGTTCCATTCTCCCCGTCACTTTCAGGTACACCAGTCAGATGTAGGTTTGGTCTTTTCACATAGTCCTATATTTCTTGGAGGCTTTGTTTTTTTCTTTTTATTCTTTTTTTCTCTGAACTTCCCTTCTCACTTCATTTCATTCATTTCATCTTCCATCACTGATACCCTTTCTTCCAGTTGATCGCATCGGCTACTGAGGCTTCTGCATTCTTCACATAGTTCTCGAAACTTGGCTTTCAGCTCCATCAGCTCCTTTAAGAACTTCTCTGCATTGGTTATTTTAGTTATACATTCGTCTAATTTTTTTTCAAAGTTTTTAACTTCTTTGCTATTGTTTTGGATTTCCTCCCGTAGCTCGGAGTAGTTTGATCGTCTGAAGCCTTCTTCTCTCAACTCGTCAAAGTCATTTTCTGTCCAGCTTTGTTCCGTTGCTGGTGAGGAACTGCATTCCTTTGGAGGAGGAGAGGTGCTCTTCTTTTTAGAGTTTCCAGTTTTTCTGTTCTGTTTTCTCCCCATCTTTGTAGTTTTTTCTACTTTTGGTCTTTGATGATGGTGATGTACAGATGGGTTTTTGGTGTTGGTGTCCTTTCTGTTTGTTAGTTTTCCTTCTCACAGAGAGGACCCTCAGCTGCAGGTCTGTTGGAATTTGCTAGAGGTCCACTCCAGACCCTGTTTGGCTGGGTGTCAGCAGCGGTGCCTGCAGAACAGCGGATTTTGGTGATCCACAAATTCAGCTCTCTGATCGTTCCTCTGGAAGTTTTGTCTCAGAGGAGTACCCGGCCAAGTGAGGTGTCAGTCTGTCCCTACTGGGGAGTGCCTCCCAGTTAGGCTGCTCGGGGGTCAGGGACCCACTTTAGGAGGCAGTCTGCCTGTTCTCAGATCTCCAGCTGCGTGCTGGGAGAACCACTACTCTCTTCAAAGCTGTCAGACAGGGACCTTTAAGTCTGCAGAGGTTACTGCTGACTTTTTGTTTGTCTGTGCCCTGCCCCCAGAGGTGGGCCTACAGAGGCAGGCAGGCCTCTTTGAGCTGTGGTGGGCTCCACCCAGTTGGAGCTTCCTGGCTGCTTTGTTTACCTAAGCAAGCCTGGGCAATGGCGGGCACCCCTCCCCTAGCCTTGCTGCCACCTTGCAGTTTGATCTCAGACTGCTGTGCTATCAATATGCGAGACTCCCTGGGTGTAAGACCCTCTGAGCCAGGTGCGGGACACAATCTCCTGGTGTGCCGTTTTCCAAGCCCTTTGGAAAAGCACAGTATTAGGGTGGGAGTGTCCCAGTTTTCCAGGTGCCATCTGTCACCCCTTTCTTTGACTAGGAAAGGGAACTCCCTGACCCCTTGCGCTTCCCGAGTGAGGCAATGCCTTGCCCTGCTTCGACTCGCACACGGCGCGCTGCACCGACTGTCCCGCACCCACTGTTTGGCACTCCCTAGTGAGATGAACCCGGTACTCAGATGGAAATGCAGAAATCACCTGTCTTCTGCGTCGCTCATGCTGGGAGCTGTAGACCAGAGCTGTTCCTATTCGGCCATCTTGGCTCCACCTCGCCCTAGTTTTCTTAAACAAATTCTAGCTTTCTCTGCTAACGTGAAAGTTAGCACAATGAATCCACAATACACACACACACTGTGTGTGTGTGTGTGTGTGTATATATACACACACATATATACTGAATATATATAATATATTGTCTAAACACACTGTATATATTAAATATATAATACATATATATAGTGGTTTTGCATGAGTGTATTACTAAATTCCCCTTCAAAAGTCTTATACAAATTTTCAGTGCTATAAACCATGTATAAATACTATCATTTCTCCTGAAACTTGCCTAGATTGGGTTTCCTCTGTAAAATTTTGGCTAATTTAATAGTTGAATTCTGGTTTTCATTTGCAGTTCTATTTCTTAATTTTGAGTTGTAAAGTTGAATGTATTTCCATATGTTTCTTTCTTATTTGTTTTTCCCTCCTGTGAGTTCAACTGTTCACACATTTTGTCTATTTATTAATAGAGGTCTTGGTGTCATTATATATTTATATTAACCCTTTCTTGAGCTAAATTTTTGCCATACTTGTTTGCTTCTATTTTTTTTTTTTTTTTTTTTGAGATGCAGTTTCACTCTTGTTGCCCAGGCTAGAGTGCAATGGCATGATCTCGGCTCACCGCAACCTCCGCCTCCCAGGTTCAAGCGATTCTCCTGCCTCAGCCTCCCTAGTAGCTGGGATTACAGGCATGTGCCACCACGCCCGGCTAATTTTGTATTTTTAGTAGAGACGGGGTTTCTCCATGTTGATCAGGCTGGTCTCGAACTCCCGACCTCAGGTGATCTGCCCGCTTCAGCCTCCCAAAGTGCTGGGATTACAGGCATGAGCCCTCGCGCCCAGCTGTCTGCTTCTATTTTCTAAAGTGGCTCCACCTTACCTACCAGCCCCATTGACAACTACTCTACTACAGCTGGTCAGGTCAACTCTGCTGACTTGCCTCTACCAGGTTTTGGCAAGCTTGGTGTTTATTCTTATTGCTGCTCATGTTGCAATCTTGCTTCTTTTGATTTATATAGTCATTTTATCCCTTCTTTTCTAAGTCTTTTTACATCCACAAAGTTCCAGTTGATGAAAACTTCCTTAACTTCACTCTGTTGACTTCTTCTCTTATAATCTATAGCAATATAGCACTTACAATGATAAAATCCTAGATTAGAGACCCACAGAGCATCTCTAAGAGAGAGATGCATAAACATAATAGAAAGATTCCCACTTTCTACTTTAACACTCCTTTAATAGTGGCTTATTCATAACTTCTCTCCCAGAGACTTAGGGTAACTAAAATCAGGTCAGAGTGTTTGTGGAGTGGTGGGTGAGAGATCAAATATGATCTATGCAATGGAGCCCTTAGGTTTTTATTGCTATTTTTATCATAGTGTTATTTGCTCATGATCAGAGAAAAAATACATTTGTGATGTATATTTCACAATTTGTACAATTCATTTAATGTAATAACATTATATTTCCAATAGGTGAAATACTTTTTTTTTTTTTTTTTTTTTTTTTTTTTTGCCTCTGGCAAAGTAATATAGCTCATTGGGCTATTGTGGAAAGCCAATAGTGGTATGTCGAGTTATATCCATTTTTCACCACTGCACTGTTCCCTGATACTACCTTAATTTATGTTTTAACATTGGATTTACTTTTGGAACACTGGAAACATACTTTTAACATTAGAAACGTATCTCCTTCATTTTTTAACACATGCCAATCAGCCCTTCAAATATTTGCATATAATTATCAGTGTTCTATTTCCAAGACCCTTTTTCAGGTTCAGCAGCTCCAGTTTCTTCAGCTAATCTTTGTATATCATGATCTCCAGTTTTTATCCTCTCTGTCTTCTTCCTTTGGTGTTTCCCTCCTCTCTCTCTCTCTCTCTGTCTTTCATTTAAGGGATATCTTTAAAGAGTAGTACCCAAACTGAGGAAACCATTCTAGTCACAATTAGAGCATTACTAATTGTACCAAAAATATGGCATTACTCTTTTTCCTAAAAATTCTGTAGTTCAGGACAGCATGAGAAGCACTTGTTGAACACTTTCTCTGATAAACATTGTGCTAGACACTTGTTTACATGGGTTTCACATGTTACTTATCTCTCACATTAGGATGCAAGCACTTTGACAGTAACCAAACAATGATCATGTTTGTGACATCCCCCTTCATGTTGTCCACAGGGCTGAGCCATGTAAGGTGCTCAATAAATACTTTCAGATTACCTGCTCATTTCTTTGAAGCTGTTGTGAGCTCTTTTAGAAACTGTTCAGAGGACTGACATAATATTGCATGTTGCTTTCTTCACAAATGCCATCAACCAAAAGGATGGACGTTGTTTTCCCAAGAATAGAACAAGAAAGGGAAGCCGAATCTAGAAGGGAATTGAGGAAGAGTCATGTGAATGAAAACAGACCACTTTAAACTAGCCTTTGACTTCCGAATTTCAAAGAGCAATCTGTAAAAAGGACTCAGCACATCTTAAAAAACAAACATTTCCTGAAAATGAGCCAAATCATCTTTACTAATATGAAAGTCTTCTATCAGTACATCCCATTGTTTATGGTGTATCCTGTCATTTACAGTTCTTCTACAAACAACATAGAGAAGGAAAACTACAAACACTGCACTTGGAGCAGTTGAGCAAAGGGAACATGTCAAATTAAGAGAGGCAAGTAGAAAATTCCTAGGTCAGGGAAGCCTGTGGTCACCTGGTCTAGCCCTCTCATTGAACATTTGAAGAGTCTGAGACCCAGAGAAGTAAAATGACTTGACATAGATCATACAAGTAGGAAGAAGGGGTGGAAATAATGTAGGATACAAGTATCCTGACTTCCATATAAATTTTTTTTTAAAGTACATTATATTGTTTTCCATGTCTTATTTGACAATAATTTCTTATTTAACAATAAAAGATGTATAGTGTAATCTAAATATCTAAAATCTATCTAAAATCCAGTAATAGCTCACTGTTAAAAATGTTCTAGCTATGAATGCCAGGCAGATCTCAAAGCCATGTATCAGACCTGGTTACTATTGTGCTTTGAGGGTCCCTAGGGTTACTTGACCTTCATCATTGAACCTCAGGAAGCAGACAAGGGCTGCCACTAATGGCTTGTAAAACAGAAGCGGCCACACACTGCTGCTAAATAATTTACAACCTGAATTGGAAAGTAGGGCTTCAATAAACTTTAACTGTGAATACTAATGGCTGGATTTTTATAAGTTAGAAAGCACCCAGATACAGTTGGGTGAACATTTAGAGAATAATTATTTATTTCATAGGTTTATACCAGTTCAGAGCAAATGATTGTCTCTTAGGGAAGCTGTGCAGCTGGGTTTTAGTTTTTTAAACTGGATAACTGGACTTTTTGTCTGTCTCCGGTATTAGTTTCCTCTCAGCTTTCAAATTAGATGATAGAGTAATCAGGTAGATTATGGACCAGCCAGACAGAAGAAATAAAAAAATATATAAGATGGTATGTGGCTTTTGGAGAAAGTTTTCAGTCAGATCTGGTAGTTATGTATATATTATTTGGTTTTCCATATCAATGCTGAGGATTTTCCTTTTTAAAATAAAAATTGTGCTGGGCATGGTGGCTCACGCCTGTGATCCCTGAACTTTGGGAGGCTGAGGTGGATGGATCACTTGAGGTCAGGAGTTCAAGACCAGTCTGGCCAACATGGTGAAACCCTGTCTCTACCAAAAATACAAAAATTAGCTGGGCATGGTGGTGGGTGCCTGTAATCCCAGCTACTTGGGAGGCTGAGGCAGGAGAATCGCTTGAACCCGGGAGGCAGAGTTTACAGTGAGCCAAGATAGTGCCACTGCACTCCAGCCTGGTGACAGAGTGAGATGCCATCTCAAAAAAAAAAAAAAAAATTGAGTTCATGAAGAACATGAAGAACAAAAGAATTAGTTTCTAATAAATTTGCTGATGGCTTTCAGCCTCTCTTTCTGAAGGGGGCTAGCTTACATCACTTAGTGTTTGAGGTGGTCTGAGGTACTCAGAGGAGAGTGGTGACCTGGGATACAGGTCCCCTTTCTGCTCTTGTCACTGAGTGGACAGTCTAACCTTGTACAGGTCATGTGATTTCTCCCCTCAGGCTCAGTTTTCTCATCAGTAAGTAGGGTATGAGCACTGACATTCCAGCAGCCTCTGACCCGTTGGAAGAGCCAGCTCATTCCAGGCAGGCAGGTGCACAAAGCCGGACCCCAAACATCTGGATGACTCTGACTCTGAATCCTGGAGTACAGTAGGCTGTGGGGAGCTGGGCTTCTCATCTCCTGGGCCTTAGAGGGAGGAAAGAGACTGTGATCCCATTGACCCTTGGGAGAATGGTTTTCTCTTGTATATCAATGTCTTGGTCTTGGGGATGCCAAGGGTGGGGAGCAGTCATTGTCTTTTTTCTCATATCTCCAAAGAGTAAATATGTTCTGTTTTTTGATTAATCATTGAGTTACATGATAGAGATGGAAATATCAAAGTTGAACATGCTTTTTGTTCCCCAAGGTTACTGATTAACATTTTACATTATCCTCAAAGGCAATTTTTAAATTTAAATTGAAGGGATGGACATGCTTTTTATTTGCACATTGTAGACCTCTACGTTCATTGTTTTTCCATAGCTAATGTCTCCCATTGTTTTAGCTTCTTTCTTTCTTCCACTTTGGTTTATTAGAGAAAATCTTGGTCTCCCACACCTCATATCCACACTTCTTATTAGAAGACCTTGAACAGCTCTCACTGATGGCTAAAGAGAGGGAAATGTTTCTTGGCACATTGTTAGCAGCTAATTAGAAAAGGTTTTGTTTTTAGTCTAGGAAAGGCACTAGACAATCATTCTATAACTTTTATTTGAAGTTATGTTTAGAGAAACTGTAGCATTACTCTAAAGCAGATGCCATTGGAAGAAAACAGCTTTGTGTAGCTATTGAGTACATTTTGTCACTCAGGTTTCATTTTTAGGACTGCATTAAAAATGTCTCCATTTAGGCTACTTTGCCTTCCTGGCAGCAGCTAGCTTATAACCCCTAGCCGTGGCAGTCCTGATAAAGTTAAATGTGCCTTGGATGTGAGGCAAGGTAAGGGGCTGGGAGAAGAGGGATATGGGGAGGTGACGGGGTAGATATTGGAGTTTCGGGACCAGAGTGGTCGAAGAAAACTGTATTAGTGTGCTAGAGCTGTGGTAACCATATACCACAGACTGGGTGGCTTAAACAACAGAAATTTATTTTCTCACCATTCTGGAGAATGGAGGTTCAAGATCAAGGTGTTGACAGGGTTGGTTTCTGGTGAGGCCTCTCCTTGACTTGCAGAGGGCTGCCTTCTTACCATGCCCTAACATGGCCTTTTCTCTGTATGTGTGCTCTGAGAGAGAGAGAGAGAAGAGATCTCTGGTGTCTGTTTCTCTTCTTATAAGGACACTAATCCTTTTGGATTAAGGCTTCACTTTTATTACATCATTTGACCTTCATTACCTCCTTAAAGACACCATCTCCAAATGCAGCCACACTGCAGGTTAGGGATTCAACATAACCAGGACCCATATAGCCACCCTGGCCTCAACATTCCGTTGCAGTCGTGCAAAGGTTGCCATGGCTCTGTCAGTCAGCTGTAACCTAGCTCAGGGGTAACAACCAGATGTGTTTATGTTGAAAAACCAAACCTGCGGGATAACCATACCCATGTAAGGAACTAAGGCCAGGTAGCCTTCAAAAGGCTCAGGAAATCTTCAGGATTGGAGAAATCCTATGTGAATTAGAAATCCTGGTCGGGCATGGTGGCTCACACCCGTAATCCCAGCACTTTGGGAGGCCGAGTTGGGCGGATAACTCGAGGCCAGGAGTTCAAGACAAGCTTGGGTAACATAGCAAAACCACATCTCTACTAAAAAATATAAAAATTAGCCGGGCCTGGTGCATGCCTGTAATCCCAGCTACTCAGGAGGCTGAGGCAGGAGAATTGCTTGAACTCGGGAGGTGGAGGTTGCAGTGAGCCGAGATGGTGCCACTGCACTCCAGCCTGGGAGACAGAGCAAGACTCTGTCTCAAAAAAACAAAACAAAACTATAACAAAAAGGAATCCCCATTCATTTCCTGATACCTACATGCCAGGAGGAAGACGAGGAACCTCACCAAGTGACCATGTCAGTGGAGGTGAGCATTCTAGAATAACCACTCAGAGTGTGCTACACCATGCATCTAGTTCATCATATTGCTTTCCTCCTATTTGCCCCAAGTTTGGGACATATGTTAATTTCAAATGAGGCCTTTTCATTGACACCATGCTTTGTGGGTGACTGATTACCTCATTGAGGGTGAGTCTGAAATTTAGTAATTCATTTTAGAAATAGGTGGTGGGAAATTAATGTCTCCTTTAGAATATGTGGCAGCTAATTTATATAAATCATTATAACCTGCTGAGCGTATACGTCAAGGTCTCCTACAGCCAAGATGTTAGATACTGCTGATCAGTCTTTTGACATTTGGAAGATGGAGACAGTCAATCTATATTTGATGATGATTACGTCAGATATATGATGCAAGGCTTTTGTGTTTTCATCTAGATTTTAAAAGTATTACTGAAATTGGGCTATAAAAGTGCCTCTCCTTGAAATGATAAAGTCCTGTTTATATGATATTCACATCACATTCCTTCAATGACCTTTTGGAGCAAACCTATTTCTGGAGGTTCAACATTATCTTAGGAAAACACTCTCAGAAATAAAACTTTGATCAAGCATTAATTCTTTGAGTTGATACACATATATTGAGTGCTTATTCTGTGTCAGGCACTGTGCCTAGTGTTGACAAGAGCAGACAGACAACTTGCTTATTTTTGGAGCTTACATTTTCATGTGGAAATAAACACTGAGCAAACAAATAAACACACAAAAGAAAGATCCAACAATAGTTAGTACTATGCAGATCATTAAAACAGTGTGATTTGAAAGGTGGTCAAGGGCTGTCTTAAATGCTTAAGGCACCAGCGATGCACCAATCAGGGGAGTGGCGTGGCAGGCAAGGAGCCCAGCAGATGAGAAGTTTCTACAGCTGGGACAAGTGTGGTGTGCTTAAAGAGCTGAAAGAAGGACATTGTTGCTGGACACAGAGGGTGAGAGGAGAGAGTGGTATAAAATGAGTTTAGTGATGGTGTTGGAACTAGACTCTCTAGGAGAAGTGGAGAGTTCAGATTTTGATCTAACAACTATGGAAAACCACTTGAGGTTTTTGAAATACCACTTTTCCTGCTGGCAGGGAGAAAGGATGGGAGAGGGACAAGAGTGAAAGCTGAAAGACATGCCGAAGATTTTTGCAAGAGGTCAGGCTGCAGACGAGAAGAATGATTTAGACTACGGTGGTGGAATTGAGACTTGAAAGAAAGTCATGGGTTTAGGTTGCATTTGGGTTTTGTGTGGGTGGATGGTGGCATCTTTAATGAGCTGGAGAAGGTAGAGAGAGGGGCAGGATTAGGTGGGAGTAGGGAAGGAGTGGAAACCAGAATTTATGTCTTCCTTCATAGAAGGCATTCCTCCCCCAATGTTTGATATTTAAAAAAAATCTTAAATTGTTCTTTTCAAAATGGCTCGCTACTAATCAATACTCTTGCTTTAAAAAGCAATTTAAATGTATTGGCTGTGCTCAGGTGTTTTATCCTCTTTGTAAGCGTTGAGATTATTTTATCCAACTACACCTTGTATTCCCTGTCTACTGACAAAAAATGACAAATGACTTCCATTGAAAATTCAATTAGAATGACATTATCTTTATTTATTAATTTTGAGAAAATTAATCTTTTTAATATGCTGTCTTCCCAATAATGAACATGAGCATGGTGTATCTCTTCCTGTGTTCAAATTTTATGTCCTTTAATATAATTTTATAATTTTCTCCGTGTAGGTTTTGTGCTTTACTTGTTAAATTTATTCCTAAGTATTTTTTAGTACTGTTTCTATTTCAAACTTTTTTAAAAAAACTATCTTCTTCCTTTAGGTGATTATAGACAAAATGAAGAAAAAAACTATTTCTTTTTTTGGTATTTATCTTGTATTCTATGACTTACCAAGTTTTCTTATTAATGCAACTAATTTTTTTCATACCTTAGATTTTCTAGTCATTCAGTTATATCAACAAGAGACATTTTTGTTTCTTCTGTTCTATGTATACCAGCTATTTAATTTTTTTGTATTTATTAGAACTTCTGAAACAATGCTAAATAATAATAGGAATGACCAATTTTAATTGAAATTATTTTAGTGGCTCATGATTAGGAATATACTGTTGTTTTTGTTTTTAGTAAATTATCTTGATTCTATTAATTTTATTCTACTGATAATTTTTATCACTAATATTTGTTGAATTTTATCAAATACATTTTTCAGTATTTATTGATGTAGTATATTTTCATTTTGTAGGTATGATAGGTTATATTGATAAAATTCCTGAATATGTTGATATATAGATTATGTTGATAATAAGTATTTCTTGGTCACACAAGGTATTTATCTTTTGATATATCGCTGAATACTATTTGCTAATACTTCATTAAGCATTGATATATAGTCAAATAAGTCAAACAGGACACATATGAATAAGGACATAAATGAAAATGAAAAATAAACGAGGACATAAAGAAATGTTAGGCCAGGTGTGGTGGCTCATGCCTGTAATCCCAGCTCTTTGTGAGGCTGAGGTGAGGGGATCACTTGAAGCCAGGCATTTGAGACCAGCCTGGGAAACACAGGGAGACCCTCCACCCCATCTAAACAGAAAAAAATTAAAAACTAGCTGGGTGTTGTGGCACACACCTGTAGTCCTAGCTACTCAGGAAGATGAGGTGGGAGGATCACTTGCACCCAAAAGTTGGTGCTACAGTGAGCTATGATCATGCCACTACACTCCAGCCTGGGTGAGAGTCAGAGCCTGTCTCTAAGGAAAACAAACTCAAAACTTTGTATTTAAAAATTTAAAATACAGCTTATAAACTAGATTGAGCAGATACATAGAAAGACCCTTGCAACCCTCAAATATACCTTTTCAAAGTTATAATATTTGAATATTTATAAAGACTGATTTTGTACCTGCCTACGAATTTCAAAAATGCCAATATTTTACAGGCTACATTTTTCTTCATAATCTAATTAATAGTTAAAATGAATTAATAGTTAAAATAGTTAAAATGGATAGTTAAGTACGGTAAAAAATATCTATTTGAAAAATAAGAAGCACATTCCCTGACAACCCTTGAATCAATTTTTAAATCAAAATTATAAACTCTATAAAAGAAATGAAAAGGAAAATCCTTTATACAATAATCAATGGAACGTAGTGAAAGATGGATTTGGAAAAAGTTTTGTCTTATGTGCTTTCATTTTTAAAGAGATGAAAAAATCTTTAGAAAGCACTATAAGAAATTGGAAAAAGAGCACAGATTTCCAGCATTTATACTTCATCACCTCTTTTTCTTTCCAATATCCATCTTTTTGTATTTCTGTGCCGTGCTTTAAAATATATCTTCCATATTGTCTTCCAGACCACTAATATGTGTCTGTAACTTCTCCTTCAATACATCCACTGGTTATTACAGTAGAAATTACAAGGTGATTTTCTTTATATTCAGAAAATGTTCCTTTGTACTGTATTTGAATTTAAGTCCCACAAAGAGCTCTTTTAATTTCCCTTCACTTATGCTTCAGCCATTCTACTGAGCTGGGGTTTCATCCATTCTAACTGATTTTTCTCTTTGTTGAGCTGGCATGCAGTCTTCTGACTCTGGAGAGGAAGACAGATATGACTAGGCAGTGGGGGAAATTGAGTTGTGTCTGGGCTTCTCCTTCTCCTTCTCCTTCTCCTTCTCCCCCTCCCCCCCCCGCCTCCTCCTCCTCGTTTAGAATTGTCTGCTCTCCTTTGACTTAATTACATCTTGTATTAGGCATTTTGGTTTGTGACAGACATGGCAAATGTGACCATCTAGTTTTCACCAATGATGGAGGCAACAATGTTAGGGACATGGTAAGAATTAACCATGGGTACTAAGAGAGTAAAGATCATAATACATACAAGTGTTATTTGGAGGAGATGGAAGGTCGTTGTGTGTTAGATAGCAGGTAAAGCACCATGGCAAATGTGGAACTTGAGATGGCAGGTTATGAAGAAGGAAGGAATAAAGTGAATGGGTGGAGACAAGTAGCGGTATGGAGAACCATTAATTCCAGGCTCTTGATCCTAGAGGCTTAAGGATATTTCTTTAATGTTTTGGTTAGGTGTTATAAATTATTAATTCCAGGCTCTTGATCCTAGAGGATTAAGAATATTTCTTTAATGTTTTGGTTAGGTATTATAAAATCAACATTTAACAATATTAGTAAGATGGCCTGGAGTGCAGTGGAAATTAGAAAAACACGTCTTATGGGTTACAGAGGAGGGCTGCAAGTTGACCGTAAGGAATAAAACTTGGTAGCTCATGAATTCCATTATTTATATCTATCTTTTCCTATT
The DNA here is from genome assembly GCF_028878055.3 of Symphalangus syndactylus. NCBI lineage: Eukaryota > Metazoa > Chordata > Mammalia > Primates > Hylobatidae > Symphalangus > Symphalangus syndactylus. The sequence goes on from NC_072433.2 coordinate 70,037,602, forward strand.
GAGAAACATCTATTTGATTTTATTAAGAATATAGTATTTTTATAAACCAAAATGGCATAGGAGAGGAGTTCATAGCAAGCCACTGTGACTGGAAGTGGTGACTGGAAGCGGGAGCCAGTGAGGGGAAGTGGATCTTATCCAGGGTGGATAGGAAAAAAAAGGCACTTCTAAAGCAGGGTAAAAAGAAGCGGAAAGTAGGAATCCAAGGAGAGCCATTAGTTACAGGCTCTAGAGATGCACGAGGACTGCTTACTTTCCCAGGCTTGGGTTTGGTATTGAGCTGGTTCTTTGGCTGCCAGCTCCTTCTCTGATATCAGAAGGTTTTCAAGAAAGGATATTGGTTTTCTTTGAAAATAAATATACTTTCACGTGTTCATATCACAGGAAAGAGAAAATATCAGGTCATAAAGCATCAAAGAATTACCTTACCATCTGTCTTACTCTATGAAGGGTCTTCAAAAAGTTTATGGAAAATGCATATTATGAAAAAAGGATTGATGGATTTCATTTTTTTTGCAACAAAATAAATGCATACTAACTTGTTATAACATGTCTGAACAACATCTAAGGCACTAAGAAGGATAAAATACCAGTTTAATAAGAGTCCTTCGAGAGGCTGAGGCAGGAGAATGGCGTGAACCCGGGAGGCGGAGCTGGCAGTGAGCCAAGATGACGCCACTGCACTCCAGCCTGGGCGACAGAGCGAGAGTCTGTCTCAAAAAAAAAAAAAAAAAAAAATTAGTCCCTATCAGAGCCACATAAATTCTACTAAAATTGAAGCAAGAGCAAACATCGAATTTATAGTCAATCTTGGGTGGAAAAATGATGGAATCTTCCTTGCTTTACAGAAAGTTTAGTGGGACAATATCCTAAAGAAATCAGCTGTTTGTAAATGGATAGTTTTAAGAGGAGACCATGAATGGAGCTGGAGGCCATTATCCTTAGCAAACTAATGCAGGAATAGAAAACCAAATACTGCATGTTCTTACTTATAAGTGAGAGCTAAATTAGGAGAACAGGTGGACACATAGGGGGGAACAACAGACAATGGGGCCTATTGGAGGGTGGAGGGTGGGAGGTGGAAGAGGTTCAGGACAAATAACTAATGGGTACTAGGCTTAATACCTGGGTGACAAAATAATCTGTACAACAAACCTCCATGACACCAGTTTATCTATATTACAAACCTGCACATGTGCCTCTGAACTTAAAAGTTAAAAAAGAGAAGGGATGAGACAATGTCAACAATGAAGCCCACAGCAATAGAGCATCTACATCAATTTGCAAGGAAAAAATTAATCTTGTTTATGCCCTAATTGAAGAGGACCAACGACTAACAGCAGAAACAATAGTCAACACCATAGTCATCTCAACTGGTTCAGCTTGCACAATTCCGACTGAAAAATTAAAGTTGAGCAAACCTTCTACTCAATGGATGCTAAACCCACCACACCCAGATCCACTGCAGACAAAATCAGAGCTTTCCATGGAAATTTTAAATAAATGGGAGGAAGATCCTAAAGCATTTATTTGAAGAATTGTAACAGGAGATAAAACATGCCTTTACCAGTACAATTCTGAAGACAAAACACAATCAAAGCAATGACTACCAAGAAGTGGAAGTGGTCCAGTGGAAGCAAAATTGGACCAGTCAAGAGCAAAAGTCATGGCAACAGTTTTTTGGGGATGCTAAAGGCATTTCGCTTGTTGACTTTCTGAAGAACCCCAAAATGGTAACATCTGCTTATTATGAGGATGTCTTGAGAAACTTAGCCAAAGCTTTAGCAGAAAATCCCCCAGGAAAGCCTTACCAGAGTCCTTCACCATGACAATGCTCCTATTCATTCCTCTTATCAAACATGATTTTGCAAGAGATTTGATAGGACCTCATTAGGCATTTGTCATCTTATAGTCTTGATTTGGCTCCTTCTGCCTTTGTTTCTAAATCTTAACAAGTTTTTAAATGGCTCAATTTTTCTTCAGTTAATAATGTAAAAAGACTGTATGCATGGTTCCATTTTCTGGACTCTATTCTGTTCTATTCTATCTCTGTACAAATACCACATCATACAAATTACCATAGCTTTATATTATATTTTATACTTGCCTTTTGGTAGAGTAAGACCCTCATTTTGTCATTTTGTTCTTTGTGTTCAAGAGTATCTGTTTTATCTATAAACTATCATCACCTCTTCTTTTTTCCCCCTAGAAGTTAAGGGACAATCAATCTGTCATTTTTAAAGCAAGGTGACCTAGAATTTAATCTATCACTCATTACTTTTTAAAATCATCTATCACTCTTTAAAATTTCTTATTTGTAAATGGGAAAATTAATAGTATCCTCTCAGACGATGGATGCTAATGCATTTGAACTTAGCAGTTAGGATTGTAATCGCACACTGTCTGAGTTTGAATTTCTACTCTCCGTTTATAAGATAAGACCTTGAACAAGATTCTCAACCTTTTGAAACCTCAGTTTCCTCATCTGTAAAATGGGGATAATACATTATTTTTTAAATACGTGATTTTATATCAACTTAACGCAGTATTAGTATATAAATAATAAATAAAAGTCACTATTTTGATTTGTTCTCTCTCGAAGTTATGAATCAAGATATGGAGGTGGGAAAACTAAAGGCATATACAGAGGTTTTGTGTAGGAAAAATAATATGGCAAAGAGTGATGAAAATTGGAGAACAATAAATCAGAAAGGAAGATGGGATCAGATTATAAAAGATATTCAAAAGTTGGTGAACTTAGGAAAGAGAACAAACTGGTAGAAAGCATTTATTATTTGGTTATGGCTTTTCATATTTATTTATTTCTCTACTCACCCTGGTGAGATTTGATGATTATACCCGTTTTATACATGACATCAAGCAACTTAGTCAAGTCATGCAGATGATAAGTGTTTGAACCACGGTGTGGGCCTGTGTATGATTCTAAATCTTTTGTTCTTCTCTCTGCATAAGGCAGAAAGAGTTTGGGCTATATCATAAATGTTTTAAAAAGAAGAAAAATGTAGTAAAAATAATATTTCATATAGATGGATTCGGCAGTATGTGCAGATTGTCATGTGAGGTGTGGCTGGGAAGTGACACTAGGGGCTCAGAGGTAGAAGGGGCAGGCTGACTATTTCACGCTTGCGGAGACAAGGAAATGAAGGCTTAGATGCAGGCAATGGCAGCAGGGATGGCAAGAGAGGGCATGCAATCTATCAGATACTTGTCCTGCTTGTCCTTTGTGCCTTGTCCGTTAACACTGGACTAAAGATATGTCACCTATTCAGTTAATGCCTTTTGATTCACTAAGCCTTTTATTTCAAGATTCCTTTTGAACTGAACTTTATTTGAAGTATCTTTTAAAATTTTATTTTCTTCTAAAAGGCTAGCTTACAAGTGATTATTGAAAAAAAAGAAAGCTATTAAACTAAACTATACTAAATCCTAAAATATTACTAAATACAACACTAAAATCTGAAAATTATTCATAATTTCATGGAGGGTGAATTATAAGAAAATGAAAATTTGTGTATAATAGAGAAATACCTTTTCAATATTTTTAGATCTGTAGAGTATTTAGGGCATTTCGTTAGTTTAGATGTACCAGTACTTTCCATTTGAATTAAAAAACAGAAGTTAGATTTTTAAGGGGAAATGACACTTCCTTGGTTTGTAGTTCATTTTGATGCATGTGAATTTGTAGAATTTTTGCCCAGAAGACAAGCAAAACAAAATAAGTCGTGGTGACTCCTCTTATACTCCCTGTTGTTACAGACAAAAGCAAGGAAAATCTTGTGGACTCATTTTGGTTTTAAATAGTAAACCTCCTCTGGAGCTTCTGTAGTTAACTGCAGATAATCACAACTAAACCAAAAACCAACCAAACAAATAAATAAAAAAACTACATTAAATTAAAACATGGATGCTAATAAAAGTACTTCATCTTTCAAAAACCTGTTAGTAGATTTCACACCATATTCATTGTGTTAATTAATTGAGCCATTTTCTGAAATAAAACATTTTTAGTGTTCAGAATTATTAATAATTTCATTTCTTTCTTTCTTTTATTTTCTTTTTGAGATGGGGTCTTGTTCTCTTGCCCAGGCTGGAGTGCAGCGGATGCAATTGCGACTCACTGCAACCTTGACATCCTGTGCTCAAGTGACCCTCCTGCCTCAGCCTCCTGAGTAGCTGGGACCACAGGCATTGTGCCACCATGCCTGGCTAATTTTTGTATTTTTTTTTTTGTAGAGGTGAGGTTTTGCCATATTGCTCAGGCTGATCTCAAACTTCTGAGCTCAAGCTTGGCCTCCCAAAATGCTGAGATTACTGAAAAAACCAAAACCCTAGCTTCAAAGGAGACTGAGATAGGAAAAAAATGTAAGATGAGAACTATATTTCACTTTCTTTTAAATAATATTATTGCAAAAGAAAATTAATAAAGACCAGAGACCAAAGGTTGAGTTCTGAGTGGGGAACTTCTGCTGCAGGTAGGGTGCCTGACCCAGCACTCAGAGCCCCGTCCCTGGGGAGGAGATTTGAGAAGGGGAAATGGCCAGCAGGTCTTTCAAAGCCAGAAGACCACCATTTCTCTCCTATGTTAGGAAAGCAAGGCCTGTAGGTGTTGCTGATTGGTTGGAGCTCTCTGGGCTCATATCTTAGATGAGCTCTGAGCTGACTAGAGGTGGGCTCTTGTGTAAGTGAGGAGTGTGACTCTCAGGATTCAGGATTCCAGCTGCCTCAGCCATATAGGGGAGGGTCTCCAGTCAGGAGAATGGCACACTCTCTGGTCTCCCTTGCTGTTAGCTGGCTAGAGATTTGTCATTATCTTAGTATTTCTTTGCATGCTTCTTCATGAGGGAACAGCGAACTTTGGATAGTTTCCACATGTGGATAGAATCTGACTACTACCTATAATCTTTCATGTTTCTTTTCTTTTTAAGACAGAGTTGTCACTCTGTCGCCCAGACTGGAATGCAGTTGCACAATCTTGCCTCACTGCAACCTCTGCCCCCCAGGCTCAAGCAATCCTCCCACTTCAGCCTCCCAAGTAGCTGGGACAACAGGCGTGCACCACTACATACAGCTAATTTTTGTGGTTTTAGTAGAGATGAGGTTTTACAATGTTGCCCAGGCTGGTAAGCCACCATGCCTGACAATGTTTCTTTTTCTAAATTGGGTAAATTGTATTTTTATTACCCAATTTTGTGACTATAAGGGTATAGGAATCATATAGTTACAAGTCAATGAACAAAATTCATTGTCCATATTCAATGAACAAAATTTAGAAAACACAGATATGTAAATTTTTTTGATTTTTTTTAAAAATTATACTTTAAGTTCTGGGATACATGTGCAGAATGTGCAGGTTTGTTACATAGGTATACATGTGCCATACTGGTTTGCTGCACCCATCAACCCATTATCTATATTAGGTATTTCTCCTAATGTGATCTTTCCCCTAGCCCCCCACCCCCTGACAGGCCCTGGCGTGTGATACTCCCCTCCCTGTGTCCATATGTTCTCATTGTGCAACTCCTACTTGTGAGTGAGAACATGCAGTGTTTGGTTTTCTGTTCTTTTGTTAGTTTGCTGAGAATGATGGTTTCCAGCTTCATCCATGTCCCTGCAAAAGACATAAACTCATCCTTTTTATGGCTGCATAGTATTCCATGGTGTATATGTGCCACATTTTCTTTATCCAGTCTATCATTGCTGGGCATTTTTGTTGGTTCCAAGTCTTTGCTATTGTGAACAGTGCAGCAATAAACATATGTGTGCATGTGTCTTTATAGTAGAATGATTTATAATCCTTTGGGTGTATGCCCAGTAATAGGATTGCTGGGTCAAATGGTATTTCTAGTTCTAGATCCTTGAGGAATGGCCACACTGTCTTCCACAATGGTTGAACTAACTTACACTCCCATCAACAGTGTAAAAGTGTTCCTATTTCTCCACATTCTCTCCAGCAACAGATAAGTAAATTGTAACAGTGACTATAAAAATCAATTGCTTCTTCTATCTGTGGAATTCCTACACATTTTCACTTTCCTCAGGTCACTTCAGCCCAGCTTCTGTCCCCTGCACCTCCTCCCCAACTCCCCTCGGTCTAATTTATCAAGGCTGTCCCATTTAACGCTCCACCTACGTTTACCAATGTTTAGCAAGGGTCAAAGCCCAAGGACTAGATCTATGTAGTGGAGACCAAATTTTTTCCCACTGTTACTGAGATTATGGGCTAATAAATGACACACAGCAAATAGGTAAATGAAGAGGCAATTTCATAATTACAAATTGCAATGACTGCTGTGAAGGGAAAGATCCAGGAGCTATGAGTGGAGTAACTCTGTAATTCATTATCCAAACTGGGGCACTCTGGAGAGTGGAAGGAGACGTCATTAAGTATTATATTGGAAGAACAGGTGAAAACCAGGACTATGCCAGCCAAGTCAGGATCCATGGTCACCATACAGGGAACTTGACTTTTATTTGACTATACAGAGAAGAGAGACCCAAAGGATCAGGACTTAGCCATGCAAAGAGTCTCAAAAAGGACAATCTGGGCAGAGGAACAGAGAATCAAAATAGTTTGTGAGTTCGAGGAACTGCAAGAAAGAGTGTTTGGAACAAAATGAACAAGGCATAAAGTGATGTCAGGTGAGGCTGAGGCCAGATCACTCAGGGCTGTAGATCGAGTTATGCAGATTGGATTTTTTATTTCTGTTTTGTTTTGTTTTGTTGTTTTTTTTTTTTTTTTTTTTTTTTTTTTTTTTTTTTTTTTTTTTTTGAGACGGAGTCTTGCTCTGTCCCCCAGGCTGGAGTGCAGTGGCGCAATCTCGGCTCACTGCAAGCTCCGCCTCCCGGGTTCACACCATTCTCCTCCCTCAGCCTTCTGAGTAGCTGGGACTACAGGCGCCCCCCAACACGCCCGGCTAATTTTTTTGTATTTTTAGTAGAGACGGGGTTTCACCGTGTTAGCCAGGATGGTCTCGATCTCCTGACCTCGTGATCCGCCCGCCTCGGCCTCCCAAAGTGCTAGGATTACAGGCTTGAGCCACCGCGCCCGGCCGGATTTTTTATTTCTAAATATAGTATTTGGCCAGTGAAATATTTTATTAAGCAGGGAAGGTGATAACATCTAGAGTTTGTTTTTAAAAGATTATTGTGCTTATTGCTATAGGAAGGATTTCACAATTCATTAAATGAAAAAAATTAGACGGCAGAGTTGTCTGCATAATATGATTGCATTAGTGTGTTTGTTTGTGTACATGTTAACATATACATAAGCAAACAGATAGCAGATGGCCTGGCCTGGAGAGACCTTTAGCAAAATGAGATTACCCATACTTAAAAAACGTTACTTATCTATATTTTAAAAAATGTTTTACTATAGAGAATTTCAAATATGTACAAATATAGAGAAAATATTATTAATAAACTCTCATATATTCTTTTGGAGAAATGAGGCAATCCTGGCCCTGACCCCTCTGTACCAATACAGAATAAAGCAGGAGCACAATTTATTATTGGATAAGCACTAGCAGATTTATGTACATAAGACAGCACAAAAATGACTGCAGTCTGGACAGAATTTCACACAAATTTATACAGTAAAGTAGGAGAAAGAAGAGCTAAACTCTTTTCATCTTCTTGAGAGATAAATGTTTGCTCCTTGGGACTGTCTTCTGCATACCTCCTGGGAGACTACTGAGTTAATTTCAGAAATAGGTGCTTACAGTTCCAAGGGTCAAAAAGCCTACAACTTGGCATTAAAAACCAAGAGGTTGGGCCTCTTTGGGGCGGATTATGTTTTCAAGGAGAGAAGAGTGAGAAGCAGCTGCCTTGTCCTGATTTCATCACGTTATCCTTACAATCCATCATCTTGCTTCAGCTACGATCACAGCATGGTCTATCTTGTTTCATCTATACTTCCACTGGTTTGTCCCAGACCCCAAACTTTCCACCATTGTGTTGTAAACATTTCTGTATGAAACTTCTAGATATTGTCTAAAATTGTTACATGTAAATACAGTACATTCTGTAAACTCCCCAAACATCAATTCATTAATATAATCAAACATTCAGTGTTCACATGGTCCTATATTTTTGTATTCCCCCTTCTCTGGATAACCTAGAATATTCCTCATTTCCCAAGGAGTTTGCATATTTTCTTCCCCTCTACCTTTGCTTCTGCTTGTTCTTCTGTCTGGAACATCCTCCTTTGTCTCTGCCATAGGTCACCCCCCAGCCTTGAAGACCTAGCTGAAATATCAGCATCCCTCTCTTTCAGATAGAAGGTACTACTCCTTCTTTTGAACTTTCACAGCGTCTTTGTATCAGGTATGCATCCTAGTCCATACATCCAGAGGTGTGAGAAATACCACCTTATTGCCTTTAATTTAATTTGATTTCAACTCTGAACCTATATCATAGGGCAGGAGTCCCCAACCCCTGAGCCACAGACCAGTACCAGTCTGTGGCCTGTTAGGAATGAGGCCACACAGCAGGAGGTGAGCAGCAGGTAAGTGAAGTTGAGCCCTGCCTCCTGTCAGATCAGCAGCAGCATTAGGTTCTTATGGGAGTACGAACCCTATTATGAACTGTGCATGTGAGGGATCTAGGTTACATGCTCCTTATGAAAATCTAATGCCTGATAATCTGTCACTGCCTCCCATCACCCCCAGATGGGACCGTCTAGTTGCAGGAAAACAAGCTCAGGGCTCCCACTGATTCTACATTATCGTGAGTATGTATTAATAACAGAAGTAAAGTGCACAATAAATGCAATGCACTTGAATCCTTCCCACCCCACTCCCACATCTGTGGGAAGATTGTCTTCCATGAAACCTGTCCCTGGTGTCAAAAATGCTGGGGATGGCTGTCATAGGGAATAGACAGTAAATTCCACCTCAATCATTATTGGAATCCCTTCTGCCTCTCAGCATCATACCTCTCCATTCTTTCATCTCTTCAATTTCCCAGAAGATGTGGAAGTACCTTTAATCTCCCTCTCATAATATCCCTGATGGCTTTATAGTCTTGGGTCTTGGTGGCCCCTTGAGGTTGAGAAGTGCTTTCCTTCCAGATGGCATGTGAGGCTCAGGAATCCTTGCCAAAGCTGGCAACCCACTGCCGAAATTCTTGCTCTCTTATCCCAGGAAGCAGCCACCCTGACTGAGATTGCACCATGAAGCACAGCATGGGTATCATTCACCTCCAGGAGCCACAGTCCTCTCTCTCCTTCCCATACCACTCCCCTGGTATGTCTCTCCCTCTTGCCTGTCCTTTAATAACTCCTGGTGTTATCTCTTCCAAAAGATTTCTAACTTACAAAAGACAGCTGTTCTTTCTGCTCCTGCAAAAATAATTCCCCAAGGTGCATGGTAAAAATTGGATACATTTATGAGGCCAAAGAAAGAAAAACAAAAATAAATATGAATAAATAATTTAGCCACTCTTTTTTTCTTGCAAATGTCTGTGAGTTCTGTATGAGAAAACTGGGGCTCAGCTTTGGATAGTTCCCATAAACTAGTGTTTCTACCTTTCCTTCAGCTGGAGAAGACTTGAGGGATAGCACTGGAGGAAGTGGGAGAAATGTGGCTGACTGCACTCCAGTCACTAGCTGTGGTCACAGGGGGCACAGGGGTTACCCTGAAGACAGTGATGTTCTGGTTCCTCAGGAGACTGAGCTGATATCATGAGGCTCCACATTATGACCTCTTCCTGGGACAGGTGTGTTCAGGTTCCATTTCTTTTCATCCTTATTTATTTAGTTAGCCATTTGCAATTGCAATCCTGTTCTGTGTTTGCTAAGATGACAACAGTATTCTGTCCACTATGCATAGTGAGGTGATTAAATCTCAATCTCAGAGCCAGATACCCTGGGAAGGAAGCCGTGCTACACACCTTACTAGTTGTGTGATCTTGGGTGAGATAACCAAACTGCTCTTTGCCCCAATTTCTTCACCTCTAAAGAGGAGATAAAAATGTTTCTCAGCTCAGGGAATTGTTACAAAGATTAAAGAAATTAATATTTGTAGTGTGCTTAGAAGCCTTGCACATGACATCATATAGGTCAATAAGTAAAATATGGGGTAAATTGGTAAATTGCTGCTATTTCATTTCAAGATGCGACAACTTAACATAGGAAAGTTAATTGCCCAGGTTCATACGCCAGATAAGAGGGAGGGCAGAGAAGGGATTATAACCAAGTTAAGCAATTGAAATATCTTATGCTAACTAACTTTATTTAAAAATCCTTAACCTTCAAGCCATATAAATTATGCAGTAATTATCCTAATAAATTGTTAGTTTTATGTCCTTGCAAATAACTGGCTTTCTAAATCCAAACACAATTTGCTTCCCTTATATATAATTGAATGACATTTTCTTCCAAATTACACAATCTCTTTTCACTGTTTATAGGGTCCTATTATGGAGTGAATCTATACCTAATTATAGTGTTTTGCTATTTCAGGATTTGCTTTTTTGACTCAGTAGATTTCAGAATATAGACTGATTGGGTATTTCAGCCTGTCAGTTTATAGAATTGATATGGACCAAAAGTTTTTCATTCCACATGAGAAGTTTCATTCTAGTCACTAGATTTGACTAGTCACTATATTTGGTTTGCACATGCAGGGTGATCAACATCGCTCTGATTTTTTTTTTTTTTTTTTTTTTTGAGACGGAGTCTCGCTCTGTCGCCCAGGCTGGAGTGCAGTGGCGCAGTCTCGGCTCACTGCAAGCTCCGCCTCCCGGGTTCACGCCATTCTCTTGCCTCAGCCTCTCCGAGTAGCTGGGACTACAGGCGCCCGCCACCACGCCCGGCTAATTTTTTGTATTTTTAGTAGAGACGGGGTTTCACTGTGGTCTCGATCTCCTGACCTCGTGATCTGCCCGCCTCGGCCTCCCAAAGTGCTGGGATTACAAGCGTGAGCCACCACACCCGGCCATTGCTCTGATTTTGAGAGTTCCCACAGCCGTTACTTCCTCACTGCTGAGTGGGTTGTCAGCACCCTTGCGACGTCTTTTCTCTGTAACGGAAGATTTAAGAAGAACTATGATATTACCAGCCTATATGATAAACTAGGTATATTAGTCTGCTGAGGTGCCTTTAAAAATAGCATATATGGAATGACAACAAAATATTTCTCACAGTTCTTGAGCCTGGAAAGTCCAAGATCAAGGTGCCAATTGATTTGCTTCCTGGTAAGGGCCTACGTCCTGGCTTGCAGATGGCCACCTTCTTGTGTTCTCACGTGGTAGAGAGACAGCTCTTTCTCCTTTCTCTTACAATGCCACTAATCTCATCGTAAGAGTGCTACCCTCATGCACTCATTTAACTCTAATTAACTTCCAAAGGCCTCATCTCCAAATACCATCACATAGAGGGTTAGGGCTTCAAAAGATAAATTACTGGGGGACACAATTCCATCTATAGCACTAGTTTCAGGAGTTTATCATTTAGAGAATTAAAAAGAGCAGTAGATGAACACATTATTGGTCTCTCAGAGCCCTCTCAGCCATTCAATTCGTACAGCACAAACTTGCAAAACTTAGATTTGAAGTGAAGGCTGTATGTATATGAAATGTGTCAGAGATCCCAAGAGATCATTCATTTGTTCACTTTCTAACCCATGATTTTTAGTGTTAGTTGCTAAATATATTCAGTGACTTCGCTGCCATTGGCCTGGTACAGCTTGTCATTTTGTTATTATATGACATCGATTTTAACCAAACATTCAGCATTCTCAGAGAAGATACAGTACTAATGTAAGTGCCTGGTTTGTATTTAAGAGAGGCATCTGAAATAGAGCTACCTGTTTCTTCTAGATCTGCATAATCCCAAAGAGTGGAAGCTATCATCATAGTGTGAATTTAGAGACCTAGAAATATCTCCTGCCCCCTACAGGGGACAAACTTGACTGAAATGGTATTATTCTATCATCATACCACAGATTCATTTTTTAAGGCATTTTGTAAACAAATAACTTGTATTATTGAATGCTTCTTTTGTACCTGATAATATACTAGATACTGGGAATACAAAGTGAACAAGACAGACAAATACAAGACAGATACTGGGAATATAAAACTTCCTGCACTGAGAGCACTTACATTTGAGGAGGCTGGGAGTGAACAGTTACAAACAAACCAATAAATCAAAAAATAAATAAAACTGTAAATAGAGTAGGAAGAAAATAAAATGCAAGGATAGAGTGAGTAATCAAAGATGATCTCTCCGAAGAAGTAAAATTTAAGCTGAGATCTAAAGAATGAAAAGGAATAATTATGTCAAGAGCACAGGAGTGTGTTCTAGGCTGAAGAAATAGAAAGTGCAAAAACCTTGATGGAGAGAGAGGCAAGAATTTGTAGGAGTCCAAACTACAGATAATTATGGTTTGAACTAGGGAACTAGGGTAGTGGTAGTGATAAGGAAGAGAAGTGAAGAGTATAAGAGTTTTACATATGCAATAAGATTTTTATGGCAGGAAAGTCAGGTCTTGATGATTTGGATTTAGGAGTGAGAGATGACTCCTAGGATTTTGTTTTGGCAACTGGGTGGATAGAACTCCTTTTTACTGTCAAAGGGAATAAGTGAAGAAGACCCATGTCTAGGGAGAAAGACCAAGAGTTCCAGTTTAAGTTTGAGAAACCTCTAGACATCCAGTGAGATGTCATGTTGTTAACTGGATGGATGAGTCTGGAACCCAGAGTAGAGATCTGGGCTATAGAAATAAATTAGAGTGGTGAGCATGTGACTGCTATTTAATGTCATGAGAATTAATAGAATCACCTAAAAGGAGGAAGAAAAGGAAATAGAAAAGGTGGCCTAAGATAGAACTCTGAGGACCCATTTAGAGGTAAGAAAGAGAAAAAGATGACACCAAAAGAGACTGAGAATAAACTGTTACCAAGGGAGGGAATTTAAAAAGGGGAAGAGGGGGAAGTTGTGGAGCATTATAGCAGAGCTAAGTGAGGTGATAGTTTCAACATACAAAAAATGTCCAAAACAAGAACACTTTAATTAAGAGATAAGGATAGATGTCAGATTAGAATGGGATTAAGGGTAAAGTAGGACTTTATTTTCTGACAGTATAGCAGACTAAACACCAGAAACCTTGTCCCAATAAAAACAAAATAAAAAATTCTGGATAAAAATTTTTTTTTGAGAAGCTTTATAATTACATAACTGGCAAGAAAGTAAAATCCTCAGATATGAAATGGACAAGGAAGCATGAATTCAGAGAGGTCAGTAAATCATCTTGGACAAATGCAAGTCTTGGGTGGGATGAAGTTTGGGTTTTTGGGAACACCTATTCCAGCCTATGGCTGATCTAAGGTGGGATAATAAATCCAAGACCCATGCACAAAACTGAGACTACTGAATGACAATCCCTTTAGAGGTTGAATTTAAAACAAATCCCACTCCACAGAAAGCCGTAGCAAGGAAACGTGCCTTCTTAGCTTTGCTTCTGAATAGAGGGGCAGAATGTCTACCCTTGAGAATTTCCAACCACAAGACCACCCTTATGTATGCTTGGAGAAATAATTTATGCTATTCCCAAGTAGCTCAAAAAAACTTGGAGCTGAAAATTTAAAGTAGCGTTCGATTGGAAATATATTTCTTCTCCCTTCCCAAGCTTGGCAGATGCAAATACAACTAAGCTCTGAAAACAAAAAAAAGTTTTAAAGAATTCACACAGATAAAGGTCCAAATAATTAACTTCACAATTTTAAAAATTATGAAACATCCAAAGAAATAAACCACCAAAAGCTAGAAACAACAAATTGTAGAATCAGACATAAAGATACTATAGATATTGGCTAACTCAGATTCAGTTGTATAAGTTTACTTGTTTAAATTAATATAGAATTGAAAATGTTAGCAGAAAATAAGAAATTATCAAAAATTACCATACATATTTGAAAAAACCATAATTGAAACTAGACACTCAATAGACATATTAGACACAACTTATTAGGGAATTAGTTTGGAAGATAAATCTGAAAAAAAAAAGCTAGCATTCATGACAGGGATAGAAAGAGGTGGAAATATGAAAGACACATTAAGTGACATGGAAGATAGAGAGAGATGGTCTACCATATAGTTAATTGGCATACCAGAAAGAAAATAGAAAAAATGATTAAGAGAAAATCTGCAAAGAAGTATACCTGATGATTTTTCGAAAATTAATGAAAGATATGAATTTACAGATTTAAGAAATATAAAATAACTTGTTTATCTAGAAAAAGTTTAGCAAAACTGTGTGATATCTAAGAGATACCTTAAAATGCCTTAAAAATATGAAAGACAAATGACCTACATTGATTTATAAGACAATAGTTTTAAATTTAATTGTGGAGTTAATGAAAAACAAGCTAAAATGCTGAAGAAAATAAATCTTGTAAACCAGGAGGAAGGATTAGGTGTAAAACATACTAATTCCTTGTATTATTTAACAGGAAAGAAAAGTCAATAACTTACACCATTTATATTGGATTATGTATGTATATTAAAATTTGTAAAGCCATCAACTAAATGAATGTAAGAGGGTATATGTGTTTTGAACAATAGGAAAAAATGAAATTTATTTAAAAAGTAAGAAAAGAAGGCAAGAAACAAAGAAAGAGAAGAAAAATGAATGCAGAAATGTTGGGACAAAAAAAAACACCCTAAATAGGCAGTGATAAATCTGAATATATCAATAATAATAGTTGTAAGGTGAGCTCTCTAGTAAAAGGTATAGATTATCAAGACTGGATTTTAAAAAATCCAACCATATACTGTTTGTAAGATCATATCTAAAACATAAAGACCAAAAGGTTTTAAGTAAAACAACAGAAAATGATAAATGCAATAATATAAGTTATATAATAATAGTATAAATAATAAAATGCAAACCAAGAGAAAGTTGGTATAGTTATATTGTAGAAGATAAAATCGACTTCAAGAAAAAAAGCATTATATAAGTTATGAGGCTGTTATATACTGATAAAAGTTTTAAATCACTGGTAGGAGGATTGTGATGTGCTACCCATATCCCTCTTCAGGATTAAAGGACTTATCGTTTCAATTGCTGGGGGTGTCACCAGCAGATAGCCCTCAATTGCCAGTTTCTTAAGAAGACGGGAGCCTCCTCAACCAACTTCACACCCACTTTCCAGGGCCGCTCAAACCAAATGACTGATAGACCAACATGGCGCACTCTGAATGGTCAATCTTTAAAACTCCCCACATGGTCAGTTCAGGCTTTCCATTGAGAATGCATCACATCTTGACTTCTCTTTGTGGCCAATCCTGCTCCCTCCCCTCCCCTCCCCTACCCTTCCCTTCCCTTTTGAGACAGAGTCTTGCTCTGTCATCCAGGCTGGAGTGCAGTGGCGCAATCTTGGCTCACTGCAACCTCGGCCTCTCAGGTTCAAGCGCTTCTCCTGCTGCAGCCTCCCGAGTAGCTGGGACTACAAGTGCGGGACACCATGCTGAGCTAATTTTTGTATTTTTAGTAGAGACAGGGTTTCACCATGCTGGCCAGGCTGGTCTTGAACTCCTGACCCTGTGATCCACCCGCCTTGGCCTTCCAAAGTGCTGGGATTACAGGCATGAGCTACTGCACCTGGCCTTGCCTTTCTCAATAAACCTCCTGCATGCTAATTTCTGTCTCAGTCTTGGCTTCCTTGCAAACCCAATCTGCAACAAATGGTACCTGAGTGGCCAAAGAAAACGAACTTGGGAATGAGATTTTGGAACTGTATCATTGACTCTCAGCTGGCCCTGGAGACTTCAAAACTGATGGTAGGTGGAACACAGATAGCTCCTGGCATAAAATAGCAAATGGTTTAATTGTTAGAACTTTCTGTGGTGGAGATTTGGAATGATCTATCAATGGAAAGAAATGCACTAGTTTGCATGATGTTTCTAGCACTTGAAAATTACAGGAAAATAGTAACTATAAGGACAATGGAATTGGATGACCATTGCTAAGCTCAATTGATGCTCTAGAGAAAACAACAAAAAGCTGAGAACATTTAATTGACAATTAAAAGCTAAGTGTGAAAGCCAGAGGGTCTCCTTGGTAACATATAAAGCAACAATTCATCTCCTACAGTAGAAAGGCAGAGAAAGCCCAACACTTAGTTATGAAATTAGTAGAGCTCCAAAGTGAGTTAAACATCCAGCCAAAACATATCTGGTATGGTAGGACTTCAAAAATATAGGGGCATGGTGCTAATATATATTTCTTTGGATCCAAATATTACAATGAGTGGCAAGGTTGGAGGGGCTGCTACAGGAGCCTGAGCCACAGAGGGTTTTGGAGATGGTTAATAGAGCATGAGATCCCTAGGGGCTAAATAGATGGGCAGCCAACAAGGATATTACAGAATCTGTACTGTCAAATGAAACCAATGACAAACAATCAGGAGGCTGAGGGCAGGCCACCCAAAAGTCATAATCCCTTGCCCAGCTTCTGGACGTGAGCCAGTTTTTGAATTCAGAACCCACTGAAAATCAGTTTTAAAGAAGTCAAGAAAAGGTTTATTCCCGATCCATAGTTATAAAACCACTTGCTTTTCACTATAATCAGAGCAGAAAACCATATCCTTTAGTTTTCTTCAAAAGAGCCGTCAGCACATTCTGAGTCAGTTTTTTGCCCTTTGGACAGCCCTAAAAGAACATTTCTTTAGAAAACTGTTTCTGAGACACAGTCTGGAGGTTTATTTTAGATGTGGCCACCTGTGTGAGGTGCAGGGGTTATTTTAAAAGGAGTTCTTTCATTTGTCTTTGTGGGAGAGAGGTTACTTCAGTCAAAATGACATCACATTCATGGGGCACCTGTGAAACTGTGCAGAGATTGGCTCAAGACAAAAGAGTTTGTTTCCTTTTTCTTTCCTATGGTAGTTAACTTGATTTCTTCTCTCCATAAATTCTTTAATTAGTTTAATAAAATACACAGCAAACTGTGAGTGCTCTTTTCTATTATTGCAATGGGTCCATTTATATAGTTAAGTTCAACTAACCAAAAAATTGCGTTTTGTGCAAAAAAAAAAAAATTTAAAGGTTTCAGAGCAGCTAGAAAGTGCTTAAAAGAAGATAAATTTTAAAGCAGTAAAGATTTCTTTGATAATTCTCACGTTCACATTCATTGCTCTTAAATAAAACCTCCTGTGGCATTCTGCAGGCAATGAAGAAAGCATAATCCCTCTTTATTTTTATTTCAGTAGCATGTGAAGTTTTACTACCGAGGGTGTTAAGCTTTTTTTCTTTCTTTTTTTTTTTTCAGACAGAAACAAGAAAGGGATTTAGTATTAATTATTGCTGTGCCCTAAGGTTAATCAGTCAGCTGGGGACTGCCCCCAAATTAGTGCAAGAATATAGCACTTTCCAGGAAAGGCTTAATTTTTCTTTTGAGGGGGGAATCTCATGCAATAAGCAGAAATAGTGTAGGAGGTCAGAATTTCAGATCGATTATGTGGTCAGATTCATTACTGACCCTTCAAATGACTTCAGGTTAAGTTTCAGTTATTCTTAAGAGGTAACATTCAATGGCTTCCTTCTTCCCTTCATTCTGCCCTTCCTTCTTCCCTTCCTTTCCCTCTTTCCTCCTTCTCTCTGTCTCTCCCTCCCCCAGTTTCCTTCCTTCCTTCCTTCCTTCCTTCCTTCCTTCCTTCCTTCCTTCCTTCCTTCTTTCCTTCCTCTTTTTTTAGCCAAGCTCACAAGAATTAACCTTCCTTTCTTTCTCTTTCTTTTCTTTTCTCTCTCTTTCTTTCTCTCTCCCTCTCTTTCTTTCTTTCTTTTTCTCTTTCTTTCTTTCTTTCTCTTTATTTCCTTTCTTTCTCTCTCTTTTCCCTTCTACCTTCCCTTCCTCCCTCCCTTCCTTCCTCTTTCTTTCTTTCTTTCTTTCTTTCTTTTTTTCTTTCTTTTCTTTCTTTCTTTCTTTCTTTCTTCTTTCTCTTTCTCTCTCTCTTCCTTCTTCCTTTCTGCCTTTCTTTCAAGTATCAGTTATTATTGCAATTCAACTTTTCCCTTCCTTCCTTCCACCTTCTTCTGCACCTTTTACTTTGGTAAAGTGTGATTTTGCATATTTGTTGCAAGCTCTAAACCATTTCAATTCTATAAGACCATTTTCTATGCCAGGTCTCTTAGTGTCTAAAATGTGACTGCATAGTGGAGGTAGAGATCAAGATGATGAAAAAGGGAGGGAGCAATGAAGAAAGGAGGGGGGGAAGGTAACAGAAATCAAGAAAATGAAAGAGAAAGTAGAGAAGAAAAAAAGAGAGAAAAGAAAGAAGAGCAATAAAGGGCAAGGAAAAGGGAATGGTGGATTAAGTATGCTGCTTGGAGAACAAGTGAATGAGAAAATAGACCTGGTCTTTATTTAAGGTTGGATCTTCTGCAGTTGGCTCCTACTTTATGTTCTGAATCTGATATTTTGTAAAAGCAGCCTTCTTTGAGGTGGAAAATAGACCCCTCAATCAATTATATGGTGAAGACTAGGATGATGTTGAGAAGATGCGTATTAAACAGAAACAGGAATGGATTCTGATTTTGTGGACCTAAAGCTTATGCTATTTGGGCGATCCTCTTTAAGAAAAATAATTTAAAATTACTAATTCAAAATTAGATCTAAAAATGAATATTTATTTACAGTAAGAAATAGCCAAGTACACAAACTTTAAAAGCTAATACCATGAACATCACAAACTCCAGAAAATAACATATGTATATTAATTAACTGCCTGACACACCTCTATAAAAACTTTTTAATCTACATTTTTGACTGCATACATTTAACTGCATCTTCATATGATAACAATTTTGTATAGCGAGAATAGAAAGAAGTCTCAGGTTCTAGCATGGTTAATTGAAATTTTTTTTAAATTTACCATTTACAGTTTAGAAAGGTTTCTTTCTGTCTTACAAATTGTCACTAGTGATGGCACAAAAAAATTTTAAAGTTAAAATACAGTTTACATATAGTGAAATGCACAGATATTATGTGTATAGTTATATGAGTGTTGAGAATGGCATGAACTGGTGTTACCTCTATCTCTGTCAAGATATAAAATGTTTCCAACACTCTACAAAGATCTTTTGTGTTCTCTTCCCAGTCAACCCCAAGACATTCCCCCTGAAAAGTCAACCAGTATTTTGTTTCACCATAGATTATTTTTGCCGGTTTTAGACCTTCTTGTAAATGGAGTCATAGAGTATGCATATTCTTATGTGTCTGGACTCTTACTCAGCAAAATGCTTCTGAGGTTTATCTATGTTATTGCATGCATCAGTAATTCATTTCTTTTTATCGTTATCTATTATTTCATTGCATAGATATACCATCATTTGTTTATCCATTTTCTTGCTGATGATTATTTGGGCTGTTTTCTAGTTTTTAGTATTGTTACAGTTACTATGTATGGCTGCATAACAGTGATTTAAAGTATCATTTATGTTGCTCATGAATCCGCAACTGGGGCAGGGCTTAGTGGGGATGGCTTATCTCTGCTCCATTCAGCATTGGCTGGAATGTCTCCAAGTCTCGGACCTGGAGTCTTCTGAAGGCTCACACATTTGTATGTCTGTTGGTTGATGCTTTCAGTTAGCTGAGACTTTGGCAGGAGGTGTTGGCCAGGCAATTCAAACAACCTCTTTATGTGGCTTTGGTTCCCTACAACACAGTGGCTGGGTTTCAAGTGCTAATGTCCCAAAAAAGAAAGAGAGCCAAGCACAAGCCATTCTGCCTTCTGTGATCTCTCCTCAGAAGTCACAGCAGCACTTCCAGCATTTCCAGAGCATTTTCTTTGTTGAAGTGGTCATAGAGTCCTGCCCAGGATCAAGGAAAGGAGAAATAGACTTTACTTATTAATGGGAATGGTAGTTATAGAAGTGTGGCCATTTAAGCAATACATAATCTATCTTAGCTATGATAAGCAAAGATGCCCTTCCTGAACATTTTTGTATGGGTGTCTGACAGTAACAAAACTAGCTTAAATTTTCTTTAATATAATTACTTATTTGCTAAGTGTGATGGTTTAGTTTATATGTCAGTTTCACAGCACCACAGGGTGCCTTGATTTAATTTTGCTTGTGGTGTGTCTATAGGATTGTTTCCAAATGAATTTAACATTTGAATCAGTGGACTCAATAAAGTAGATTGCCCTCCTCAATGTGGCTGAGCGTCACTCAATCCTTGAGGACCTGAATAGAACAAAAGGCAGAGGAAGGAGTAATTCACCACTTAATTTCCTGCCTCACTGTTTGAGCTGGAACATCTTATCTCATGTTCTCCAGCTCATGGCCTGGGATTTACAGCATCAGCTCCTTTGGTCCTCAGGTCTTCAGACTCAGACTGAATTACATCACTGGCTTCTCTGGGTCTCCAGCTTGCAATTGGTAGATAGTGAGACTCAGCCTCCATCATCATGAAACTACCTTTGCAAAGATTATAACAGTGAGAGAAATCTAACATGGCTGGCTGTCCTCACTCGTTCCTGGGAGTAGGCCAGGCTAACCATGGGAGGAATTTATAGTTTAAAGCAAGGTTAATAAGAGCCCTCCCCAAAACTAAATTGCCTTTGTAAAACTGATGAAAGTACACAGTTTAGGATTATGAGAGACACCTGAATCCTGCTAAGATATAGGCACAGTTAAACAATGACCAGCCATTGTTCCAGAGGTTACAAGATTTGTGACTTCTCCAATTTTTCATATAGATAGTATCACTATTGTAGAACCTAAGATTGGTCTTTTGAGATGTTTTTCAATCTTTTGCATTCTGGTAATTGACTAACCCCACCAGGGCACATGATGGTGGCCCCCTACTCAGAGGCAGACTCAGTGCACGAGGACCATTTTCCACACCCCTGTGATTACATCCCCAACCAATCAGTAGCACCTATTTCCTAGTCCCCATGCCCACCAAAGTATCCTTGCCTTGAAACACCCGAACCTCTGAGCCTTCAGGGAGCCTGATTTGAGTGATAACTCCAATTTTGCCATGTGGCCAGCCTTGTGTTAATTAAACTCTTTCTTTACTGTAATACTGTGTTCTTAGTGAACTGATTTTGTCTGTACAGCTGGCAGGAAGGCCGTGTCAGCTTACTACAATCACATCAGCCAGTTTCTTAGAACAAATATCTCTCTCTGGTGCATCTCTTCCACCATATACACATGTATACATATATGTGTGTGTATGTGTGTGTTTCTCTTGCTGGTTCTGATTAATACAGGAAGTAATTGATTTCTCTGTGTGTAACCTGTCTTCTACTCCTGCTGCTCCTCCCACCCTCTGTCACCCTTCTCAACCTGCTGGGGCTCCAACTCCTCACAGTTGGCAATCCTCTTGTGTGGACACTTCTTCTTCTCTCCCAGCCTCTGGTTCTCTGTGCCTGGTCCCACTCCCACATGGATGTCCTTCTACCCTACTTGTGCTGTGACACCCTTACTGGGCTGCTTCTCCCCTGGGATGCTTTTTCCTGCTTGGGCTCTGACAGTCTACACTGGACTACACCAAATTAAGACAATGGTCTTTACTGATTGCCATTCACATATCTTACTTTTGTGAATGGAATATGTGTGACTACATGAACAAATTTCTAGATTTCTCTCAGGGCCCTGAAAGGGGCCACACAAGTGAATGACCCTTTCATCATAGAGTTATCTTTAGTCTTATTAGTACTCCTTCCTGCCATAAACATTGTTAAAGAAGAAATGGTTGTGGCTCATACCTTCTGCTTCTCACATTACTTCTATGACATATTCATTTTGTGGTGCTTGATTCTGCACATACTTAGGCCATTTATATATACAGTTGTCCATCAGTATCCATGGATCATTGATTCCAGGACCTTCCTTGGATACCTGAATCCACAGATGCTTAAGTCCCTGATATAAAATGGTGTAGTGATTGCATATAACCTATGCACATCCTCCCATATACATTAAATCATTTCTGGATTACTTATAATACCTAATGCAATATAAATGTTATGTAAATAGTTGTTATATTGTATGATTTAGGGAATAATGACAAGAAAAAAACATCTATACCTGTTCAGTACAGACACAATTTTTTTTCCAAATATTTTCCTCCTATGGTTGGCTGTGTCCACAGATGTGGAATCCGTGAATATGAGGGGCTGACTGTGTCTGGCACTGCCTCGGAATGTCCTGTCATCTTGGATAGAAAATAACCCTGTTTCTAAAGTTTTTCCCATTTACAATTTGAATATTTTACTTGACTTTTAAACATATTGTGAGTTAATTCAACATTTATTAAATACAAGGGCATTTTACTCCTGTGCTGAGGCTATAGGGCATCACAAAGAAATCGATGGTCTGGGCTTTGAGTCACCTGCAGTCTTGTTAGAAAGTCAAGAATAATATTAACAGAAGCCTCTAAGGAAATAAGCCAATAGCCTACACATATATATCAGGGTTCTGACAATGTCCTAAAAAAGGGATTTAACTGAAGAGAATTTCATGGAGAATTTCACATAGAGCTTTTATTATTTTCCCCCAGAGATATACACAGACAATATACACAGACATACAAAATATTCGGCTACTCGAGTCTAGCTCCACATGAAGTCAACACCAACTCCAAGCCTGAGGGGCGTGAAAAGGAGGTAGTGTGACTAGAGCCTGGTGGTTGCATTGTGGACAAAGGCTGCCCAGCAGGAACTGCAGTCTTAGTTGGGGGTGCAGTCCCTGAAAGGATCACAGCATCAAAGTCGAAAGAGACTCAGGGAAGAAATACCCTGGTACCTTTCTCTACTCTCTGTCAGATATCCCAGAAGCCAGAAGGCAAGGGAGCCTGGGTGTGCAGTCCTTGTGGTCAGCCACCTCCACTCCCTATACATAACAGTGCAGAAAACGTAGAGCATGGCTGTTGGGGGTGGGTGGAGAAGAACCAGCATTTCATGTTTCCTCATTTCTTTTTACCCTGTATATGAGTATTATATTCTTGCAGTAACAAATTATCACAAATGTAGTGGCTTAGAAAAACATAAACTTATTACCTTATAGTTCTTGAGGTCAGAAGTCTAAAACGGGTCTCACATGACTAAAATCATAGCAGGGCTCTATTCCTTCTGGAGACCCTAGGGGAAATCTGTTTCTATGCGTTTTTCAGCTTCTAGACACTGCCTTTGCCCCTTGATTCATGGCCCTGTTCCTCCATCTTCAAAGCCAGCAACAACAGGCTAAGTCCTCACATTGCCGTATCTCTGGTTCTCCCTCTTTCGTCTCCCTCTTCCACTTATAAGGACCCCTGGGATTACATTGAGTCCACTTGGATAACTCAGAATAATCTCCCTACCTCAAGATCATTGGATTAACAACCTTAATTCCATCTGCAGCCTTAAGTCCCTCTATGTCATGCAACCTCACATAGTCACAGGTTCTGGGGATCAGGCTGTGGACACATCTGGGGGGATTGTTATTCTCCCTGCCACACACTATTAGTTCAAAGAAATTTCCTAGGAATATTGTGACTCTGCTTTTGCCTCATAGTCGTGCAGGTAAGGCAATGATCAAGGGCCCAAATAACTACACTTTGAGGATTGTCACATACCTCCTCTCCTGGTGTTTGTTATTAAATGAAACATAAAGGTGTCACTAGTGGGGTGAGGAGAGTCATAGATCTGCAGGAATTCCATTTGAACACAGCGTTGAATTAGAGAATTTATCAGCTATTCCTTCAATTGGCACTCTGTGCTGTTTCAGGTTCTGGCCTTAGGAAAAGATCACATGATAAGGCAATCCTCTTCAACAGGCATTCAGTCAAGTCTCTGAGGGAAGACCAGCCTATACAGTGAGTTATGTGTCTTTCCAGCCTGAGGGAAGAAATCTGCCCCAACCACTTCATATTTGTACTTTTGAGGGACTTAAAACTTCTTTACAAGTTATGGATTCATTTGAGGACTAAAGAAAATGCCTATTTTGCCCTGAGGGAGACTGGACAGGCTTGTGGTAGCCTTTCTCTATATTCCTAACTGACGGTCCCTAAGCTGTCCAGGCTCCATTAGGGCAATTGACTGCTTCAGACTGAAGCTCAACTAACTGGTGCATGCGTAACATCACACCGTATATGTTAAAGTCTTCAAAACTTTATGACAGGCACCATAAAAATCAGCAGTGAAACTTTTAAAGCCCGCTAAGGAAAACTGCAGAGCTGACTTTTTTTTGTTGATCAAGAAAAAGAATTTGTGGCCTGTGAAGCTGAATTTTCCTGGCTAGTATAGGTCTACCATACTATAAATATGATATAGATTAAATGGAAACTGATCAGTATTTGCTGAATTATAGTATTAGGTAGTATAACCTTTTCTTCAGGTATAGCGTCAATGGAGGAATTATCCTGAACCTTTGATTAGATGGGTGTTGGAAATTTTAAGAGGGCCCTGTAAAGAGTATCCTTTGAACAAACTGAGATTAAAGATAAAAGAGGAAGGCAAATGGAAGGCTAACTAGTGTATCAAGTGTGACTTCTTTAGCGCATGTGATACATGGAATAGTGGTTAGAGCCGGGACTCTAGGACCACACGGACTACATTTGAATCTCAGGCGTGCTGCTTCCCGGCTGTGCCATCTTAGGGAAAAATTACTTCCACTCTCTGTGTCTCATTTTCTTCAATGTAAAATGAGGGTTGCAAGAGTACGTCTACAACTGATCACTGTAAGGATTAAATACATTTATATGTAAAGCACTTAAAGTTCCAAGAGGAGAAAAAAATACCTGGTGTGTAGTAAGCAGTATGTATTAGCTATTATTATTATTATTTCAAAGGGTAGATTGGAGGATATGGTTCTCTTGGTAGGAAAGTAATCCTACTATTACTGAATCCCAGAATTAATGAGATTAAACATCCTCTATCTCCCAGTGGAGTCATGGCAGGCTGGCCCAGGCTGGCCTTGACTGAGGAAGGCCTACTCAGGTGAAACTTGCAGCAGAGAGGCTGGGAAATTCCTCCCAGTGCAGGAAGCTTGCTCTCAAGAGAACAAAAGAAAGTAGCTAAACTGAGCGTGCTCTGTTTATTCTTCTCAAATTTACAGATAAGATGAGTTAGTCTATGTCCTCTGAGATGAAGTGAACAAAGACAGGGCGGCCAGGAGTATTTGGAAAATACCTCCCCTCATAGAAGAGAAAAAATGTTCCTCATGGCAGTTAATTTTTTCCATAGGATACTGCAAGTTTCCTTTTAATTGGAATTAATAGAAAACTAATTTTATCACAAGTGTAACATGGATTTTTGAACTCGCAACTGGAAAGAATTGGAGTAGCAGGCTTCAGGCTTAGAAGGTGCAGATATTTAAACATTTTTTAAAAACTCCCTCTGTTTCTTTCTTATTCCTGCTTATCTTGTTCATGTTCATTTTCTCCTATTGCCAGCAAATTTTCTTCACAAGGCAAGGAAGAAGGTCTCTTAACTCTGTGACACAAAAGTCAAGATCTATTGAAACTAGAAAACCCTGAGCAGATTCTCTCAACTTGTCACACGCCTGCCTCTGAACCAATTCTTTGGCCACGAGAATGGTCTGGCTGGGTCACCTACCCATCTCCCTGTGGTCAGAGAATAGTGTTTTGTGATTGGCAGCTCCACAAGAATCATGCTAAACTTGGGAAGCTTTTAGCTATTTCCGAGGTTCCTGGGAGGGTCCCAGGTCTTCCCCTCTCTGCTTGCATTGTACCTGGTGCAATATTGAATGAAGGAGTGAATAAATGAATGAGTGAATAGTACTTGGCCATCTCTGACTCTATCAATAGTTTTTATATTTTAGGCCATTTGTTATCTATTTTCCTAATCTCTAAAATGTATTTGAAAATCTACTTTTCTGGATCTTTAATAAATAGTTATAATTACAGCCTTTGGTGAGGGTTTGTGGAAATAAAGAATATGCTTTCTAATATGTCTTTCAGCAATCAATTAATCATTAGGAGCATCTCTGAGTTCCTGGAAATCTCTTAAATCAAGGGAGCAATTTGGCCAGATAAAAGTGAGAAGAGGCCAATGTAGTTCAATGTAGTTCAGAAACAATTGATTTTTTTTTTTGAGAGTCTCACTCTGCCACCCAGGCGGAGTGCAGTGGTGTGATTACAAACAATGGATTTTTAAAACTTATTTATATTTGAGTCCCACCAGCTTCCCATGTACTCTTTGTTCAAATACACTTTTGTGCCATAAGATAAAATAATTGTTCAACTTATTATTTGATAAGCAATACACTATAATGCTTAACTTAAATCCTCCCTTGCAAATGGAAAGGAAAGATTTTTTTCACTCTCTGATTTGGATATAAGAACAGAGCCAGAAATTAAGAATGGCAGGGCAGGTGGTTGACTTGGGCACACAATCCTAGGGAGCAAGAGTGCAGGGAAGGAAGTGAAATAATGCAGGAGAAAATTTTGGCCACTGTTACAGGTGACTCTTCCTTCTAGGGACACTTATTAAATGTGTCTGGGAGCGCATTCTCCACTGGCCAAGGCTGGCTTCAAGGGCATTAATTTTTCTCTCATTCCTTATGTGTACACATGTGAGTTCCAAGTATGTTTTTCTGAGTAGCCCGCCCTGGGATGCCAGAGAAATTCCAGATAGGAGGAAGAGGTATGCCATGCAGGCCCCAACAGAGGCTCTGTCCAGTTGTCCTTGTTGAATCTGGCTGGACTATGTTGCCCTAGTTGCCATAGCAGCAGCCGGAATAAGAGGTGGAGCGGATCAGGAGGACTTGGAAGTGGAGCACAAGAGGTGTGTGATGTGCTGATGCCTTCTGCTGTACATTTCGCTAATGAATTTATTTAAAGTCAGCAGCCTGCCTCCTGACATCATTAACAATCTCCCTCACGTTCTCACCTAGAACTAGTGTATTAGCCAGGGGGTATAGTCTTAGGCAGGGGCTATGCATGGATCTGTTCTCAGAACTTCTTCGTAGGCTCTTCCCTGAAGTTCCCAGAATCTACTAACAGTTACTAATTTGCTCTTGTCTCTTCTAATCTGTAGTAGCTGTGATGGTTGATTTTATGTGTCAACTTATCTGGGCCTCAGTGCCCTGATACCTTGTCAAATATTATTCTGGATGTTTTGAGAGCATTTTTGGATGAGATTTGCATTTCAATTTGTGGGCTTTGAGTAAAGCAGATTGCTGTCCATGATGTGGATGGGCCTCATTCTATTAGCTGAAGGTCTGAATAAATAAAAGGCTGACCTCCTTTACCACTTCCAAAGAAAGAGGGAATTCCCTGGAAGACTGCCTTTGGACTCAAATTGCAACTGTTTCCTAAGTCTCTAGTGTTTTGGGCTGCCCATCAGATTTTGGATTCACCAAGCCTCCACAATTCCAAGTGCCAACACCTTAAAATCAGTATCTATCTATCTGTCTGTCTGTCTGTCTGTCTTTCTATCTATCTGAAAGCTTTGTAGTTCATTTGGAGAATGATTTGCCGTATTTGCACATACGTGTGTGTGTGTGTGTATATATATATACGTGTGTGTGTATATATATACACATACATATACATATATGGGGAGGAGAGAGAGAGAAACAAATATATATGTTTTCCAAGAAGAAAAATATATAATTTTTTCCAAGAAGTATATTTTCTTGGAAGATTTTCCAAGAAGGACTGTGGCATGTTAGGTTGAGATAGAAACTGATGTCAAACAGGAAGATAGAGGTAGAAATAAATAGAGTGATGTTAATTTGTCAATGGTGTGCTCTTCAGAGTTATAACTATGTTTGCTTCCTCTGGAGGAACCTGTAACTGCAGGGGATCAGACAGAGAAACAAGGACTCATTTTATCTAAAGACCACTAAAGGACCTTGAACTAGGTCTATCTATCTACAGCTCCCTAAGACTGGCAGAAGCCCAGTTCAAAATCATATGCCCCACAGGTTGCTGGCCACTGCTTCAGCTGTTAGCTTTCTAGAGATTATTTATAGCTTTAGCCCCCATTCTGTGTTAGCTTGTAATAGCTTCACTGTATTTCAGATTTTACAGACATGTCAAAAATGGATAGGTCATGTTGCTTTTGGAACAGTTTACCAAATTCTACTGTTTTATCTGGGATTTCCATAGAGAGTCCTTCAGACAGGAGCCTGTGTACTTGGTAATGTTTGTTAAGCAAGTTGATAGAGTTGATGAACTCAAGCCACCAGTTCAGAAAGTCTTTGATTTTCTTTGTTCACTTGGATACAAGGTGACTTTCATCTAGAGCACACACAGTTTTCAGGAGCTTTAGAGCCTGTGATTTCTGCAAAGTGGCTATTTCAACAAATAGCTTTGAGAGCCTGAGCTAATATGTCCTTTGACAAGGTGGTAGGAAAACATATGCTGATATATGTTGGGGTCAGGTTCAGCTCTGTGAGGAAGTAAACTTCTTTGTCCAAAAGTCTACCTGGAAAAAAGTATCTGTTATTTGGCCTATGGTATAATCATTAAAGAGTGGTGGTTTCAGAGTCAAAAGGCTGTGTTTGAACAACAGAGGCATTTTGTGATCTTTGCTTAGCCCTGTTACTGCCCGAGTCCTCAGTTCCCTTATTTGTAAATTATAGACATGAATAGTGCCTGATCTGTTAGGATGCTACAAGGATTACAAGAGATAATGCACATAAAGGGTTGCAGCAGATGTTCCCAGACGTTCTCAGTTCATGAAGCCCTCAGGGTCTCAAGCCAAAAGAAATACCTAAGAGTTCCATTTATTAAGTAGTTAGGTCCATGTAACTTAATACATATTTATGTCCTAACAACTTAGTGGCTTCTTTAAAAGATAATATGTGTGCATTGAAGTTAAAAATATACGTTTCATTCTAACCAGAGTTTCTTACCAAT
The DNA here is from genome assembly GCF_028878055.3 of Symphalangus syndactylus. NCBI lineage: Eukaryota > Metazoa > Chordata > Mammalia > Primates > Hylobatidae > Symphalangus > Symphalangus syndactylus. The sequence goes on from NC_072433.2 coordinate 70,066,434, forward strand.
GTGAGGTATGTGCCTATTGGGCACTGATAAATTTCTCAGACAAGATCAGATTGGACATTGCTGCTCTCACTTCCTGTTCTACATTGATTTTCCAGCACCACTTGCTTTTTTATCACAGTCTTTGTGGAACACCCAGCTTCAGGAAGATTTAATGTCATCCAAAAGAATGTAGCATGATCTAATGTTGAAACTGTTAACTTCCTCCAATTAGTAGCTCATGTGGCATACTGTAGGTGGAGAGGATCACGATTATAATGTAAAATATCCTCCAGAGCTCCTTTAAGCTCACTATGATGATCTGAGGCAGGATACTATTTGACCACCTCAGGATGACACAGTGTCTGGCACTTTGGTGTCTCTTCTGGAGTCCACCTTCCCTACTCCAGTTGCATATGTTCTTAAAAGTTCTGGGCTGGGTGCAGTGGCTCACACCTGTAATCCCAGCACTTTGGGAGGCCGAGGCAGGTGGATCACCTGAGGTCAGGAGTTTGAGACCAGCCTGATGAATATGGTGAAACCTTGTCTCTACTAAAAGTACAAAAATTAGCCGGGCGTGGGGGCAGGTGCCTGTAGTCCCAGCTACTCAGGAGGCTGAGACATGAGAATTGCTTGAACCCAGGAGGTGGAGGTTGCAGTGAGCCAGGATCATGCCACTGCACTCCAGCCTGAGTGACAGAGCAAGACTCTGTCTCAAAAAAAAAAAAAAAAAAAAGTTCTTCTGGGTGATTTATATGTATAACATGCCTTGTTGTGGAGGGATGACATTTCAGCAAAGACAATGACAGGCATATGTAATCTGATTAAATCATCATTACTCAGTATGGGTAGCTGCTTTGCACAGCACCATTCTGGATGTCCTTTCTGTCTGTGTTGCACTCCTGAGAACACAGCATGAATGACGTCCCAGGGAGTACAGAGTGGAGACACTGGAGAATAGGGCTATGGGCATGTTGCTAAAAATTTCCTATGGGTTTTCCATTTTATCCTTTAGAATATCTTAATAGACTTAGGCAATATAGCTTAATAATACATTTGTTTCTGGAGATATAAGGGTTGTGTTAAAATCTTGGCTCTGTTGCTTAACACTGGTGTGATCTTGATAAACTTGCTTAAGTTCTGAATGTCTGTTTCTCCATCTACAAAACGAGTTAGTAATAGTCACCTACCTCACTGAATTCTCAGGAGGATAAGTTATTGAATGCATATGAAGTCCTTAGAATAGTGCCTGACACCTGCTAAACATTAGCTTTTTTTGTAAGTACTATTATCTTTCTTTTATATATTATTATTTATAATCAAAAATTAAGGCTTTAGAGATATTAAATAGCTTGTCTAAGTTTTATGGCTGGTAAGCAGTGATGCTGGTGTTTGTCTTTTTCCAGTTACAGTGTTCTGGAGGGAATGTTTTTCTCCAGTTTGAGAGGGCTAAGTGTCACCTTCTAGATAAACAGTTATAACTTCAGGATACCAAAATACCTTATTATTTAAACCCTTATGATTTAGGGAATGTATAACCCATTTCAAAGTCTGTTATCAGCTCTTTTTACACATAGCTCTTTAATTTTGCCAACCTGTGGCTCAATAGTAAATCAATACAACAATGTTGTATTATAACATTTCGCCATGACCAGCTTATTTCCTTACTTAAGGGAAGTCCAATGTCTAGTCTTGTACTTTCCTCTCATGCAGCAAGACTACCAAGGCCAGTCAAAAAATTATGGCATGTGCATATCTAATTTCCCTTGAGTGTTTCCATCCATGCCTATCTGCCTTAAGAAATAACAGTGAATGATCTCATTTTACACAGTATCTTTTAACCAAGTGGCTATACTGAAAAATGGTAAGAGGATTTCAGACTTTTGGCTTGGAGGAGATAGATAGAAATATGCAAAGCCTAAGCCCTTTGGGCGATACCATGGATATGTTATTTCAGGTAGTCTTACTTGCAGAAAGAGCCTGAGATCCTAATGCTCAGGGTGGGACACTGGGACAGGGACCTGAAGGAAAGGGAAGGACAGGGAAGAAGGGTAAGAAGCAGTAGACTTTTTCTTTCATAATTAGCTGAGTCCAGCTTCATAGGCAGCCATTTAAAGGGGAGAAAACACAAGAGAAAGGCTACTGACATTTACTGATTCCCTGTGCCAGGTATTGTGCTAAGCATTTTCACTTCTTAACCTTTTACGTTCTACAAAATAATACTGCAATACATATACTATTTAGCAGAATATACTGTTGAGGAAATCCAGAAAGCTCAAGTAAGTTGATTAAGATGCAGTGCTTGCTCACAAGTGATACAACTGGGGTTCCAAAGAATCTCTGCCCCTGCATTGTGTTATGGAGTACTTGACATGACTATTAAAAATGTTCCTATTTATGTTTGTTTCAATATAGCCAGTTGTGTGTAAATTTGCAAGAGTTAATTACACTGTGACTTCTTAACTCTGAGTTAAGTGACATCATATTGGTAGCTTGAAATCAGCCAGCATAGTGTCTCAGTCTTCTTGGGCTACAGTAACAAAACACCACAGATCAGTGGCTTAAACAACAGACATTTATTTTTCACAGTTCCAGAGGCTGGGAAGTCCCAGACTAGGAATTGATTTGGTTCCTGGTGAGGGCTCTCTCCCTGACTTGCAGACAGCTGCCTTCTTGCTATGTCCTCACATGGCAGAGAGTGGAAGCAAGCTCAATGGTGTCTTTTCTTAGAAGGGCACTAATCCCATCATGACGGCCCCACCTTTATGACTTCATTTAAACTTAATTGCTTCCCAAAGGCCCCATCTCCAAATACCACTGGAGGTCAGGGCTTCAGCAGGTGAATTTGAGGAGGAAACAAATTATTCCATAGCATGGTCGCAGCTTTAAATTGCATATTTACACTATGGAAATTGACAAACATTGCTTGACTTCCTTGAGTAATATACCAACCTTTTCCTTGGGATGATGCATAATAGTAAGGTTTGGGATGGCAGAAGGTTATGTTTCTATATGGTAAAAAAGGAGAAGGGCATCTGTGGAAGGGCACATGAAAAAGAAAAACACTGGTGAATTATCAGGCAGATCAATTTTAGGAAAAAGATTTAGGAAAAAGCAGAGGCAAATGCTGCAGATGAAAGTTGAACAACTGAAAATTGATTCCCATGAAATTATTATATAGGTGCTTGCATTTACCCTAGACAATCTTTGTGTATTCCCAGAGATATGTGTAATCTAGTTTGAAGACTACCAAAGAAAAGATCTAGTATTAAAAAGAAGAAAGACACAGTCCCTTTAAGTAGCTCACAGTGTAATGGGAGGGATAGATAAAGAAATAGACAATTCAAATATGGTATAAATCATGTTACAGAGTCTTGTCAGGTCCCTTCTACATGAAGTGAGAAGTTTGCAAGGCTCAGAGGATATATTCATCCACAGCATCTTACCCTTCCTTTGGGTCATGGTCAGAATACCTGGGATCCTGGAATTCTAACTCTGCACAGCCTCTTTCCTGGACTTGTCCTCCTGAGGACACTTGTGTGCACCTGCTAGGCCTGAAGGGTGGGGAAGGGAGAGCTGTTTGTGGGGAATGTGGGCAGAGGGTGAGATTGCAGACCGGGATATCTACATGAGTCACCTGACGTCCTGGATGAAGCTAGGGGTGAGAGGATAAAGGAAGAGGACTCTGGGTTAGGGATGGCTCATTGTGTGCAGCCAAGTGCTGGCAAAGAACATTGCAGAGCCTGAGAAGGCTAAATTTGAACCAAGTGTTTTACATTATGAAAGTTTATTCAAGACAAAAAGGAACATATTTAATGGCTTGTTAGCTGGATTTATAGATTTCAAATATTTAGGTACATAGTATGTGCACCTCAATTTCTACTCTTACTCTAGACTCCAGCAATGTTGAGGTGGGGAGTTTGGGGCAGCTACATAAGTTTTAAAGCATAATATTTTAGAGGAATAAAATAACCATTGAATTTCACAAAGATTAGGAGCAGTCAGCCTAACAGAGATTAAGGTTGGAAAGAGGGAAACAAGAAACAAGAAACAGGAAAGGCAGGCAAAAAGTGATAATTAATTAATATGATGACAGTGAGAATAAAGAGGATGGATGGGTTAAAGAAATATTTAGGATGTATAATCTACAGAGCTTACTTGTGACATTCAATTACTATTCAGCTTGAGATACCCCAAAACCAGTTGCCTAGTTTCGCAGGGATCTTAGGAGAAAAGTCGGGGCTTGAGCTATGAATTTGGGGGTCATAAGTGTGTGCAGGGTTGCTGAAGTCATGGGTGGAGAGCGGGGTCCCTTGAGAGGTGTGTAGCATAAGATGAGGAGAGCCCTAAGACCAGATCCCTGGGGTACACCATTTAAGATACAAGTAGAGAGAGAAGAGACCTTGAAGAATGCTGAGAACAAATGGCTAGAGAGTACAGGAGAAACCCTTAGGCTATGGTGTTGGAAGCCAAGAGGGAAGCATCTTTAGAGGAGAAAGGTCAACAGGTGCAAATGCTGCAGAATTGCCACATAAAATACATATGGGATAGTGTCTACTGGATTTGGCAATATTTCACATTGATTTAGTCTGCTCGGTAAATATTCTTAAATGACTATATATTGGATATCAGGAATAAAGTAAATGTGTAACAAAAAAAAATGACACAAAATATTCACCACCATGTAGGACTGTTTTCTCTAGGATGTAAATATAGCCATGTTCTTCTAGTTACACTGAACTTAAATCATTATTATATAGCCAGGTACTTGCCACTGGCCAAGAGCCTAGCACAACTTAAGTATTGTGGAGATGTTAATATCTGGAAGCAGGTTGACTTTTAAAGGCGGGGGAAATAAGATAAAGTAAAAACAGATGAATTTGTGGGCAAAATTTTCTAAAATGTCATGTCAATCAGGGACATTTGAATAATAGAACAGGAAGTCTAAAAAATTACCGAATTCTTCCCAATTAAGGAAAGCTAGAACCACTGCAGTCTTATACTACCTGCCCCTATTTTACTGGAAAGCCTTATGGGATGCTTGCTTTAATAAACAAAATGCTACCAAATAATACCTCAACTGAAAGGGCATTATGATTATCATTCAAAATCATTTGGCCAAAGAGAGAGAGAGAAGAATCTCAACAAGTATTCCCCGAATCTGAGAACTAAACCTGTTCCCCTTTATGACAGTATGCTCCTGGTGTTGAATTATGTGTGTATTTCTGCTTCCAAATCGTGGTGCCTGCACTTCTTTCTGAACTTCTATTCCCAGCCATACCAAATCCCACGCATCCTCCACAACCTGCAAAAATCCCACTTCTTCCAAAACTTCTTTTCCAGGCTTGCCCTCTGATGGTATATTCTGCTCCTTTGGCTTTCCTCATCAACTGCTTTTTGATATCTTGTGAACCATTACCCCACATTAGTCATTTATTTGGACTATCTAATCTCCCTTGTCATCTTTTCTCTTTCCCACAGTACCTATTACTGTGGTTAGGAGATTCTAAAAAAATATTTTTTGAAGGAATATATGATCAGCACAGGACAGTAAATATGCCAAATGAAAGGTGTTCTTGCATAAGTGACATGAACAAGGGCTACTTGTTCATGTCTTAGAAATGAATAATCAACGGAATGTTAGAGTCAAAAGGGGCCTGGTCTAGTTCTAAGGTCAATTTTTGACTTTAGTTCAATGTTTGGAGTGATGATGTTGTGAAGAGAGCTTTGAGGCATGTCCTTTATGTCTAGGTAGGTGGAGCTGTAGGGACTAGGACAGTCAGTCCCCAGCCTCTTGCTCTCACATGCATTGCTTGCTCCTCTTTGTGCATGACGGATAAACTGACCTTGTAGACTGCATTTTTCAGGCTTCCAGCTGAGTTCAGCTAGGAAGAGGCTGATGGGAGATTGGAGGGTGGGAGAAAGGAGCCAGGGTATCTCGCCCTTGCTCTAATATTTCCGGGAGTGGTTCTATCTCCTTTGTGGCTCCATATCCTGCTGGACAAGCTGCTGTGGCTCCAGTTTTACTGGCTTTCAGGATCTGACAATCCTGTGTTCACCCTTGAGTGGTAGTGGTTTACTGTGTTGCCAATCTCTGGGTGCCTCACTGATTCCTATTTGGTTTTCTTAAAAAACATTTACAGGAGGCCATTGATTCAGACTGTGCTTCTGTACTAGGTCCAAGTAGGCCAAACCAAATGGAGTCACTCATGCTAAAGAGTTCCATGTCACTAAGCCGAAATGAAATTGCTTGTCTGGTCTTCCCAGAAATCAGGAGGCAGAGAGGGATAAACAGAAGGAGAGAGTAGCCAAATTCCCAAACCAGCCAGTTTTAGCCAATATGACAAGGAAGTTCCCTGGTACCCTCTGCTATAACCTTTACAAGAAAAGTTACTTTGAAATGACCGAACTGTTTTTGTTGTTGTTGTTGTTGGTCCTTGTCTCTGCTTTCTGCAGCCTTTTCTTTTCTCTAAATACTCACTGCCTATGTTGCAGAGAAGAGCTCTCTGAACCTCTCCTGGTTCTGAGGGTGGCCTGACTCACGAATTGTTCTTTGCTTAAATAAACTCTGTTATATGTGTTTTGTCTGAAGTTTTTCTTTTATCAGCTTCTAAATTATGCCATCACCGAATAACCAAATTTCTTTTATCAAATTCCCTTGTTTGAAATATGTGTTATATATTTCAAAGGTGAAGGGGGGGGTTTGGAGAAGAGGAAAAGCACAGAAAAATGAACGGTCTCTTCAAGAAAGAAATACGGGAATAGGTTACTGAAAACAACACGTGCAAAAACATTGACAACAAATGTGACTTCACTACAATTACCAGCAGAAAAAAGATTTTATCGTTGGAGTAATTTGAGAATTGATTTCTCTGCCTGAGCTCAGTGGAGCCAGAAAGGAGACAAAGGAGAGCTTGTGATCTGATGGAGATGAGCTGGGAAAATTGACTTTGGCACTTTGGCCCGGGGAAGGAAATGAACCGTACATAAGTAGTAAAAAGGGAGTCAGCTGCTACTTGGATGAGTCTTGATTTTAACGTGGTGCCACTGACAGGTCTTTGACATCGTGGGAAGTTTCTACCTACACAAGATTGGCAATGCAGTGGACTGAATAGCCATGAACAATTATTGGTGACAGAGCAGAATTTCCAGATTAGCACTCTTTTGCCTTATTTGTTTATAAATCACCAGTAGATACATTTCTTTCATAGAAAACCTCCTACATCTAAAGATGGTCTTTAGGCTGTGTAATTTCCCTACTGTGGCCAATTTCAGTGCCTGTATCTTTTTTTTTTTTTTTTTTTTCTTTTTTTTAATGGAGCTATGAGTTGACGTTCCTTGAACTGGAAAATGAGAGTATGCCAAGGGTCCTAGAGACCATACCCCTAGATAAAAGAGAAAAATATTCTCATCAAAATAGCAACAACAACATAAAAGAATCTGATTTATCCCTTTCTCTAACCTTATTTTTTCAATCAAAGCTGAGGCTGTACAAAATTAAAGGAAATTCCTAATCTGAAGAAGGATACATCACAGGGTGATTTGGAAAATGTAGCCAAGGAGATCAAGTCTGGGAACAGGCTGGTTTTCAATTAGTTGAAAGCATTTAATCTTTGCAGGTTTTCTAGGAAATGCCGCCTAGACATTGGTTCTTTCAAATCCTTTTGTTTTCTGGTTTTCCTAGGGTTGAAAGTGGTTTGCTGGTTGGATTGGGATCAGGTGAACTTTTGTGATGTAAATGGAATGTTAGTATTCTGCCAAAGGCAACCTTTGCATTATTTGATGACATTTCCTCAGGATCCTCCAAAGGAAGTCAGAGGCCCCCAGACTTCCACATTGAATTGGGGTGGCACCATTTGTTCACATTTTGAGGGAAATCAGTCTTTGCCCTTTAAGCCAGAGCTGTTCCGGTTTTTGGACACTGATTAGCAAGGAACTTTCCAGAAATCACATCTTGTTTTGGTATTTTGCTTCTTTCTCTTATTTATTTGGTTCTTAAAGGCTTCATTCAAAACCTAGAGGAGGTGGTATGTGCCTGTATTCCAGGCTACTCTGGAAAATGAATGATCTCTCCAAGAAAGAAATATGGGAATAGGTTACTGAAAACAACCCGTGTGAAAACACTGACAACAAATGTGAGACTACTACTCTGCAGGCTGAGGTGGAAGGATCACTTTGAGTCCAGGAGTTCTTCCCTCCTGGGACCATGCCTCTAAAAGAAAAAAAAAAAGAGAGAGAGAGAAAAAGAAAGAAAGACAGAAAAAAAGATAAAAAGAAGCTCTATTCAAATGCTTCACAAACTTTTCTTTTGACCTCTTTTAACTGAATTTTTATAAGGGAGATGTATACAAATATATGATTTTCTATATATCTTACATAAATTTCTTTTTCTAATTAATTTTCAACCTGCAATGTGATTTCAAATACTAATACAAGGCTCGACCTCACTAATAGCAGCAGATTTCCAATTTACCAATAATTTGGATTTGTATATTATGACATGTCATGGATTTCAGGAAAAAAACTGCATAAATCCTAAAAGAACAGGGACCCAGGACTGCAGATCAATGAAAGTGGAAGTGCTGAGGGCAATGTGTTTCCATCCTTCCTTCTCTGCGCTTGCTCTGAGGCTGGAGGCTCCGGGCTAGGCAATAGGGGTCTGGAGCTGAGGCTCTTAGACAATGGAAGTTCAAAACAGAGACAGAAAACAACTATAGTATCAATTGTTTCCCTTCTTAAAGTCTCAGTTTCTTCATTGCTTACATGGATCCTTGTGAAATAATAGTAATAATAGATAACATTTTTTGAGTATTCCTTCCTTGTAGTATTTTAAGCATTCTTCACATATCAGCTTATTAAATCTTCCAAATAATCCTACAATGTAGGTCCTTCTGTTCTGCATCCTCTCTCTTTTCTCTCTCATTCCCAAATCTCTTGAATGCTGACTTACTTCTCTGCAGAGTAACTCCTGGTCTCTCAGTTCGGTGGAGTGACTTCAGGTTATTTTTCATCGTGGGCAATGACTTCTCCAATCTATGTAATTTTCCACAACTTGCCTGTAAGTTTGGGAAGAGAGCAAGCATGCAGAACCTCCCCTTACTGGCAGCAAGTCCTCAAGCATTCTTTTTAAGGGGCTTTGTGTCCAAAGAGGTGATGAACATACTCTTGGATTTTGTTATCTATTGTCTAAGGAAGTGCCCTGAGTACTATATATAGCTGTAAATGAAACTCAGTTTGCAGCTATATACCTTACAAGCCTACACAGCATTTAATCTCTTTTCATCTCTTTTAGGAAAGCTGTGCTTTGAAAGCTCCCATCTCTCAACACGCCATCCATGGCCACACAAGCTGTCTGCCCACCAGACTGGGGTCTCTTCTGTTGAACAGAAGGCTGACCAAAAGCTGACCCAGCACAAAGCCCAGCTTTCCACACCAACAGTTACTATTAGCTAGGCTCTCAATTACAGTATCAACTTTCTGAAGGAAGACTAGAAAAGAATCACTATCCTCATTTCCAGATATATCTGAAACAAGGGCACAATGGTAGTCATTAACCATAAAGATAAGGTTAATTTGCTTTCCTTCTAAATCTGAATGCTAATGTAACCATTTAAATAGTGCCAACAATGGAAATAAACAGAAGGCTGAGTTAAACCACAAATGTACAGGCCTGTATCATTTGGCAAAACATAAGGGCTAGTGGTATTGAAATCACAGCATTAAAGCTGACATGTAAAAACGAATTGTAGGACTATTTGGGGCCAGCAGAGCAATTTATCAAATGGTACCAAGGGGACCCTAGAGATAGGAATGTGTCCTATTTGAAATAAGGAAATGCAATGTCATAACATTACTTAGAAACTGAGTACTTGAAATTCTTCTAGCCCAAATATCCTCCCTTGTACTCCACATTCTGCAAATTTTTGAAGTTTTGAGACATAGGTTGGGAAGAACCCCCAAAGTGCACATGAGTTGCCCAGAGGGAAAGAGAGGAAGGTGATGGGGTGGGAAGCCAGTAGGAAATGGCTCTGCCCTTCAACCTGCCCTGGGTCACTGCTGAAGAACAACAGGTCCTTTCTTCTGCCTGGCATGTTTTCTACACATCTTCGTAACTCTAAATTATATACTACTCTTAATCCTACACGGTAGAAATGGACAATGATTTCTAGAGGACTTCTCTGCAAATAAATGAACGATGTATGTGTGTATAAAACACAGCATTCTGCATGAAGCTTCACACACCTCAGTGTGAACTGGCGTAGTTCCTGTGCTTTGGCCAAGTGCTTGTGCAGTCTACCATGTGTACTAGGGGTGTTGTGTGGTGGTTAGTGTAGCTAGTAGGAATTGTGGTGATGACATTTGGGGCCAATCACTTGCAGTTGTATAGCTCCATGCAAAATGTTTAGTTTGTCTCTACCTCAGTTTCATCATTTGTAAAATGGGTGTGATGATCTCTACTTCACAGGGTTATCCTAAGAGAGTGTGTGTGTTTATCTATTTTACTTGCAATATGTCTAGTAATTATTAGTTCTTAACAAATAACTGTCACACTATTATTACTGAAAGCCAGTGCTGCCCCATAGACTTAGAGAATCTGGGGGAGGACATAGGATATTTATCTATGAAACAGTGAGTAAGCAGGCCTTTTTTTTTTTTTTTTTTTAGCTTTCTCAAACTGAAAATCACTTCTCTCATTTTCATTTTCCTGTGTCAGTTTGTTTTCCTAAGGATGGATTCCTGGGTAGCCTGCATGGGGCTCTTGTAGTCACAGGACTGGAAGTGGAAGATCTAATTATCTTTCCATTTCTTGTTGGCTGACCTTGGCCAAGTTCCTTAACTCTTTGGAGTCTCCATTTTTTTAATCTATAAATTGAGAATAATACCATAGTTCTCTATTTGTGAAGTCCAAAGAGATCATGAAATACTTGTTTCCTGCAATTTATTATAAAGCATAAGGCTTTATTACGTTATGGTCATTTATGAATGTGTCTTGCTTCTCACACTAGACAGAAAGATTCAGAGCTTACTGACTTGAACAACCAGTTTTCAAAAGCTATAAGCTAGTGAGGGAAACCCACTGTAAAAATTACAGTAGAGCAACTATTATTAGATAGGTATTTCTAGTTCACCATTTTGTCCATTGAGGCTTGTTGCCTTTTTCCATATAAATTATTTTGATTTTTCCAAAGAAAATCCAACAAAGGAGAAAATGCATGGTTGGTATTATCAGGGAGAATTTCCAAGATCCAGGACTAGGAAGGGCAGACAATCAACAGTAATGACAGGCTCAAGGTACCCTCTTACTGGGGTGAGTTTTGAGTTATGATATTATATGGGGTATATTTATCCTCCTGTTCCCAGAACAACAACAAAAAAAACCCCAAACCAAAACAAACAAAGAAAAAAAGCAACCAATCACCAACAACCAACCAAACAATCAACAACTCCCCTAGTCAACATCAGAGAAGCCAAATACGAGTAGTTTTAAGTTGCTGCTCCTTGGATGGCACAGAATTAAATCTCTCCGATGCTTAGGTCAAGAGCATTCAATTGCGGACAGCCACAGTCTGGGACTCTGACAATGTATATTTGGTGCCCTCACACTGGGCTCCCAAGAGAAACCAACAACGCTTATTGAGTAACTGTAGAGACTGGGGATGAAGTTTCATTCTTTATTATTACCACCTCCTGTGATCCTAACAGGGATCTTTATTTGGAGTAATCTAAATCTCAAAGTTGATTAGTTCTTTGGAGTGATGTTTTGTCAGGGTGTGTAAGGGTTCCTGTTTGAAATATATAAGCAACAGTTATTTACACATAAGATGTAAGACATCTACAAACAGTATGTTTGCCTCTAGCCACATTGCTCAGGAAAACTATTAACCATTGTTAAATATACAGTTGCCCATGTAAGAAGCCTCTTGATTACAGATTCTGAGAGACTACCCTTGTGACTTTGATTGGGACTCACATTTGAAACCATAGAGTCTTAAAATGCCTTCTAATAAATAGATCTACTGGATTTGAGTACTCCAGTGTATTAGTCCATTCCCACACTGCTAATAAAGACACACCTAAGACTGGATAATTTATAAAGGAAAGAGGTTTAATTGACTCACAGTTCAGCAGGGCCTCAGGAAACTTACAATCTTGATGGAAAGGGAAGCAAACACATCCTTCTTCACATGGCGGCAGCAAGGAGAAGTGCAGATTGAAGAGGGGGAGAAGTCCTTTATAAAACCATTGGATTGCGTGAGAACTCACTGTCATGAGAACAGCATGGAGGTAACCATCCCCATGATTCAATTACCTCCCACCAGGGTCCTCCCATTACACATGGGGATTATGGAAACTACAATTCAAGATGAGATTTGTGTGGGGACACAGCCAAACCATATCAACCAGTTTCAGCTGTTCTGTAAAACATGAAGTCATTCCTCTAAGCTTCCATCCCCAGGCCTTCCAAAGTGAATTTCCTCAACACTGCTTAGTTTTTAATTTAAAGCACATCATCCCAGACATACTGTCTACTCAGTTCTTGCTACGTAATGTGATAACTTCATTTTTATTTATGTAGATTTTGTGAGTAAAAGGACCCAGATGACCATGGTTAAAGAGCATACCTGAAAGATCAGTTTCAATAAAAATGACAGAATGGATTAATATGGAACAAAGCGTAGCTGAACAGCTACTATATGCCCAAGGCAGTGGTGGAGAATTTCACATTATCACATTTTAACAATCTGTGAAGGAGACATTATTATTTTTGGTTTACTGATAAGAAATAAAAGGATCAAAAAAGTTAGGTAACTTTTCCAGTGTTACATTGCTGGTTAATGATGTAGCTAAATTATTAAATTTTATCTTGAATCCACTGTTTCTGGAGGAAATCGTTTTTTTTTTAATTTATTTTTTGCTTCTATTGTGGTTTTCAAGAAGCACCTCAGAGATTCCACCTTGTCCTTTAAGCAGTAGTTGAGGGACTTAGATTGATTGCTTCAGGACACTGTGACTAGTCAGAGACATATGCAAAACTACTTACATAATGATAAACTTTTCAAATGGAGAGTCTACTTTGTGGCTACTTTCAATCTATATTTTAGAAAACAATTCTTTTTGTTTGTCTTCTACATATTCCTGTATATATGTTCAGCAGCAGGGCAGATTCTTATAAGAAAGGCAATCATAGATTAGCTTTTGAACTAATCAATAAAAAAATTTCAGCTCTAGTCCAAAAGACTATCATGATTTAATTGTAGATAAAATCCAGCATGCCTAAATGAGGCTACTTGAAATCGTGATTTCTTTTTTTTTTTACATTGTGAGTAAAATGTGTGTGTGTATTTTGGTTAACTGATTTTTTTTTGGAAGAAAGTGTATTATCATAAGATGATGAATTTTCTTCAAAAATGGGATAATTTCCTTCAAAAATTCTCTAATATATATAATGTTTAGCAAAAGTAGCATCATGGAACAAGATACTTGTATTTAAAATTCTATTTAAAAGGCTCTGGAGACATTTCCTGCAATATTTAACAGAACTTTGAAAATTAAACTTACATATTGTTTGCTTAGTTAAGAGCGCTTTTCTATTTTTGCATAATTTAAGACACTGCAAGAAAAATAGGATTCTTGAATCTGGAAAATAAATTCCTTTCTCTTGAGCCAGTCTCATTTTGGTGGTCGAAGTGCCTTCCTCATTTCCCTTGTGATTGAACACCAAAGGTGTCTTCAGGGTCATCACTCTATGTGGGACATCAAAGGTCACATGTATATAAATAAAGAGCCAAAAGCTTGTCTAAGTGTTTTAGGAAAGTTCAGAGTCTTTCCATAGGCTAATTTATCATCATTTCTACGAAGTCTCAGCAAATGAGAGAGCACAATGAATGAGGATGAGAATCTGACAGAAGTGTAAGCCTGGTCTGGGCAAAATTGTGAATTTAGCCAAGTTTGTCCTGGGTTCCCCTCCTTTCTCTTTTCCTGCAGTCCCTACCCACTGTGATCAGTTACCCAGTTGCTTAACATTGCCCCAAAATTCTTCCACGGAAAAGTCTTACCTTGAGTGAAGCCCAACTTTTCCATCTCCTTTTGTCCAACAGGAATCTTACATGCATTGAATACCTTCAAGTCAGATACTTGACGTTGTTTTATCCTTTCAACAATCTCAAAGTAGTGTTAGAGGACATTGTTTCCATTTTATACACAAGGCTTATATATATTACACAAATTTCCCAACTCATATCAGTAACGATTAGTAGAACTAGTGATATGGACCCAGGTATGTTTGAGTGACATCTCATATGCTTACCACCATAAAATGCTGCTTCCCATTCTAATTTACTAGTTTAATTTTTCTAATTCTTTAGAGGCCAGCAAAGTGAGAACAACTCACAAACCAGCTCCAAATAAGGTATTAATGGCTGATATCATCAGTGGGAGCATGGAGGAGGGCCACCATTTGTCTGCAAGTATTATAGTTCTTCCTCCTGAGGTCAGCCATTCTTGCCCTTGGGTGATCCTGTCCTTTGAATGAGCCTTGATCTCAGGAGGTGAGCTTGTGGCCCTTCACCCAAGTAGAAATTTCATCTTCTCACTTGCCCATTCAAGGGTTCTTGTTTGTTGAATATCCTAGCTCAAAGTATATTCCTCTCTGATAATCTTCATATTTTAAAAGTAGCCTTAAATACCCTAACCCAAGTGATAGAATTGTGTAGAAATTTTAGGCATAGGACAAGGGAAACAGCACTTTTGTCCTGTCTCTCCATCCTGCCTCCCAAGCCCATCTCCTCCCAAAGAAGTGACCTACATCACTTGCATACAGAAGCAGCCCTTGCATCTTCCTCAAAGCGTCATCAAACCTAATCTCCCTGTATTAGTCTTTTCATGCTGCTGATAAAGACTTACCTGAGACTGGGTAATTTATAAAGAAAAAGAGGTTTAATGGACTCACAGTTTGACATCACTGGGGAGGCCTCATAATCATGCAGAAGACAAAGGGAGAGCAAAGGGACTTCTTAGATGGTGGTGGGCAAGACAGAGGGAGATAACTTGTGTGGGGAAACTCCTCTTTATAAAACCATCAGATCTTGTGAGACTTATTCACTATCATGAGAACAGCATGGGAAAGACCCACCCCCATGATTCAATTACCTTCCATCGGGTCCCTCCCACAACATATGGGAATTGTGGGAACTATAATTCTAGATGAGATTTGGGTGGGGTCACAGCCAAACCATATCATTCCACCCCTGGCCCCTCCCACATCTCATGTCCTCATATTTCAAAAGCAATCATGCCTTTCCAACAGTCCCCCAAAGTCTTAACTCATTTCAGCATTAACTCAAAAGTCCACAGTCCAAAGTCTCATCTGAGACAAGGCAAGTCCCTTTAGCCTATGAGCTTGTCAAATCAAAAGCAAGTTAGTTACTTATTAGATACAATGGGGGTATAGGCATTGTGTAAATACAGCCATTCCAAATGGGAGAAATTGTCCAAAATGAAGAGGCTACAGCCCCATGCAAGTCCAAAATCCAGGGAAGCAGTCAAATCTTAAAGTTCCAAAATGATCTCCTTTCACTCTATGTCTCACATCCAGGTCATACTGATATAAGAGGTGGGTTCCCATGGTCTTGGACAGTTCCACCCTTGTAGCTTTGCAGGGCACAGCATCCCACCTGGCTGCTTTCATGGGCTGGCATTGAGTATCTGCAGCTTTTCCAGGCACATGGTGCAAGCTGTTGGAGGATCTACGATTGTGGGGTCTGGAGGACTGTGGCTCTCTTCTCACAGCTCCACTAGGCAGTGCCCCAGTGGGGCCTTTGTGTGGGGGCTTCAACCCCACATTTCCCTTCTACACTGCCTTAGCAGAGGTTCTCCATGAGGGTCCTGCCCCTGCAGCAAACTTTTGCCTGGGCATCCAGGCATTTCCACACATCCTCTGAAATCTAGGCGGAGATTCCTAAACCTCAATTCTTGACCTCTGTGCACCTGCAGGTTCAACACCATGTGGAAGCTGCCAAGGCTTGGGGCTTGCACCTTCTGAAGCCATCATGCAAGCTGTACCTTGGCCCCTTTTAGCCATGGCTAGAGTGGCTGAGATGCAGGAAACCAAGTCCCTAGGGTGCACACAGCAGGGGGGCCCTGGGCCCAGCCCACAAAACCATTTTTTCTTCCTAGTTCTCTGGGCCTGTGATGGGAGGGGCTGCCATCAAGTTGCAAATTTTCTGAACTTTTATGCTGTGTTTCCCTTTTAAAAGTGAATGCTTTTAACAACACCCAAGTCATGTCTTGAATGCTTTGCTGCTTAGAAATTTCTTCTGCCAGATAAACTAAATCATTTCCTTCAAGTTTGAAGTTTCACAAATCTCTAGGGCAGGGGAAAAATACCACCAGTCTCTTTGCTAAAACTTAGCAAGAGTCACCTTTACTCCAGTTCTCAACAAATTCCTCATCTCCATCTGAGACCACCTTAGCCTGGATTTTATTGTCCATATCATTCATTATCAGCATTTTGGTCAAAGCCATTCAATAAGTCTCTAAGAAGTTTCAAACTTTCCCGCATTTTCCTGTCTTCTTCTGAGCCCTCCAAAGTGTTCCAACCTCTGCCTGTTACCCAGAGAGGTTGGCTGGAGAGGCGTCACAATTATGGTGGAAGATGAAGGAAGAGCAAAGAGACTTCTTACATGGTGGCAGATGAAAGAGAGAGAGAGAGAGAGCGCTTATGCAGGCAGTCTCCCTTTTATAGAACCATCAGATCTCGTGATCTCGTGAGACTTATTCACTATCATGAGAACATTATGGGAAAGACTCACTCCCATGATTCAATTACCTCCCACTGGGTCCCTCCCATGACATGTGGGAATTGTAGGGGCTACAATTCAAGATGAGATTTGGGTCGGGACACAGCCAAACCATATTACTCACCCAGCATCAGAAATTAAGTAAGAGTAGAAATGTGAATATGGCAAAGACAGTATGAGCTAAATATTTCCTGTGCTTTTCTAAATCACCTCAGTTCCCTGCAGTTAAGTTCAGACGATGTGACCAGTTTGGGCCCATAGGCTATGAATACAAGCTAAAATTAGTGTTCTTCCTCTATCTCTCACGCCCTGCTTAAGGAAAGGTGGAGAAATCTAGATCCCTGAATTCCCACATGAAGGAGCATGAGCATGGAAAATTTGTTCCATCCACATCAGACTTTTCCTGAGAGAGAAAAGCATCTTTGTTTTGTTAAGTCACTGAGATTTTGAGGTTTGTTACTGGAACCTATCATGTTCTGGAGAAAACAGGGCAATTTTTGTGTGAAATGTCCTCCTTGTTCTCAGGTTATCTGCTCTATGAACTGACCTTGCAGAAACAGATGTTATTTGAAGGAAAATCCTCCCTACAAATTTGGAATTTGTTTCAGCTTCACAATGGCAGTCTTCAAAAACCTTCAATCAGCAGTCTAGCTTATATTAATATTTAGTTTATTGAGGCTATTGAGTATTGAGGAACAAAATTAGTTGCAGTCTGAGAGGATAGGTAATAACTATCATTCACTCGTAGATGCTGTGATTTTACCCATTCCTGCAGATAGCTGGCAAAGGCTGATGTTTGACATGTGATGCAGTATTGCAGACACTACTTTTCCATGTTGAAATGGCATGGATGATAGAGCTGCTATTTAATGACAGATGCTACTATGGCCTGTAATGTGTAGTTCTGGCTTTGGCACTAGTTTCTCTTCTTTCTCAGGGATTTCCAGGGTTAAAGTAATAGATATTCTCTGTATTATTCTTACAAAGACAAGAACAAAACAATAGATCACTATAAAGGAAGTTTACAACATTGCTCCCAACCCTCCCTGGGCCATTTGGCCAGGACATTCCTGTGTGTTTGACAGAAGGCTCTGCCTGCCTCTCTCAGCCTCTAAGCTTTGTGTCATGCTCCAAGGAACATGCAGATGGCAAAGATGCCAGATGCTCCAACCACATTTTTCTGGGTTGAAGATGTTTAGAAAATTGTAAGCAATATTTTTTGTGTTTTTTTCTTTTTCTCCATTAAGTTTCATCTTAATTATTTTTATTGGTTAAAATTATCTCCTTCCCTCAAATTGGAGATTTCTATTTCTAGAATTTTTTCACTTAGGCCTTTGGGTTTTTTTCTGTGTCAGTTTTTTCTGTAATAGTTTTAGCCCCATCTCTCAAGGGATATCGTGTCTTCTATGAGGACAGTTCTATGTTGTCTCAGCAGGGCCAGCTTTTGAACTCATTGCCTTATTTGCATTGAGGTTTACCGCACCAACATTTGCTGTCTCTTCCTGTTTTTTTTTTTTTTTTTTTTAATTTTAACATTTTAGTTGTCTCCACTGGGATCCAGTTGGGGCTCCCTCATGTGTGGGAGCTCCAGCTTCATTATAATCTCCATCCTGCCCACTCTCAATTGACTCTCGGCTCTAACTCAGGTTAGAACCTGAGGTTGACTCACTCAGTTTCCATCTGTTGTGTTTTTGGAGGGAGGCACTAAAATAAATCTCAAAGATGGTTGGTCACCTCAGTATCCAAATTCTGTAGAGTAGCTGAGAAGTAGCATTACTGTATTTTGGAACCATCTAAACCCTGACTCTTTTAAGGGCTATTCAGGAATGACACTGATGCACATTTTAAAGGTAAGGAATTAACAACCCTTATGAAATGTTACAAAGCCCTCAAAGGGCTGAATGGACTTGATACCATTCTTAGATGGAGGAGACACTATGTCACTTTCAAATAACACTTTCATCACGCTTTACCCATATTTCTACACCTTCCTTAGGGTGGTCCATAACCTAGACTCTTCAGGAGTTCACAGGAAAAGTCTGAAGAAGATAAGTGGTAGCTTTCCTGATTTAGCTGTTTTAATCTATTGCTTTAGGACAATATGTTGGGAGATAGACCACAACGATTTCTCAAACCTCAGTCAAGAATGGACTACAGTAAAGTCATATGGTAAAGGGGGGATTAGATTCCAAAGGCAGTGAGTAAGTGAAAAATCACATAGAGACAGAATAATTCTTGGAAAGCTTTAAGAAAGATTCTCTGTTGGAAACCAAGATAGAGCCAGTTTTCCTTCTGATTTTCAAGCAGATGAGCACCAGATGAAGAGGTTGGCTTGTGTTTTGGGGCCATGCTATTCCAAAAATATGTGTTTTTTGTAAAAAAAATTATCCAATCACAGTGAAGGGAAAAGTGGATTCACCTCTTTCATCTCTGGGGCATTTTCTCATGGAATAGAAGGCAAGAAAGACTGCCCTCAATTGCAATCTCAATTGCAAACTCAGTTCCCAAATTTGTATGCCTAACTTTGTGTAATTTAGATACACATGTTGATGTGGCTCCAAGGTAGTTTCTTGAAGAAACGTTGTCAGTTCCACTTTGGAGAGATAGAAGGGAGGTCCAGAGTCCATCCTGTTAAATGTCAGTAGCACGGATAGTGGAAATGCTGTAATGAAGGAATTAAAGAGCATGTCCTCAGTTCCTCAGTGCGGAGACAAGACTCCCATCTTCTCAATGAGTCTTTGTTCTTGGAGAGGCTTCTGAGATGAGAGGGAATGAGGCTTCTGTAGAGAAAATTTCCAGTTAACTTTATTGGAGCTGAAGCTCTAAGTGGATGAATTGTTAGTACTTGCCAATTCAGGAGGGGAACTGAAGGGAACCCTCTCCTAAAGTCTGAAGAGCCCAGGCAGTGCTGTGGCTGCCGGAAGCCTGGAGGACCCTTGCACCCCATGATGTCAGACTTCCAAGCAGGTTATTGTGAGGAAAGCACCAGCAGCAACGGGGGATCTCAGCATTGCAATCCCTGCTCTGGAAAGATTCTCTTTCTTAGAGTTTTAAAATATATTTGGTGGCCAGGCGCAGTGGCTCACACCTGAAATCCCAGCACTTTGGGAGGCCGAGGAGGGTGGATCATGAGGTCAGGAGATCGTGACCATCCTGGCTAACACGGTGAAACCCTGTCTCTACTAAAAAAAATACAAAAAAATTAGCTGGGCGTGGTGGCGGGCGCCTGTAGTCCCAGCTACTCGAGAGGCTGAGGCAGTAGAATGGCGTGAACCCAGGAGGCAGAGCTTGCAGTGAGCAGAGATCGAGCCACTGCACTCCAGCCTGGGCAACTGAGTGAGACTCTGTCTCAAAAAAAAAAAAAGAAAAAGAAAAAGAAAAAGTTATTTGGCAAAGTTTTTCTGAAGGAGTGTGCTAATTTTAACGTACTGTAAGTCACTTTGGAGATTTCCACTGTAGCCAGTAGAATCTTTTTAAGTAGTTTCCCTTTCACCCAGAGTAGTTGCAAGTGGCTGTCCTGAGCAAACAAGAAGAGACATTTCTATAGATTTCTGGGTGGGACTTGAGTGAAAGAAACCTGGTTCACTTGTCCAAGGGCATTTCTGCCATAATGTGGGCAGAGGAAACAGGATGTCTATGATTTATGTCCTCTAGACCTCATCACTGGAGGGTGTACCTGTGAGCCTGCCTCATACACCAAATTGGGATCCAAGCCCTGACCAGAAGTGATTGCCATTTCTCTAATGAAGAAACTCGAGACACCAATATAGTCAGTGAGCTTTGATTGGGTGACAAATCAGTAGCATGGTTGCCATGTGGCCTCTAGGTCACATTTATCTAGTAATGCCAGTGAGCAAGTTTATGTGTAAGAATTCCATATTCAGGAAAACTCTTCAAATTTAATCATGTATTGGGAGACCCCAGATTTGGTTTTGGATTGCTTCTAAACTTGGATGAATAGCTGGGGGACCACAACAACTCACTGGGTTTTTTTCCTTTGCAAAGTAAGGTGATGGAGATTGGGCTGGTGGAGAGCGGGTGAGTGTTGGGTGTGGACTAGTCTAAGATGTATTGCTGGGCTAGTATTTTATGAGTCTGTGATGGGCAGCTCTCTTTGCATAGAATACAAATGAAATGTGTTCTGAAACGTGCTCTTTAATAAGTGACCCTTGCAGGAGTGTTTCTCTGTTGATAACTACAGTTCTGTATTTTGGACTTCAGTAAACAAAAAGAAGCATGTGCTCTTTAATATTCCTTGTGCTATTTGATTTCTGATGAGCAATGTGGCTCCAGAGCTGGGGTCTGTGAGCTCTTCAGGGCAAATGTGTAAATTAACTAGCTGAGGCCAAGTTGTAGAAGACAGTGAGTAATAGTGACTGAATACTGACCATGGACCAGGCATTCTATCAATTGCTGTACCTGCTTTGTTTTATTAATGCTCACAATAACCCTAGGAGTTTGAGATTATTTTGATCTTATTTAATAAATAGTTGTAGTGAGGCTTAGAGAATAATTTGTCCAAGCTCACACAGCTAGAAGGTGACACGGACAAGATTTGAATGCAGGTTGCTTATTGCTGAGAAGGCTCTTTTAAACATAGTGTGATGGTCTGTTGACTTTTTATGTTTATTCCATTAAACTCATTTCTGCAATGCTTTGGGAAAATTGAAAATATCTTTAAAAGCTACATGTGATAAATGTTTTAAAATTGCCATCTAAAAACAAGCATGTAACTTAACCAACCATTAAAAAATTTATATAAACTTACTGCACAATAAAATGTTGTTCCAATTTTAAATTAAACAGATTAAAATAAATATCCAGTGTAATTCCCAGAACTGTCAGCTGCTCACTATCTGTTCAGTCAATTAAACATCATCAGCTATTTGTGTACTCAAGAGTTTTATTGAATTAACCACCAGGCTTTTGGTGTTTTGATTGTTACTACAGATGCCACTGCTTTGCTTTGCTTTGAGAACTGCTGTCAGAAAGAGGCAAGCACACACAACTGAACTGTTGGTCTCTGCAGAGAAAATACTTGTAAGTGTAAGACTGGCTTATTACTAATTACTTTTAATAAAGACTGCAGACAGCGAAACTTGCCTCTAACATTCTCACACATAATCTTTCTCTGCATGCATACGTAAAACCTCAAACAAAAGCCAATGTCAACAACAATATTCCCAGATAGCTTATTTCTTTCACAAAATGTCCAGAAGCCTGGAACAGCTCAGTTTTTCACACCTGAGTTGATACATTTTTTAAGAATGGGTGAAAAGCACTGAAGGGGGCAGATCCAGAAAGGTGCGTGTGAGGCTAGAAGGAAGAGTGACGACTTCTTATGTTTGTATTTGCTTTCCTTCCAAATAGGTTTTGTTCGTGGGGACCTATTTGGGCAACCATGATGTTTTCTTATTTTTCATGGTATGGCAAAATATTAAAATTTTCTTACTGCTGAGCAGGAAGAGTTGTCATAAAACACATTAAGAACATTTTTGGTTTTAGTCTACTCTAGTTTACTGTCCTCCTATTACATACCACAAAAGCCAGCCCCCACCCTCTCGATGGGGTTCAGGCTATCACTTCCATCTGTTCAGTTTCTGATCAGGCATGTGTGAGATAAGGCAGAGAAAGCATTCTCAACATGAACCACACTCCCTTATGAATTCACAATAGCTTAGGAAGACAAGCTTCATGTTCTTAAACTTTATAGATATGTTTCCCAATCCTCCTCTGTCTTTCCCATTGTTTCTGCTGAAATAAGGCCTCTCCTGTCTTGCCCTGGCTGCTCCTGCACTGATTTTCCCACTGCATTGGCTGGTGAGCATGTTAACTATCGTGAGAATAAGCTGCTCCCTGTCCTGGCACTGCTTTTTGAAGAAAACATTTCCTTCCCTTGTGCAAGCCAAGGAGTTACTTCCGTGGGGAGAAAGCTGGAGTGCTGATTGGAAACATGCGTTATTGCTGGTTTAAATTTGGCTTATTTGCAACAGACAGAGATTGGGAGAGATAGGAGAATGGGCTTCTCCTGGTCCTGAGGTGGTTCCCACATCTGCTTCATATTAGGTGCACTGTGGAGAAAAGACTTTGAAATTAACTTTAGTTGTGGAATAATAACGTAGACTTCTTAGTGTGGGGGATTGTGAATGATTACCCTCCAAAATGAAGGGTTGACATTTCATCCTCTGGGTACTTTTTCCAGGGTGGTTTGGCACTAAATAGAAACTGGAGAGGTGTCCTGCACCCTCTCTATCCCCAGTGGATGAAGGTACTATTTTACTTCCTCTTCCTCAGAAGCCTAGAGTCTGGCTTTCAGGGCACAGAGTCCACAGCCATCTGGAGTCATCACCTCCACTTCCCTAGTCCTCTGGGACCTACAGCAACCAGGGGTATTCTTGGTGACATGTGCAGATTTGTGTCTACTGGGGATGAGGCAGACCTGCTGCTGGTCTTACCTGTTCTAGAGTTTTCAGGTGGCGCTCTAGAAATAGTCACTCTGGCACAGGTCTGCAAAAAGAAAAGGATATATTTTAAAACTTTTTTGACTATCTTTCTCATCATTTCAGATCTCAGCCTCTTTTGAGATAATCTGAAGAAGACACCCAGACACTCATGAGTAAGTTATTCTCTGTGTATTCTCATTTCTCATTTAATTGTTTTTATTTTTCTCTCCTCATATTGAATGTAAGAGCTGTCATAGCAAAGCTCTTGTTACTGTCTCGTGTTCCCTGGGCCTAAGCAA
Organism: Symphalangus syndactylus; assembly: GCF_028878055.3. Taxonomy (NCBI): domain Eukaryota; kingdom Metazoa; phylum Chordata; class Mammalia; order Primates; family Hylobatidae; genus Symphalangus; species Symphalangus syndactylus. The sequence goes on from NC_072433.2 coordinate 70,089,951, forward strand.
TGTTTGGATATTGTAAGTACTTCAAGATTGAAGGTTGACTGAGTGAATCAAAGAATAAATGAAGGGAAGTCTCTACCAATAAAGGGTACTTCTGGAAGCTGCATTAGACCCTTGGATTCTTGACGGAGAGGACATTGGCACTGGGACAAAAGCTCTGGAGTTGTAATAGATCAGTCTGACCTCTCTGAGGTCAACTTAACCAATATCCTGGGATTAGGCAGGAGAAAGACTAGACAGAAGAAATTAGAAGGTCGATGACCTTCCAGACTACTTTCAATAACCGTGATTTGGGAAGCTTTTACGTTCACTAGGATCAGCCTCATCAGAGAGCTTTAAAATAGAAACAACAATCATCCATTGTGTGTGGTGTAAGTTTGCAGGCAGAGGCCTCAATTAGTTCTCTTCTTTAATGACCATCTAATTCTGTAGTTCCCTGATTTCCCCTCATTAAAGTACCCCTAGATAGTTGATTTGAGAGTTGTTTTAACTAGTCTTTTTTGATTTTAAGATTCTGATCAGAAAATCACTCAGATTACCCCAGGAAATGAAAGTTTATGGTAAAGACAGATTTTACATTTTATCATAAGGATTTTCACATTGTTATTTTATATTTGCCCTGCTAGAGAGTGAGGAAGGTAACCTCTTAATGCCTCATGAGAAGAGAAGTTGTAATTGAAATCATATCTGTTGGTCCTTGTGGAAGTGAAGAACGAGACAAGTTATTCCACATAAGAGAACCCATGACCAGTCCAACCTCAGCCCCCCGAAACAGGGATGTCTCCAGGCTGTACTTACATTTCTGAAGCAGTTATGGAGGGCAATCTCACCACAGGGGGCTGTGACTAATCACAACCCTTGTGACTAATAACTCATTTATTAAAAATATTATCCCGAGGAGAAAACAAAGGGGCCTTTTGGAAATAATCTGAATAATGTCTGTCTCAAAGAATTCCAAACCTTCTATGTGCTAACTTATAAAAAGTCTAATTAATGTGGTACTAGTAATAATCAAGCCTCACTAATCTTTGAACAAAATTGTTTGAAATTTCTTGAGCTTGCATGTAATCCACGACGGCCTCTCCAGCTTCTCTGCTGGTAATGACTATAGATCTCTGAATCCTATGAGTAATTGACTTATTCTTTTGTTTAATTCAAAATTTCCAGGCATTCAGAGAATCTTATTGGCCTTCCTCATCGAGTTGCAAAAGAACATGGCCTGGATTCCTACTTATGGGCCAAGTGGCCATGTTGGATTCAGTCATGTTGGCTTCCATGAGGCTGGCCCTGGAGATGCCTAAACAGAAATTTTTCCTCAGAAGGAGCTATGCACATGCAGTGATTCAGAAGTTTGGTGTGTTCAGTACAGGGTAGAATGAGAAATGTGGCTTGTTTAATTCTGTTCATTCTTCCATATCAACTTATTAAAGAATAACGTGGAAGAATTTAGCTTCTCTGGAAGCTGAAAGCAACTTTGGATAGTATTTAGATGAACCTCCACATTTTAAAGATCAGGAATCTGATAAACAAATGCCCTGGCCAAGATCACAAAGGCAATTAAAGGCAGAACCAAAATAATTCAGGTAGACTCACTCGAAGAATGATGACATGGCTCTGGCAAACTTATCTCTGAAACATTTGCTCCTCACATCTACCCCCTCCCCATTTTCTTTGGTAAAGAGCAGAGTTTAATTTCCAAATAAGTAAATTAAAATCATGATTAGAAAACCAAGTTAGAAGGCAATAAATAATCCAGTATTCTGGAAGGTTTTAAAATGTTTGCCTCATCTATTTTGTGAAGTGAAAATAACTTTATCCAAATTGTGGTAATATTTTTTTAACATTGTTTAGACCCTTTGACTTCTCACTACAAAATTGAATAATATACCCCTGACTACTTAAATGGAGGAAGAAAGGATGAATATTAGTGGGAAACCCCCAAATTTCATTTATTTTAGAGAGATATGTGAGTTGATGAAAAAGAAATAATCTGTAGAACAAAGAAGCACAATTCATTGCTTTCAAGTACATAAAACAAATAGAGCCAGGCCAACAAGTTTATCTAATGGTGTTTTTAAGGAGACTCATTATAAGTATTTAATTAATATACTATTTAATATGTTATTTTGTTGTGGTCATCAATTGTGCTTTTGGGGTATATATAAAATCATCCAGAAATGGGGATATGGTAAAACTAATTTCATTCCAGACCTTGTTCTAATGAATAACAATTTTTAGTATGCTCAGACTTAAAAGTTTATATAGTTTTGAATATTTTGGTTTTAAAATCATGTATTTCTCCGACAGATCTCAACATGCTTTAATATCATTAGATGAGTGTCATTATTATCTATGGACTACATTTTGCTGATGGGAATCTGAATCTCAGGACAAAGGAGGAAGGGGAGGGTGCTGTTCTCCCAACACTAATTCTTAGGCTAATAACTGACTTAGGAGATCATACCCTGCTCTTTCCATTTACTTTTCATTTAGTTCTTCAGGATTTTGGAATAGAAAAGTGGGAAATAAAATATGGTAAGGGCAATTTATTATTAGACTGTAGATATTTTAAAGGAAAACAGCCCTTTATACTGTTTGACCCTATGACATATGTTAAAAAGCAGGAAGAACAGCGATGCCCTGTAAGTTGATATTTAGGACTCTATGATTCATGCCCACTCTAGTTCAGGAACAACTTAATATCTACTGGTAAACCTCTGGAAAACAACAAGGCCAACCCTATCACTTTTTTCCTAGTTGTAGATTGACGACTTTTCATCCTTTATCTTTTAGGAAAATTTAACTTTGTTGAATTTACTTTGACAGGTTAGCTCGATGTAACTGCATTAAAAAAAATCACAAGCAATTTAATCACAAGAAATGGAAGAGGAGAGAATTCCCTAATGGCTGTTGCTGTTACAAAGGTAGTCATAGCAGTTTTAAAAATCGTTTTCTTCTTCTTCTTCTTTTTTTTTTTTTTTTGCCATTTCAGACAGTCCAAAAAAGAAAGAGGGCCGCTGAGTATATTGCCAGGGAGCTAGAGAATGAGACAAAGAATGCCAGTGATACATGCATTAGTTTCTCTTGGGAAACCCAGGCTGTTTTAAAAAGCCATGAGCTTGAGGAATCTTGGTGAAACCACTGAAGAAAAAGCTTATCAATATTAAAGGACATTGTAAAACTCTTTGGAGATATTTATTTCACCCTATTAGAAAATACTTTATTAGATTGAGTCTATTTTATGTGTAGGGTCAACAGAACCAGTCCCATCCTTCCTTCCCTTGTCCTCTTTAGACAGCCCTCAGGACTGACTCCAACTCAAGTCATTACAGAATATAGTTACAGGAATCTCAAAAGGAATAAAAGCACTAATATTGAACCATGCTCCCTAATACAGTTTGCCTATTTGTCCTCACCTAAATGTCATGTTGAATTATAATCCCCAGTATTATGGGTGGAACCTGATGGGAGGTGATTGGATCATAGGGGTGGATTTCTCATGAATGCTTTAGCTTCCTCCCCTTGGTCCTGTCCTCACAACAGTGAATTCTCACAAGATCTGGTCATTTAAAAGTGTGTGGACCTCCCCCTGAACTCTCTTTCTTGCTCCTGTTTTTACCATATGAAGTGCCTGCTCCTGCTTCAACTTCCACCATGAGTAAAAGCTTCCTGAGGCCTTTCCAGAAGCAGATGCTAGTGGTATGCTTCCTGTAAAGCCTTCAGAACTGTGAGCCAATTTAATCTCTTTTCTATATACATTACCCAGTCTCGGGTATTTCTTTATAACAATGCAAGAATGGCCTAATACAGAAAATTGGTACAAGGAGTGGGGTATTGCTATAAACATATCTAAAAATGTGGAAGAAACTTTGGAAGTAGGTAACAGGCAGAGGTTGGAAATACTTGGAAGGCTCAGGAGAAGAAAAGAAAATGAGAGAAAGCTTTGATTTTCTTAGAGACTGGTTAAATGGTTGTAACCAAAATGCTGATGGTGATATGGATAGTAATGTCCAGGCTGCTGAGATCTCAGCAGCAGAGGAACTTATTGGGAACTGGAGCAAAGGTCATGCATGTTATACCTTAGCAAAGAACTTGGCTGCATTGTCCCCCTACCCTAGGGATCTGTGGAAGTTTGAACTTCAGAGTGATGATTTAGGGTATCTGGCAGAAAAACATTTCTAAGCAGCAAAGTGTTCAAAATGTGGACTGTCTGCTTCTCTGCTTCTAACAGCTCATCCTTAGATGCAGGAGCAAATAAATAACTTGAAGTTGGAGTAATATTCAAATAGGAATTAAAATGTAAAGTTTGGAAATTTTTCAGCCTAGCTATGTGGCAAAAGAAGAAAAGGCTTTTTTGGGATGGGAATTCAAGTAGGCCATGGAAAAACCACTTGCTAGATATTTGCATAACTAAAAGGGAGCCAAATACTAATATCTAAGACAATGGGAAAGGCCTCAAAGACATTTCAGAGATCTTCAAGGCAGCCTTTTCCATCAAAGGCCTAGAGGCCTAGGACAGAAAAATGGTTTAGTGGGCCAGGCCCAGGGCCTTGCTGCCCTGCTCAGCCTCAAGACACTGTTCCTCATATCCTGTCCACTCTGGCTCCATTCTCAGCTCAAAGGGGCCCAGGTATGGTTCAAGCTGCAGCACCAGAGAGTGTAAGCCATAAGCGTTGGCAGCTTCCATGTGGTGTTAAGCCTGCAGTGCACAGAGTGCAAGAGTTGAGGCTTGGCAGCCACTGCCTAGATTGTAGAGCATGTTTGGAAAAGCCTGGGTGTCCAGGCAGAAGGCTGTTGCAGAGACAGAGCCCTCACAGAGAACCTCTACTAGGGCAATGCCAAGGGGGAAATGCGGGGTTGGAACCTGCACACACAGTCTCCACTGGGGCACTGCCTAGTGGAGCTGTGAGAAAGTGGCTACCACCCTCCAGATCTGAGAATGGTAAATCCACCGGCAGCTTGCACCCTGTGCCTGGAAAAGTCATAGGAAGTCAACAACCTGTCAGAGCAGCCTTGGGGCTGAACCCTGCAAAACCTCAGGGATGAAGCTGCCCAAGACTTTGGGATTCCACCCCTTGTAGCAGTGTACCCTGATGTGGGACATGGAGTCAAAGGAGATTATTTTGGGGATTTAAGACTTAATGACTGCTTTGCTGAGTTTTGAGCTTGCATGGGTCCTGTAGCCCTTTTCTTCTGGCCAATTTCTCCCTTTTGGAATGGGAATGTTTACCCAATGCTGCTACCTCTATCATATCTTGGAAGTAAATAACTTGTTTTGATTTTACAGTTTCATAGGTAGAATTGGGACTTTTGAGTTAATGCTGGAATGAGTTAAGACTTTGGGGGGACATTGAGAAGTGATTGTATTTCAAAATGTGAAAAGGACATGAGAGGCCGGGCATTGTGGCTCTCATCTGTAATCCCAGCACTTTGGGAAGCCAAGGTGGGCAGATCATGAGGTCAGGAGATCGAGACCATCCTGGCTAACACGGTGAAACCCCGTCTCTCCTAAAAAATACAAAAAATTAGCTAGGCATGGTGGCATGTGCCTGTAGTCCCAGCTACTCAGGAGGCTGAGGCAGGAGAATCGCTTGAACCTGGGAGGTGGAGGTTGCAGTGAGCTGAGATCACACTACTGCACTCCAGCCTGGGTGACAGAGTGAGACTCCGTCAAAAAAAAAACAAAAACAAAGGACATGAGATTTGGGAGGGACCATGGGCAGAATATGGGTCCTGGTGGGAGGTGATTGGATAATGGAGGTAGATTTATCATGAATGGTTTAGCACCATCCTCTTGGCGCTGTTCTTGTGTGGTGAGTGAGTTCTCACGAGATCTGATCATTTAAAAATGTGTGCCACCTACATTCTCTCTCTTGCCCGTTTTCACCCTGTGAAGTGCCTGCACCTACTTTGCCTTCCACCATGAGTAAAAGCTTCCTGAGACCTTTCCAGAAGCAGATGCTTCCTGTACAGCCTGCAGAACCATGAACCAATTAAACCTCCATTCTTTATAAATTACCCAGTCTCAGGTATTTCTTTATAGCAATGCAAGAATGGCCTAATACACTCCCTGATATATCACAGCCTCCACCCCACAGTCAACAAATGCTCTTAAGGAAGCATATAGGGTCTTTTTTAAAACTGTCTTTGAGACAATGGATAGAACAACAGGTGACACTCTAATAGCAGCTCTGGTGGCCAGAGAATTACTGCTTTCTTCACTTTGTAGCTCTATTGAGCTACCCAAAAATAAATGAAAAAATCACAGGCAAGGCCGGGCGCGGTGGCTCAAGCCTGTAATCCCAGCACTTTGGGAGGCCGAGGCGGGTGGATCACGAGGTCAGGAGATCGAGACCATCCTGGCTAACACGGTGAAACCCCGTCTCTACTAAAAATATAAAAAATTAGCCGGGCGTGTTGGCGGGCGCCTGTAATCCCAGCTACTCGGGAGGCTGAGGCAGGAGAATGGCGTGAACCCGGGAGGCAGAGCTTGCAGTGAGCCGAGATCGCGCCACTGCACTCCAGCCTGGGCGACAAAGCGAGACTCCGTCTCAAAAAAAAAAAAAAAAAAAAAAAAAAAAATCACAGGCAGATGACTCTGTTCTATAGGAAATGCTCATTATGATTCTGCTGTGGTTAATAAGACATTTACAAATAATCCACCTTCCTCTATTTATTTCCTTGTTCATATATTAAAAAATATTATTGAGTGCCAGCTTGTGTGAGACATTATGTTAAGTGGTGTGTAGTAATTGTGAGATGAGCAACAAGGAGCTCCTTCCTTTTCTTTCTTCAGTTCTTTGCTTACATATATTATAACACTAAGTCCTATCCTGGTCACCCTGTTCATAATTACAACCTCACACACACACTGATTATCACTCTTCCTTGCTTTTACTATCTTTAATCCTTACTCACATCTAACATGTGATATATTTGATTTATTGACTACTTGTCTCTCCCACTATAATGTAAATTTCATGAAGCTAGGGATTTTGATTTTTTTATGTTCACAGACCCAGCATTTAAAAAAAATGCCTGGAAATAGGCTCTCAATAAATATTTCTAACCAATCAATTAATGAATGAAGCAATTGCAGACAAAAACATAATAATGAAGTGGCACTAAAGACCCCTCTTGTTTTTTATTTGGATCCATTAAACGGTACTAATTGCATCTGTTTTTTTCAGATTTCTAGACATTTTATAATCTCTTCTCCAAAAATGTCAGGTATGATAGTGCCTGAAGACTTGGTGAAAACACAGTTAATTATATCTATTTTCCTCTGATCTACACATCAAACATGCATGGCAATAAAGATCAGATTTTCCTGGAAAAACTTGATAAATTGATAACCATATGCTTCCAAGAGGGCTCCAAAAATCATCTGCTAAAATTTATTACTTGGGTTGATACTGCTTATTTTGCTGGGTTCCTGTGAAAAGTATGTGGGATAAAGTTTACAAAAACCTATTAAATCTGGCATTGGAGATCAAGGAGATGCAGAAGAAGTAGTAAAGGAGACTGAACATGAAATTCCAGAGAGGCAGAGAAAACCAGGCTACAAAAGTATTCAAGGGCAAGTGATAAACTTTGCTGGTCTAGTTTATAGCTCAACTAATGAACTAATAGTAAGGAGGAAGTTATTGATGACTTTCATAAAAGAAGCTTCAATAGATTGGTGAGGCAAAATTTACTGCAAATTTAAGATAAAATGAGAGTAAATACATATAGGGGACAATTGGTATAGACAATACTTTCATAAACTTTTGCTATAAAGGAAAGAAAAGACATGGAGTGTAAGGTCATAAAGAGTTTTCTGCATTTTTTATGGTTCCCCAAATAGTAGCCTGTTGGTATGAGAATGATTCAGTAGAAACGAAAAAAATTATTGATATGATTCATAGAAAAAATGATGCCTGGAGGAATGTTCTTGGTGGATGAGAGGAATGGGGTCTAGTGGACAGGTAGCAATATTGACCATAGCTAGAACAGAAAAGAAGCCTCAACATTTTCACCCATGCCCTGGAGGAAGACATTAATAAATATTGCAAATTCGGTAAAAATAGCTAATATACTAGATAGTACCATTGAAATTTAAAATATCTGTCATGTATAAATATAAAATAGGGCCAGATAATCTGAAATATATGGGCTTATAAAAAGGTAAGTGAAAATACAGATAATCAAAAGCAAGTAACTTGGGAGGGAAGTACTTAAGGTTAAATTGTTACAAGATTTGTATATAGTTTTTCAAGGTGGATAAAAATTTTTATTAACTTCACACTGTTAAATTAATTATGAAAGTTAAAAATTTTAAGTGCAATCACTAAAACAAAAAAAAAGTGTGTATAATAGTCTATTACAGGAAAAATAATGGAATTCCAAATATAAAATAGCTTTGTCTACTAGAATAGTAGATAAGGAAGAGTAACCAGATGTTCAAGGGTCTGAAAACAATGGTTAAAAACATAAAATATATAGTTTTGGTAAGAAAAGTCATTTTCTTTGAAGGACTTAATGCTCAAATTATTTCTTCAATTTGATAGTCTTTAAATATTTTAAGATCTATCATAAGTAGGGGAAGGGATTAAATGTACTCCTTATTTAATGTTAGAAAGTTGAACGGGGTATGGATATGAGTTATGGGGTGGTAGTTTGGGGGTTTATAGTAAGGAAAATATTTATAAAAATGGAATGGCTAACATGTGAGATACTGAGCTCTCCTTCAGAGATCATAGGATCATTTGTCAGGAAATTTTGGTATGGGTTACTGTAGCAAAAGTTGGACTAAATGAACTGAATAAACTCTTTGCCAACTCAAAGATTTTAAAGTAATAGTAATGATTTTTAAAAATGTTCTAATCACCTTATAGACATTACTTTATTCAATCTTTGCATCAACATCATCAGATAAGTATTATCCCTGTTTTTGAAGATGCTAAAATTTAGAGGTTTAAGTGCCTTGTTGAGGATGTGCAGCTTGTGTGGGGGTAGAAATCCAGGAATGCCTCATTCTAAAGTGGGAGACTTCATTATGCATCACGGAATCCCAGAATGAGAGTCATCGACTCATTTCTAATCTTGCCAAATTCCCACAAAGAAGTCCTTTCTGTCTCATAATAGTGGTGTAAAATATCGTAAGCCAAAATCAGCAAATGTAGATATATATATACACACATATACATATATGTATGATATATACATGTATTATATATACATATATTTCACACATACACACACACAATTTCAGTAAATACTTTGCTCCTTCTTCTTTTCCAAAAACCTAGAACCGAAAAGAAGCCTTCTTCATGCATAAAAGTAAATTTCTCCAAGTGAATTTTGGCAGTAATTTTTTTAGAACTAATTGTTTCCAGTATACAAAGTGAATCTTTATTAATTTTTATGTAATTTCTCTTCTTTTGTATTTGGTCCATAGATAATTGTTCTTTTTTTCTTTTTTGCATTTGATTCTTTTATAAAGTCTGATGGTGTTGGATATTCTTATACAAATTCTGATAATAAACCTTAATATTGATTTGTCTAATAGGAGAGGCACAGCTTGAACATACTACTGCTGAATGAAAATAAGCATAACTTGGAAGATTTCTTTTAGTAAATCAGTTGGTTTATAGTGACATTTCAGAGGGAAGTGGATAGAAGATGCATGGATAAAAATTATTTTTTGGAAAATAAAAATTGAACATATCTCTACTCTGAATTTGCACTAACTTAAAACTCTAAAGACTACTAAATGCTAAAAGGATTCATTGTGGTCCTGAACTTGGTGGACAGAAATGTGACATTCTGATATTCTGATTTGAATATCAATACCTATTTCTAGGTATTTTCTACAAACTTAGCTTGATGGAACTTTCCTGGGAGCAAATTTTCTAGTGAGATTTCAAGCCAAATTTGATGGCATTTGGTTGAATTGGATGAGCTTCAAAGTGAACAAGCCAAATCTAAATCTTTGTTTGAATTGGCTGAAACCCAATGGGTTCATGTCACTGGTGAAAAATGGCTTTGCTTGGGTGAATAGGTTTTGCTGAGGCTTCCAGTAGCTATCTCATGGCTAAGAAAAGTCATGGAAAAATTTGGCCTCAAAAACAAAAAACAAACAACAAACAAACAACGATAACAACAACAAAAAAAAAACAAAAAAACCTGAGAATGTGGAGCAGTGTTGTTGGAATCTCATCATCCCTAAAGTTCTTGCTGACATTTAGGATGAGTGTAGACTCTGCCCTTCAGTTTTGTAGGGGTTGAATTCCAACTTTGCTAGTTGACTTCTAAGTATGTCATCTTTACTTTTTAATAACCAATACCTAACAAGTACTCTTATTGTGATTGAATTTTAGATCTCTCTTTACCCTGAAAAGCAAAACTTATTGTGGGACCCTAGGGATGGTGGCGGGGCTGCTCTTTCCCCTCCCTGCTCGCAAACTGAAATTTGGAGGTCAAGTAGGAAGAAAGAGGAGTCCCTTGTTGAGTTGCAGTCCACTTTGGCTTACTCAGTCACAAAAGAGGTTTCTCAATCTGGTGTGTGTGTGTGTGTGTGTGTGTGTGTGTATGTTAGCGTAATTGTTTTGGGGGTCTCTTCTGAAGAAATATTCACAGAACTTCAAACACATGGCTCATTAAGACCTATCATAGAGGACTTGTTCTCATCTGCAAGCACTCCTTTCTTGGAGGGTTGTACCTTTCTTGCTTTTATGTAGTAAGGCACAGAAAGCTATGCTAAATAGGAAAAGCTAATGTTAAAATATACCTCCCTCACTTTATGCAGGTAAGCAGAGGAAGCTACTGTTAGATTAGAAAGTTTTGAGACTTCATCTGTCAATGGTCAACGTGCCTCCAAGATGGAGAAAGTCTACATATACAAGAAAGTCAAGCAAAGATAACTGGAGTTGAGATACGGAGGGAGAAGCTCTCTGCATATAGTTTTGCCTAAATACAGCTCTATCTCTTGATATTTCAATTACATGAGCTGGTAAACTCACTTCTTTTGCTTAAGCTTAGTTTGAGTTGCAGTTTGTCACTTACAACCAAAACCATATAACCTCCACAAGGTTACAAAATTAGGTAAGACAGACCCTGCGATACCTATTTCATTTGAATGACTGTGATGGCAAGATATTATATTTATCCACAGTATTAAAACTGGCATCACCCAACCATCACTTAGGATTTCCAAATGACCTTACCTTTCCATTGTTCACAGAAGGTGGTGACTGACTCATGAGTATGACCTGAAGTTCTATAAAACACCATATACTCAGCACTTCAATATAGATGCATGGATATCATAATGCAATGAGGGGCTACTAAGGTGCCTGAGAGCCTTTGGTCACTTTGCAGTTGTTTTGATTGAGGAGATTTCTTTCCTCCTCCTTGACATACTGTTACATGGCTCCTAGGTGCTGTCAGATGCTGTATTTCTTGTATTAGTGAATTTTTTTCCTGAATGCACTACGGTTTTCTGTAACACTATCCACCTATCCTCTTCTCCCACTCCCTTGTTAAAATGGTTTTTAGGGAAAGATACTCTTTAAATTTTCAGTAGCATTGGGATATTACAAACATGGAATGCTAAGTTAAATCTGACATTCTTCCTCTTAGCTCACTTTTTTATTACAAGCACATAAGTTAAGAATCCACTGTGAGCTTTAATTGAATTTCTTGAGATGTTTTTATGATAACCCTATCCTACAATTAGAATTTTAAAAATATGATTCACATAGTTATCTTTGCTAAATATGTGTTTATGCTCATGTTCACTTTCACCAATTCTTCTGCCAATATGGCAGATTTTCATTTGAGTACCATAAAAATGCATTTGTTTTAGTGGACAGAATAATGGAATTACTGTATTTTAATGATGTTGTTTTCTTTGTTCAGCATCCAGGCCATTGCTACAATTTTCCAGTCTGGTCATGGCTAAAATGTTTTAGGCAGTATTTAGGATGGCTTGACTCCACCATGCTAAAACATGCTGCTAATATTATAAACCCTTGTAACTTTGGAGATTTTTCTCAATGTATAAATACAGAAGTGTGGGATGGATTTTGCTTTTGGTGGTTTCAGAGGGGTGGCCATGCAAGAAATTGTTTTCAAAACAATCACCCCCACCATCTGTGCTGCAGAATACAGATTTAAGGGGCTGATAGAGACCCTTGGGCATCTCAGTAGAAAAGAGCTCAGGAAACCTCTGAGATCACCTACCGTTTGTGAGAAAATCACCGGGCTCGGGGTGGGGTGGGGGGAATGGCTTTACAGAACTGACTTTACCTGATGGGAGGACATGTTCAGGTTTTTAGGATAATCCTTATTTTTGTGGGTTTTGTTTATACAACATGATTTACCGCTGCCTTACTGGCTAAGTATTATCTTCCCTTCTCTTTTTAGTGAAAGTTTCATACCTATGCTATTAGGAGGTTCTGTAAGAGGTCCAACTTTTTAAGACAATAAGGTATCAGTGAGTAAAGAGCATGGAAATGTTGAATTTACAAAGATAGACTGTTTTCCTTAGCAAAAAAATATCCTCCTAATTTCAAACCCTCTCCAGAGGGCTAAGGAAAGCTTTAAATATCCATTCAAAATTCTTCACAGCCAGACATCCCTTTTAAAGGAATTAGGTTACATCAGTTGATGTAATTAACTCAGATTGTTTGAGTGATCCAAATCCCAAAGGCAGCAATACATCTGTGCAGCACACACATTTCCTCTTCTGTGCAAAGGCGCCAGTGGTTTCGCTTCTGGGTGTGTATTTGAGGGGTTGACGAAATGGGGGCAAGAGCAGGAGCTGGTGAAAGGTAATATAGAGAACAATCATGTACCAAAAATGGGGTTTTTTTAATGCTATCTGATTGTCTTTTAAATCTTTGTTTGAAAAAGGAATATCAGTTTGGAATCTGTCAATAATCAAATATATTAAAATAAGCCATCTTTTGTTTCATTAGCCCAGTTATTCATTACTGCTCTTTGGGCATCTGGCCAGCAGTGTAGAGCTGGAGGGAGAGGTATCTTTTAGTCAATCAGTGAACTGGAAGATGTGCCATTTTTTCACCTCTGACTTGCAGGAAGAGGGCTCAAGAATTTGTGTTTGCAAAACAAATCCAGTCGCTTTATATCGTATTTGAATATCGTCTCACATCGAATCTTGAAGCTATAAAGGTATATTTATGCTTAAATATTTCCATCTCCAGGTGATGTTGTACCTGACCCATTTCATATAGCTTTCTGTCAAATTCTTTTAAGAATTTGAAACTCAGAGCGTCAGAGTATGCTGTCTTTGAAAATCTTTTTCTGATAGACTGTCTTTGAATTACTACAAAGCTTCATCTCCGTAACACTCTATTTCTTGACCAGATTCTACATAGGTTGTCCAGTTTGTATTTACTCTTAGTGTCACATCAGCAAATGTGAAATACAATTATTGCTTTCTCTCTATATTAAATTCTTTCTGATATTTTAAAACTGCAGGTCTTCTACAGTGAGAAGAGTTGTAACAAGAGGTAGAGATAATGCACTAAATTAAGAACATGTATATATTAAGAGACTTCTGTTGACTATGACTAGATCACTAAAGATAAAACATAATATTTTTTAACAAGACAAATTTCTATTTATATTTTATGTTGCTCTCAGTTCTGCATATTCATTTGTAATAAGAAAACATTATTTTAAGCAAACATAAATAATTGCACAGCTTTTTGTCTTTCATCAAATTCAAGACTTTTTTTGGCTTTGAGGTACTTTGCTGGAGTAAAAGGGCTTTTTAAAAATCACTATTTTGTACATGTTCTTAGGAATGTCTGGTAAAAAGATATCTGAGTCTTAGCGAAAGGATATAAAATATAAGTCAACTGCATTTAAAAGAAAAACTCCAACCTAAGACTGACCACAGTATTTAGGGGGCTTAGGCGTTTTCAAATAACTGTTTTAGTTTTGGCCCTTTTGTCTAGACAACACAAGGGAGAATGCTTTTTTCCATCAATTCTAGGTCTAATCTATACAGTTCTGTTCAGCTTTTTTTCTGTCTCTCCCATCCAGTCCAGGGAACTTTCCTGATTGGTAATGGTACACTGAATTCACTCTTACCCCTGGAGTTGTTCAATGTTACGATTGGAAGCGTCTTTAGGGATTAGTCCGACTCTTACTTTTTAAAAACTTTTGTATTTTATTGTAGTAAGAACATTTAATATGAAATTAACCCTCAATAGATTTTTAAGTGTACAATACAGTATTGATACAATGTTGTACAGCAGATTTCTAGAACTTATTTATTTTAGTAACTGAAACTGTATATCCGTTGGTAAGCAACCTGTCCCTGGCAGCAACAGTCCCTGGCAACCACCATTTTACTCTCTGCTTCTAGGAGTCTATTTTAGATGTCTCGTGTAAGTAGAATTATACAGTATTTGGCCTGCCCTAACTGGCTTATTTTATTTAGCATAATGTCCTCATGGTTGATCCATGTTGTTGCATACTGCACTATTTTCTTCTTTTTTAAGGCTAATATTGCACTGTATTTATATACCACATTTTCTTTATTCATTTATCTCTTGATAGAAATTTAGATCGTTTCCCTATCTTGCCTATTGTGTATAGTACTGCAATGAATGTAAGAGTGCTAATGTCTCTTGGAGATTTTGATTTCAATTCTTTTCTAAAAATACTCAGAAGTGGGAACGCTGGATTATATGATAGTTCTATTTTTAATTTTTTTGAGGAAACTCTATACTGTTTTTCATAGTGGCTGTACCATTTTGTATTCCCAACAACAATATACAAGTTTTCCAATTTCTCTGCAGCCTCATGAACACTTGTTAGTCTTGAGTTTTTGGTAATGATCATCTTAACACTATCTCACTGTGGTTTTGGCTTACATTCCCCTAATGATTAGTGACATTGAGCATCTTTTCATATACCTGTTGGCCATTTGTATGTCTTTGGAGAAATGTCTATTCAAGTCCTTAATCCACTTTTAAAATTGGGTTCTTAGCTTTTTTTTTTGCTATTAAGTTGCAGGAGTTCCTTAAACATTTTGGAAATTAATTCCTTATGAAATATATGGTTTGCAAATATTTTCTCCCATTCCATAAGTTGCCTTTTCATATATGACCTTTATTATGTTGAGAAAATTTCCCTCTGTTCCTTGTTTATTGAAAGTTTTTATGATGAAAGAGTATTGATTTTTATCAAATGCTTTTTCTGCATTTATTGAGATGATCATACAATTTTCTTCCTTCATTCTGTTATTCCAGCCTGATCATGGCTAAAATGTTTTAGGCAGTATTTAGGATGGCTTAATTGATCTTTGTATGTTGAATCATCTTTGCATCTTAGAAATGAACCCCACTTGGTCATGGTGTGTGGTCCTTTTAGTGTGCTGTTGAATTTGGTTTGCTAGTAAGTTGTTGAGGATTTTTGCAATTATATTCATCGTGGATATTTGCCTATAGTTGGTTTTCTTGCAGTCTCTTTGTCTTTTTTTTTTTTTTGAGATGGAGTCTCACTCTGTTGCCTAGGCTGGGTGCAATCTCGGCACACTGCAACCTCCACCTCCCAGCTTCAAGCCATTCTCCTGCTTCAGCCTCCCGAGTAGCTAGGACTACAGGCACACTCCACCATGCCTGGCTAATTTTTGTATTTTCAGTAGAGATGGAGTTCCACCATGTTGGCCAGGCTGGTCTCAAACTCCTGACCTCAAGTGATCCGCCTGCCTTGGCCTCCCGAAGTGCAGGGATTACAGACATGAGTCACCATGCCTGGCCCTCCTTGTCTGGTTTTATATAAGGGTAATGCTGGCCTCAAAAATGAGTTTGAAAGTGTTTCCTCCTCTTTAATTTTTTGGAATAGTTTGAGAAGGATTGGTGTTAATTCTTCTTTAAATGTTTGGTAGAATTCATTGGTGAAGCCAGCTGGTCCTGGGCTTTTCTTTATTGAAAGGTTTTTGATTACTGATGCAATATTCTTGCCAGTCTGTTCAGATTTTCCATTTCTTCATGATTCAGTCTCAGTAGGTTGTATGTTTCCAGGTTGTTCATTACTTCCTGGTTATCCAATTTGTTGGCATATAATTGTTCACAGTAGCCTCTTATGATTCTTTTTCTTCCTGTGGCATCAGTTGTAGTGTCTCCTCTTGCATTTCTAATTTTATTTGGGTATCATCATATCTTTTTTTCCCCCTTAGTCTAGCTAACAGTTTGTCAAGTTTGCTTTTCATAAAACCAGCTCTTAGTTTTGTTGATTTTTTTCTACTCACTATTTTGTTTGTTTCTACTGTAATCTTTATGATTTCCTTCCTTCTGCTAACTTTGGGCTTACTTTATTCTTTTCCTAGTTCCTTCAGGGTGGAGCAGTAGGCGATTGTTTATTTTAGAACTTTCTTTTTAAATGTAGGTATTTATCACTATAAAGTTTTCTCTTAGTACTGCTTTAGCTTCATCCCATAAGTTTTGGCAAGTTGTGTTTCTATTTTCATTTGTCTCAAAATATTTTCTAATTTCCCTCTTGATTTCTTCCTTGACCTATTGGTTGTCCAAAATATGTTGTTTAATTTCCACATATTCATGAATCTTTCAGTTTTTCTTTTGTTATTGATTTCTGGCTTCATTCTTTTGTGGTTGGAAAAGATATTTGGTATAATTTCAATCTTCTTAAAATTTTTAAGACTTGTTTTGTGACCTAATATATGAACTATCCTGGAAAAAGGTCAATGTGCTTTTGAGAATAATGTATATTCTGCTGGTGTTGAGTGAAATGTTCTGTATATCTCTGTTAGGTCCATTTGGTCTATAGGATTGTTTAAGTATTGTTTTCTTGTTGATCTTATGTCTGGATGTTCTGTTTATTATTTAAAGTAGGGTATTGAGGTCTCCTACCGTTATTATTATTTTTTCTATTCCTACCTTCAGTTCTATCAATGTTTGCTTTATATATATTTAGGAATTCTAATGTTCTCTGTATTATTTTGTATTCCTGTATATACATTTTATCACTATATAATGTCCTCTTTTTCTCGTGACAGTTTTGACTTAAAATCTATTTTGTCTGATATAAGTATCACCATCCCTGCACTTTTGATTATCATTTACATGAATATCTTTTCCACCTCTTCACTTTCTTCTTAACCTAAATCTAAATCTAAAAGTAGCTTCTTGTAGACAGCATATAGATAGGTTTTTAAAAAATACATTCAGCCATTCTATGTCTTTTGATAGAGGACTTTAATCCATTTATATTAAAAGTAATTATTGATAGGAAAGAATTTACTATTGTTCATTGTTTTCTGTTTGTCTTTGTTTTTGGTCCCTCTTTTCCTTTCTTGTGTTTTCCTTTGTGTTTCATGATATATTTTTGTATTAATATATTTGATTTGTTTTTCTTTTTTCTTTTATGTAGCTTCTATAGGTATTTTCTTTATTTTTATTTTATTTTACTTTATTTTACTTTTGAGACAGGGTCTCACTCTGTCACCCAGGCTGAAATGCAGTGGCCCAATCAGCATTCACTGCAGCCTTGAACTTCTGGGCTCAAGCAATCCTCCTGCCTTAGCCTCCCCTGAGTAGCTAGGATAGGGCTACAGGCACATGCCGCTGTGCCTGACTAATTTAATCTCTGACAGTGCTGAGATTACAGGTGTGAGGCACCATGCCTGGCCAATAGGTATTTTTCGTGATTACCATGGAGCTCACATAAAATATAACAGTTTGTTTTTTAAGCTGATGAAAACTTTAGTTCAATCACCTAGAAGAACGCCACTCTTTGTGTTATTGATGTGATATTTGTATAGCATACTCATTAAGATATTTAAATTTATAGTTATTTTGAATACTTCTCTCCTTTAATTTACTATACTATAATTAAAAGTGATTTAACAACCATTGTTACAGTGATATTCTGTATTTGTCTATATATTTACCTTTATCAATGTATTGTATAATTTCTTATGCTGTTATGTCACTGTTTAACATCCTTTGGTTTCAAGTTTAATAACTCCCTTTAGCATTTTTTATAAGGTAGTACTAGTTGTGTTGGACTCCCTTGGTTTTTGTTTGTCTGGAAAAGTCTTTACTTCATTTATGAAGGACGGCTATAGTATTTCTGATTGGCAGTTCTTTTATTTTAACACTTTGAGTATCTCATTCTACTCCCTTCTATCCTGCAAAATTTCTGCTGAAAAAGTCACTGATAGTCTTATGAGTATTGTCTTGTATGTAAATACTCTTATGAGTATTGTCTTGTATGTAACAAGTCTCTTTTCACTTCCTGCTTTCAAAATTCTCTTTGTCTTTGGACGATTTAATTATAATATGACTTGATGTGGATTTCTTTGGGTTCATCTTATTTGGAATCCTTTGGGCTTCCTTGATTTGAGTGTCCATTTCCTTCCCTGTATTTCAGAAGTTTTCAGCCATTATTTATTTGCATAAGCTTTCTGGTGCTGCTGCTGCTTCTTGTTCTTGTTCTTGGTGTTATTGTTGTTCTTGTTCTTATTCTACTTCTTTTTCACATCTCATAATGCATATATTTGTCTGCTTAATAATGTCCCATAAGTGCCTTAAGTTTTGTTCATCCTTTTTCATTCTTCTCTGTATTTGTCCCCTGACTGGATAATTTCAAATGACCTTTCTTTGATTTTGAAGATTCTTCTGTTTGCTCTAATCTTCGGTTAAACCCCTATATTGAATTTTTCAGCTCAGTTTTGCATTTTTTTAGCTTCATGATTTCTGTTTGGTTCTTTTATGTCTCTTTGTTGAAATTCTCACTTTGTTCCTGCATTAGTCTCCTGAGCTCACGGAGTATTTTTATGATGATTATTTTGAATTCTTATCGGGTAATTCATATGCTTGATATAGAGTCAGATTCTGGAGTTTTAATCTTGTTTCTTTGTTTTGATTGTGTTTTCTTGTTTTCCTTGATTCATTGTGTTACTATCTGTACATTAGGAAAAAACTGCCACTTCTCCCAGTCTGGATTGGCCTCATACAGGAGAAGACCTTCACCAATCAACTCAGCCAAAGCCTCTGTGGGCCTCTAAAACTTTTATGCTAGTAAAAACCACTGTCTTTGCTCTTAGTGTTCACTGGACATCTAGTGTGTACTAGAATTTGTCAGTGCTCCAAGACAGGTGAGACAGAGGCAAATCCCTTGGAAGCACCTGGTGAAGTTGCAACATTGGATGTGGCATCCAATTCCATTTGGTGTTTTTCGCCTGTTCACTTTGTGCTGGTCCAGGGTGAGGACATAGTTCAGACTGCATCCTTTATTCTCCATGGCTCCCAGGAATGTAAAACATGCTGGGTCATATCAACACTCTGAGATAGGTAAGAAAGGAGCCAGTCACTCAGGCAACACTCCAAAAAGTTGAGATATTGGATATGTGGTACAAGTCTTTTTTTCCTCAGAGTGAAGCTACAGTTGGGAGTTTCTTCTTGATCATAGGTCACTATAATGAGAGTGGGGATTATGACAAGGGGGTTTACTCCAATTTTCACACTGGGTTTGATGTAGACTAAATGCCTGACCACCCTTACCTGTCCGAAGAAAACTTAAAAATAATAAAACTAAAATAAAAACTTAAACTTAAAATAAACTTTAAAAACTTAAAATAAAAACTTAAAAATAATAAGCATAAAGTAACTAGTTCACATTTTCTTTATATTCATCTTTGTCATATGTCAGGTCTCATGATATAAACAGGTATTATGTCAGAAACTATTAATGATATAGTTATTTCATCAGAAATTATTAAATTCAAATTCTGTTTTGAAAAATGATATATATATATTTCCAGAAAAGTCTGCAAAGCAAAAATCTATTCCAACAGTTTGTAATTGCCTTAGTTTCTTTGATTTTACACTTACACACACACACATGCTTTCAACACATTTTTTTTTCCAAATTTTAATTATGATTTGGTCAGCTCAAAGAGTAGCTGTTTTATTTTCTAAAAGTGGTGTGGAGATTAAATTTACCTTAATAGCAGAAATCTATTTAGATGCATAATCAAAACAATCACTTCAAATAAATTAGCTAGGTTGCTACTATAGACTTCCGTCTTCAAATTCCACTCTTTGGCCCATGAAGAGTCACCAAACCACTTTGATTATTAAGAACACGTTTGGTTCTGTTTCTTGACACTAATATCAGTGGATTCTAAAAGCCACCTTACTTTCTTTCTTTTTAATAGATAGTATGCACACACACATTCACACTTGCGCACTTAGGCTTGCTTTCTAAAATGCTTAGCAGTATACAGGATAAGGCAGGTCAAATAGTAAAATTATTTTCTGATTCTATTCTATTAAAAGAATCCAATAAAGTAGAAATACTACTTAGAGAAAATTTTCTGTGATAGGCAACTTACTAATTATGAAGGTGTTGCAATTTTGCAGAACTCTGACTTTTAAGAAGTCATTTTTATAATCATTAGAAATCAATCTTCCACTAGACTGTATAGCATTAGTGCAAGTTTGTGTCTTTGGGTCCATCCAGAATGAGGTTAATATGTAAGAACGCTTCTAATGTTTAAAGACAAGTGTTTAGTTTACCTTCCCTCTCCAATCCTGTTACCTCTTAAATATTTAGGTTGTGTCTCCATTTCTTTTACCCTCCTTGTCTTAGCTCTGAATGTGTTCCATTACTATATTAAATGGTAGTGCCTAGTGCCAGAGTTCAATGTGATTGTACTTGGAAATAATTCTTGAATTTCAAAAATAAAGATTTTAGTTAGGTAGGAATTTGAACTTTGCAGTGAAACACTGGTCTCTGAGAGTATGATTTGAAGAGTAGCAATGTTCACACATACAAGGAAATAATCCTGAACTTGGTGGTGACTAAATTCTGACAGAAGTCCCTAACCTCCTTCATTTTTGCTAGTTTCAGATATGATGTGTGGAAGGGGCAGTGACACAGACAGCACCATCTTGCTTGATGCCATGGCCACTGCCACCTCACAGAAACCCCACTACTCTGCAGTTGTAAATGATGAGCCAATCATGAATTGGACAGGCCAGCTGAGAAAAGCAAGAAACACCATCCAGGCAGATGTGTATCTTGCTTCAATTCTTTCATTATTTCTCCAGGTTGCAATTTTACTCCTGGCTTTCACTGAGTACTTAGCTCCAGCAGATGAACAATATTTTGGCAGTGCTGAATACTGAATGAAAACAGAGTAAGGATTAATTTTAAGGGTGCTTCCAAACCATAGAATTGGTGGCAGAATGCCAGCTCTTCTAAATGCCTTTCCCAACTGCTCAAATCAGCAAACCCTTGGCAGTTCCAGTCAAATGAACGTTGCAATTTTCAGGGGTACCTGTTATATTAAATCACATGTTGATGGGGAAATAAAGCAGAAACATCACGCCATTGTGTAGGAAAAAAATGAAGTCTAGAGCTTCTCTGCCAATAGTAGGCTTTTTTATGAGTGAGAAACATTTTTGGGGTTTTACGGTACTTCTATTTAATTGAATATAAACCAAAACAGAATTTTTCAAAGTGTTAGCATGAGTTTCTATGTTAGCTCTGAGGCTGTTTCTCCTCTGGCACAAGAGAGTCCTGGAGATCATGTTTTCTATACTCCTAGGTGTAGAAAGCAAATAGGTACATAAAACAAATCCCAGAATCCTAGTTAATAATCCAGTAAGCTGGCAGGCAGATTGGCAGACAGATTATTAAGTACAGTGTTACCTTCAAATAAATCAGTAAGTTATCAGCACACTCTTAGATGTGCTAGGCATAATGACACAGCCCAGATTTAACTTATTCTGGGCAATGTGGAGTGGATTTGTGGTATTTAAAGTCACTCTCATTCATCCTTTCTCCCCATGTCCTGAGTAGTCACTGTTCTAACCTGGTCTATTTTTCCTGACTTCTCTCACACACCATTCTTGTTATTTACTCCGTAACATGGCCAATATTGCTCCTGCCACCCAGAAAACACCAGCCCTTCTGTATATTTCTGTTTGGTCTTCTTGAGACAGTGGTTTCACTTCACCATTTCCTCACCTCCTGCTCATTCAATCAACAACATGCTCTATTCCCACTACTTTATCACAGCTGCTGTTGCCCAGGGCTCCAAGGCCTAAGTTGCCATTTCCAAGGGACGGTTTCTAGTTCCTTTGGCTTTCTCTCCCTCTCAGGCTATGTTCTCAGGTTCCTGTGTCAGCATCACCTTATCTACTTAACTTTAAATGTTTGAGTTCCTCATGGAACTCGCATGGACTCGCATCTCATTTTACACACATACCCTAGTCAGTTTCATTTGTTTGTGTGGCTTCGTTTAAACCTATATTGCAGATTCACATTTCCTGACAACAAGTTTTTTTGTTTGTTTTTGTTTTTGTTTTTTTAAATTTTCAGCTGCATGGTAGACATCTCTACTTGGCCTCATAGTAAATATATCACAAGACTATAACTGAATTCATGGACTTGCCCTGTCAAACTTAATCCTCTTGCTTCACTTCTTATTTCAGGGAATAATGCCAACATCCACCCACTTGCTCATGCTAGAAATCTTGGAGACAGCCAAGTTTTTCTGAATTCCCTCCATTTTTTTCTCAAGCCCCATTTTAAAATTAGAACCAATTCTGATGAACTTTACTGTATAAAAATCTCTTGAATAATCTGCTTCTCCCCATAAGACTACCTCTGCCCTCATCACCTCTTATCAGGTATGTTAGTTTCCTACTGCTGCTATAACAAATTACCACAAACTTGGTGGCCTAAAACAACACAAATTTGTTATATTGTGGTTCTGGGGGTCAATAGTACATGGGTCTAAAAGGGGTTAAAATAAGCTTCTATTCTATAAACAAGAAAATAATAAACCAAGAAGCAGTTATGCAATTAATCCATAACAGTAGTAATGTATTAATTTCCTATTATTGCCGTAATAAATTGCTATACTTAGTGGCTTAAAGCAGCACAAATTTATCTTATAGTTCTGAAGATCAGAAATCTAAAATGAGAGCAGTTTGGCCAAGATGGCCGACTAGAAGCAGCTAGCGCGCACCACTCTCATGGAGAGAAATGGAAGGGGCAAGTAAATACAACACCTTCAACTGAAACAGCCGGGTACACACATTGGGACTCATCAAGGAAACAACCCTCAGAGAATGGAGAAAAGTAAAGCAGGATGAGTTCCCACCTGGGAGTGACACAGAGCTAGGGGAACCTCTCCTGCCCAGGGAAGCAGTGAGTGAGTGAGCGACCTTGGGGACCTATGTTTCTCCCATGGATCTTTGCAGACCATGGATCAGGAGATCCCTTTGTGAACCCACTCAACCAGGGTCTTCAGTCTGACGCACAGAGCTACATGGAGTCTCAGCAGAGCAGCCACTCAGGCACCTGTGGAGCCCCAAGAGCCTTAGATAGTCCTGGGATGGAGCTCTGCAAGGGAGGACCAGGCCACCATCTTTGCTGTTTTGCAGGCTTCACTATTGATACCTTCAGGTACTGGAAAATCCAAGGTGACTAGGTACTGGAGCTGACCCCCAGCATACTGCAGCAGCCCTGTAGAAAAGTGACCAGACTGTTTGTTACATGGGTTGCCAATCCTGTATCTCCTCACTGGGTGGGTCCTTCAGGCCTGAGTCTCCAGCCAACCTACACTGGGGCAAGCCAGTAGAAGCTCTGAAACTCCCTGAGACAGAGCTCCCAGTGGGAGGCATGGGTTGCCATCTTTGTTGTCTTGCAGCCCTCACCCTTGCTGTCTCCAGACTCTGGAGAGTCTATGAGGACCAGGGGCTGGTCTGGACCCCCAGCAGAGAGCAACCACCTCACAGAAAACTGTCCGCATTGTTCTCCATGCAGGTCCTGGTCCTCACTTCTCCTCACTGGGCAGGGCCACCCACCTGGGACTCCAGGTTAACCACCTTGCCCCTGCCTGATCACTGCAGTCAGAGGAAGCCCAGCATTTCTCCAAGGAGGAAATGCCAGAGTCAACCCACAACCTCTTCACTACTACAGTTGTAGTGGTTGGTACTGACCTAACAGCCCTGAGGCTGGGAAAGAAACAAAGGGCCAAGTCATTACACTGGCACCTCCAGCACACCATAGTCACCATATGGAGAGGAGTCCAGCCCCTCTTCCCTGAAAGCCCTCATCCCCACTCTTCACCAGGCAAGAGTCCCAGCTCTTGAATGCAGTACAGTCACTCCATCCATGGCTGAGCATACACACTGGTAGTGGCCCAGACTGTCCCTAGGGAGAGGCCCCCTGAGGCATACAACAGCCCCTCTGCTGATGCTACAGCAACAGTCCTATCCATGCTGCCCTAGGTCTGGGAAGAAACAAAGAGTCTGAGGGCTACACTTGAGCTTGCAGCATGCCACAGGCACCATACAGAGAGGAGACCAAACTCTCTTCCTGGTGAGCCCTCAACCCCCTGCTCCCAAACAAGTGGAACCGCAAGTTCATGTCAGCAGTGCAGCCACCCAACCCCACTGACTGAACACTCCCAGTATGAATGGCTCTGCATTTCTCAGAGGTGGAGCACAATGGGCAAATAAGGCCTCTCTGCCACTGCATCTGCAGTGGTACTACCCGTGCTACCCTTGGAGTTACAAAGGAGCAAAGACCCTAAGTACTTTATCCACACCTCTCACAAGCAGCAGTCAACCCAATGAGAGGAGGCCACTCCATCTCCCATGGATAGCACCCACCCTCTCTGCTTGTCACCAGGCAGGGAACCCCTGGCTTGGGCCCACAGCCTAGACACCCCCATCCTGTTGATTGCACTGAGAGATTGCTGACCTGCATTTCTCTGGGGTGGAGCCCCAGGAGACAAGCAAAAGACCCTCAAAACCTCTACCAAGGTCCCTTTCTATGTTGCCTCCAAGTTGGGGAGGAAATATAAACCCTGAGGTCACCGCTGAGCTGTGGTGGGCAGCCTGAGAGTGCCAAGCCATGATCTACAGCTGGCACTCAAGTGGGAGAAGAGCCCACATTTTCAGAGCATTGAAAGGGAGCATGGCTACAACAGTAAGGAAATATAGGGGAGCTACAAGATTGAGCAAGAGCCTACCAACTGACTTCTATGACTAAGTGCCATTAACTAATTCACACTCCAAAGCTTTAACACCAAAAATACTTCACCAATATACTCCCCTGTAAAACCTATGACAAGTCAGCTACAAATAAAGACCCTGCACAAAGCCCCAGCCCTGTGAAACCATCCAGAAAAGAACTATATTGACTGTACTCAATCTACACTGCAATTAAAGGAACACCCACATGCAGAGATGAGAAAGAACCAGTGCAAGAACTGGCAACTCAAATAGCGAGAGTATCTTATGTCCTCAAAATGATCATATTAGTTCTCCAACAAGGGTTCTTAACCAGGATAAATTGGCTGAAATGACAGAAATAAAATTTAAACTATGAATAGGAATGAAGATCATCAAGATTCAGGAGGATGGCAAAATCCAATCCAAGGAAATTAAGAATGACAATAAAATGACACAGGAGCTGATAGATGAAATGGCGAGTATAAAAAAAGAACTTAACTGATCTGACAGAGCTAAAACATACACTACAAGAATTTCACAATGCAATGGCAAGTATTAACAGGAGGATAGAACAAGCCAAGGAAAGAATCTTGGAACTCAAAGGCTGGCTGTCTGAAATAAGACAGTCAGGCAAAAATAAAGAAAAAAAGAATAGAAAGAAATAAACAGAAGCTCCAAGAAATATGAGATTATGTAAAAAGGCCAAATCTATGTAACATTGGCATCCCTGAAAGGGATGGGAAGCAAGCAAATAACTTGAAAAATATGTTTCAGGATATCATCCATGAAGACTTCTGTAACCTTGCTAGAGAGGACAACAGTCAAACTCAGGAAATACGAAGAATCCCTGCAAGATTCGACACAAGAAGATTATCCCCAGTACACATAATCATCAGATTTTCCAAGGCTGAAATGAAAGAAAGAATGTTAAAGCCAGCTAGAAAGAAAGGGCAGGTCACCTACAAAGGGAACTCCATCAAGCTAACAGCCCTGCTCAGCAGAAACCCTACAAGCCAGAAGAGATTGGGGGCTTATATTCAACATTTCTAAAGAAAAAATCTTTAAGCAACATTCCTAAAAAAAAAATCTTTAACCAAGAATTTCATATCCAGCCAAACTAAGCTTCCTAAGCAAAGGAGAAATAAGATCCTTTTCAGATAAGCAAATGCTGAGACAGTTCATTACCACCAGACCAACTTTATAAGAGATCTTGAAATAAGCACTAAGTGTGGATAGGAAAGGCTGTTACCAGCCACTACAAAAACACACAAGTACACAGGCCAGCGACACTATAAAGGAACCATACAAACAAGCTGGCATAATAACCAGCTTACAACACAATGACAGGATCAAATCCACACATATCAATACTAACCTTGAATGTAAAGTTGCTAAATGCCCCCTTTAAAAGGTACGGATAAGCTGGATAAAAGAGGAAGACCAAATGGTGTGCTGTCCTCAAGGGATCCATCTCACATGCAATGATACACATAGGCTCAAAATAAAGGGATGGAGGAAAATCTACCAAACAAATTGGAATCAGAGAAAAGCAGGGATTGCAACCCTAATTTCAGACAAAACAGACTTTAAACCAACAAAGATCAGAAAAGACAAAGAAGGGTATTACACAATGGTAAAGAGTTCAATTCAACAAGACCTAACTATCCTAAATATACATGCACCCAACACAGGAGCATTTGGATTCATAAAGCAAGTTCTTAGAGACCTAGAAAGAGCTTAGACTCTCACACAATAATAGTGGGAGACATCAATACTCAACTGACAATATTACACAGATCATCAAGGCAGAAAATTAACAGATATTCAGAACCTGAACTCAACATTAGAGCAAATGGATCTGATAGACCTCTACAGAACGCTTCACTCAACAACCACAGAATATACATTTTTCTAATTGCCACATGGCACATAACTCAAATAAACCACACAATTAGACATAAAATGCTTCTCAGCAAATGCAGATGAACCTAAATTATACCAAACACACTCTTGGAACACAGCACAATAAAAATAGAAGTCAAGACTAAAAAAATTCCTCGAAACCATGCAATTACATGAAAATTAAACAATATACTCCTAAATGACTTTGGGGTAAATAATATAATTAAGGCAGAAATCAAGAAATTCTTTGAAACTAACGAGAACAAAGATACAGCATACCAGAATATCTGGGGCACAGGTAAAGCAGTGTTAAGAGGGAAATTTATAGCTCTAAAATACCCACATCAAAAAGTTAGAAAGATCTCAAATTAAAAACCTAACATCACACCTGAAAAACGAGAAGTAAAAGCAAAGCAACCCCAAAGCTCACAGAAGATAAGACATAACCAAAATCAGAGCTGAACTGAAGGTTATCGAGACACACACAAAAATTTAAAAGATCAACAAATCTAGGAGCTAGTGTTTTGAAAAAAATTAATAAGATAGACCACTACCTAGACTAATACAGAAGAAAAGAGAGAAGATTCAAATAAACACAATTATAAATGACAAAGGGGATGTTACCAGTGACCCTACAGATATAAAAATAACCATCAGAAGCTACTAGAAACACCTCTATGCACACAAACTAAAAAACATAGAAGAGATTGATACATTCCTGGACACATACACCCTCTTAAGACTGAACAAGGAAGAAATTGATTCCCTGAACAGACCAATCATGAGCTCTGAAATTGAATCAGTAATAAACAGCCTACCAACCAAAAAATGCCTAACACCAAATGGATTCACAGCCGAACTCCACCAGATGTACAAAGAAGAACTGGTACCATTCCTACTGAAACCATTCCAAGAAAATGAGGAGGAGGGACTCCTCTCCAATGCATTCTGTGAGGCCAGCATCATCCTGACAGCAAAACCTGGCAGAAACACAACAACAACAAAACAAACTTCAGGTCCATATCCTTAATGAACACTTATAAAAATTTTCAACAAAATACTTGCAAGCTGAATCCAGCAGCACATCCAAAAGCTAATCCACCCCAATCAAGTAGTCTTCATCCCCAGGATGCAAGGCTGATTCAACATACGGAAATCAGTAAATGTGATTCATCACATGAACAGAACTAAAGACAGAAAACACATAATTATCTTAATAGATGCAAAAAAAGGCTTTTGATAAATTCAACACCCCTTCATGTTACAAACTCAATAAATTAGGTATCAAAGGAACATACCTCAAAACAATAAGAGCTATCTATGGCAAACCCACTGCCAACATCATATTGAATGGGGAAAAGCTGAAAGCATTTCCCTTGTAAACCAGCACAAGACAAGGATGCCCTTTCTCACTACTCCTGTTCAATGTAGTATTGGAAGTTTTGCCAATACTACATTGAGAGAAAGAAGTAAAGGGCATTCAAATAGGAAGAGAGGAAGTCAAACTATCCCTGTTTGTAGACAACATGATTCTATATCTAGAAAATTCCGTAGTATCAGGCCCAAAGCTCGTTTATCTGATAAACAACTTCAGCAAAGTTTCAGGGTACAAAATCAACATAAAAAAACACTAGCATTTCTACACATCAACAGCCAAACCAAGAGCCAAATCAGGAACAGAATCCCATTCATAATTGCCAAAAAAGAATAAAATACCAAGAAATACAGCTAACCAGGAAGGTCAAAAATGTCTACAATGAGAGTTATAAAACACTGCTTAAAGAAATCAGAGATGACACAAACAAATGGAAAAACCTGCTCATGAATAGGAAGAACCCTTATCATTAAAGTAGCCATATTACCCAAAGAAATTTACAGATGCAATGCTATTCCTATCAAACTACCAATGACATTGTTCACAGAATTAGAAAAAACTGTTTTAAAATTCATATGGAACCGAAAAAGAGCCTGAATAGCTAAGGCAATCCTAAGGAAAAAAACAAAGTTGAGGCATCACATTACCCAACTTCAAACTGTACTACAGGGCTACAGTAACCAAAACAGCATGGTGCTGGCACAAAAATAGACACATAGACCAATGGAACAGAAGAGACAACCTAGAAATAAGGCCACACACCCACAACCTTCTGATCTTTGACAAAGCTGACAAAAACAAGCAATGGAAAAGCATTCCCTATTAAATAAATAATGCTGGGATAACTGGCTAGCCATATGCAGAAGACTGAAACAGGACCCCTTCCTTACACTGTATACAACAATTAGCTAAAGATGGATTAAAGACTTAAATGTAAAACCTAAAACTATAAAAACCCTGAAAGACTACCTCAACAATACTATTCTGGATATAAGAACTGGCATAGATTGTCATCAAATCTGGGGAAACCTCTTTCAAAATTCTGTCATAGCTGTAAGACTTCTTGGGCAGGGACTAATCTTAAACATGCTCCCAGTTGATAATACACATTAACCTGTTTTCCATAATGTCTTTATTATAGTATCATGTTAGGAATTTTATATAAAATTCTTTAATGTCAGAATTTTGGATCAAATCAGCAAAAAAAATTTAAACATTTTTCCAATATGTTTATACTATTCCTTTCTCTTCTCTAATTAGATTATCAAACAAAGAACCTGCTCATTGTTGCTATTTGAAAATTTCCTCTTTTTCTGAATGAATTATTGCTTTTGGTAAAATTTTTTTTTTTTTTATTACTCTTTGGTTCTTGATGTCAGAATAATTTGTATTGGTTTTATTACTCATCTTTATAATTTCAATTTGTTATAAATCTTTAGTTTCAGTAGTCTTTTGATTCTTTAATAACTAAATTCAGCAATTAAAAACAGTTCCCTTCATAAACATCTAAATCAGGAGTCTGTGAAATATTTATTTGTTGCCAAATACTTTTGAATCCACTTTTCTATAACACCCTTGTGTAGTACTTAAGGGAAGAGTTCACACCTCGGGAAACTGAGCTTAAAAGGCATTTCATGTCATATATTTTGTCAGCAGTGGTATAGCTGAGAAAAGAAGTTACATTATTCACATTATTCTTGAATTTTGTCCTTACTAAGGACAAACTGCCAGAGCATTAACCATTGTCATTATTTAGAGATTTTAGAATTACATTGCCTAGTTCTCATTCTATGGGGCTGATCTAAGATTTGAGAAGTTAACCTAAAAGTGCAAGTTTTCAGCCAGGCGCGGTGGCTCATGCCTGTAATCCCACCACTTTGGGAGGCTGAGGCGGGTGGATCACTTGAGGTCAGGAACTCGAGACCGGCCTGGCCAACATGGTGAAACACTGTCTCTACTAATACACAAATTGGTCAGGTATGATTGCAGGAGCCTGTAATCCCAGCTACTCGGGAGGCTGAGGCAGGACAATCGCTTAAACCTGGGAGGCAGAGGTTGAAGTAAGCCAAGATCGTGCCACTGCACTCCAGCCTGGGCAACAGAGCGAGACTCCCTCTCAAAAAAAAAAAAAAAAAAAAAAAAAAAAAGTACAATTTCTCACAGGTCACAGTACAAAGATGATAAATTGATCTAGGATAAGTTCTAGTTTTGCAGTTTCCTCATTTCATAAAAATATTCAATAAGAAGACATCAATTGAAAGGTTTTCCATAATGTGAAGCCTCAATATATTACCCAAGTCTAGGAACAACTTTTAAAGATGAAAATAGACTTTTGGATATGGGTAAGTTTCAAGTAAAAAATAGTACCAAAAGTGGAGATCTGAAATATATATTTTTAATGATTCTAGTTTTTAATCTGCTTTTAAAAATTATCTTTAGGGCTACTTGAAAATTTGAGTTCTTTGAGTGTCTCAATTAAAGGAATAATCACAAAATTGTAGCAGAGCACATATTATTTAATAAAAACAGTAAAGCATAAACAACTTTAAGTAAATCTTACCTGGAAATTTTACTAAACATTACATATTTGTAATAATGTTGATTATTAATTTACAAGTTAAATGGGAGGGAGAGAAACAGAGAGAGAAAGAAAGAGACACACACACACACATGCACACACACAGAGAGGTAATAAACTCATTAAATGTATGCAGGTTTCTACTCTAATTAGGCTGAGATTATTGATCCTCCTTGACGGATGTTAATGGGGTTTAAAATGAATACTTTATTAAATCATTTACTGATATTTGGGGATTACCACAGAAATCTTAGAAAGAGAAAGCATTCACTGAAATTTCTAGTGTGCATTTTCTGAGAGACTCATTCAGCACAAAGGGGCTCACAGATACTTTGCCCGTGCAATAATAGGCCCATAGCGGGTTCTCCATAAATGTTCAATGAATGTATAAATACTCTATCTGCCCTTTCTCAACCCCAAGTGTATTTCAGTTGAACACATGTACACAGAGGGTCTTAATAGCCTTAGCTATTATTGTTATTATTATTTTTCACTTTCAGATCAGATCTGTCCCCTTATAACTTTTACCAATTGGCCTAAGTTCAAGGTCTTGAGATCAAAAATGGCAAATCTAATCTTTTCTACTCATTCAAATGTGAAAAGACAATTACTGTGACCTCAGACACTTTCTGGTCCTTTCACCATATGGTAACAATGTTTTTGATGATCTAAAGCTTAAAACACATAGAAGAGTATCCTTGTCCTATTAGATTAAAATAGGCTTTTTTCCCTATTTTTTCCTTAAAAAATAGTTTTTTTTTCCCTAAAACCAAAATAAGTTTTTATTTCCTAAATATAGCCAGAGGCGAGCATATATTGAAGGCAGCTAATTTGATCTCAAGGAAACAAATTTTTCCTTATTTGCCATAGAAAGCACAAGTATAACCACCACATTTTAAGGAACTTTGAGTCTATGGGAAATTATATCTTACTAGAGGGAGTTCTGTGTTCTTTCATAGGGTCATGTAATATTTTAATTGGAAATCCAGCAGAGTTGGCTTGTTTAAAAGGTCAGGTGCCTCTGCTTAGCACTTGTATTATTGTGAAGTGATTTTGAGGTTCTCAACCTGAAGATATTTGGTTTGCATTGCAGAATGTTCTCAGACTTTGGAAAAGGTTTGCAAATATGTTCTGAATATTTGAAAGGTCCCTAGGATAAATTGCCATTGAATTTGTTTGGGTCACTATGAAAGATGAGTTAATGAAAGGAGGGCTGACTTCCAATTTAGTTGGAGTAACTCATTAAGCCAAGACAGCATGCTATTAGATAATTGCAAATTGTTTAGCCATGACCATTGGATTAAAAACAGAGCAATGTGTTTTTATATACTCGTATGTGAGTAGAATATTACTTTCATGGAAGTGATCAGTCTAATAGGGCATGTGCAAGAGACATCATGGAAATGCCAGAAATGTCATGGGCATGCACTGAATTTCTCTCTCCCTCCTTAACTCCCTCACCCACTTCCTTGTCTTGGTTATACAAGGGCAGAAATGTGTTCTCCTGTGCTATATATTGAGGTCATTAGACCCAGTGACCAGATTAAGTAATTTGTTTAGGTTTCACCTAATGTGGCTGTGCAGGATTTGGTAGAAACTTCGCAATGCTTGGCCCTCTCCCACAGAAAGAGCTAGTTGTCGCACATGTGCAAAAAGACATCTCTTGGATGCATACTTAAGTGAAGGAAGTTCCTTTCTCTTTTCTAACCATGGTATATGTGTACTTTATACATCCCTAGTAATGGCAGGGTTTAGGTAGAAACATTTGGCCTGGAGCAGCTAGCTTTCCTCCTGAATGATGCCTTAGCAAATGCTGCAGAGAGGAAGAAAGCACTGTGTATAATCTGGGGAACTGGATATGCCCTTTTCTGGTAGCTATTCAAACTGGATAAAGGCTGACCTTTCTCTCCACAAATAGGTCAGCACACAGAGTGTTTTATTTCTCCTTTATGTCCTGGAAATGCTACTCTTCCTCTCTCATCTTCTTATCCCCGTGAACATGAAATCTAGCACTTTCCATCAAGAACCTTAAACAGCATGAAAAGCTTTCCCCGAATCAATGTCCTTCCAGGGTCATAGGTGAATACGCTTCCCAGTGTGCCTGTGGTCCAGAAGCTGCCCTTGTGGCCCTGG